>NW_004444023.1:9264944-9294767 GCF_000243295.1 Trichechus manatus latirostris
TGAGCTAGATGTTCCCCGAGACCATGGTCCCCATAGCCCTCAGCTCAGTAAGTTGGTCCCTCAGGGAGTTTGAATGTGTCTGTGGAGCTTCCATGACCTTGCCTTGGACAAGTTTTACAGCTATAGTTTTTTTGTTGCTTTTTCTTTGTTTTGTTTTTGGCCTTAATATAGGTATGTATATATTTTTTCCCTCCGGATACGTGTATAAATCTGTGTGTGTGCGTATAAGACAGTTGAGTCGTTTTGGCTTATTTTTCAGAAGTAGATCACCAGCCCTTTCTTCTGAGTTGTCTCTGGGTGGACTTGAACCTCCAACCTTTTGGTTAGCAGACCAGAGCTTTACCCATATGACCCAGGGACTCATAATATGTATTTTTTTAATTGCAGTGAAAATATACAGAACAAAACCTTCACCAATTCAACATCTTCCACATGTACAGTTCAGTGACATTGATTACATTCTTCATGTTGTGCAACCTTTATCTTCAGCTAGAGTAGAAATGGTTTAAGCTTGGTTTAGTGGAAGAGCCAAGGCAATAAATGCCAGCTTTCAAAATGAGATGTAAGACAACCATTCAGGGTTTACAAAGGAAGAGAAAAACATTTGGTGACACAGGTAAAGTCTAATGCTAAATAAGATGGAGAAAGATGTAGCAATCTGCTTCTTCAAAGATTACAGCCTTGGAAACGCTAGGGGGTCACTGTGAGTTGGAGTTGACTTGATGGCAGTGGGCTTGGTTTTTTGGCTTTGCCAGTCTCACAACTCAGGAATGTTTCCTCAAGGACCTGGGAGCCATCTCTTTGAAACGTAATCATCAAGGAAGATAACAATAACATCCTATCTCCCAGCTTCCTGGGAGAAGATGGACTTAACTTCAGCCATCACCCGACTCTAAATTGCAAACCCTACCTCCTGTCATAAAGATGGAAAATTAGCCATCTTATCTTTGCTCTACAAAAGAGTACGATTTTTTTCTTTCTTTCTGCCTTTGCAATCTCTTTAGCAGATTATCTGTGATTCATATCACATTCTGGTTAATGTTTGTTGTTTTGTTAGGTGCCCTCAGTTGATTCCAACAGCCTCATAGAGTTTTCTAGGCTGTAATCTTTAAGGGAGCAGATCGCCAGGTCTTTGTCCCACGGAGCCACTGGGTGGGTTGGAACCACTAGTCTTTCAGTTAGCAGTCGAGAGCTTAACGTTGCACCACCAGGGCTCCTTAGTTTAATGCTTATTCAATAATAAATTGTTTTCTTTCTTTTGTACCTTTATGAAGAGGTTATCTGGGTTGGGAGCAGATTTTGCTTTTAATGATACTTCACCAAACATGCAAAGTCACCAGCATTACAGGCATAAAAAGGTCAGACGTAGAAGGTTAAGATGAGAACTGGGTGGAGGGGGCTGACCAAGGAGGCTGCTGTTGTTAGTTGTCACCGAGTTGATTCAGACTCATGGTGACCCCATGTGTGCAGAATAGAACTGCTCCATAGGGTTTCACGGCTGTGACTTTCAGGAAATGAATTGCCAGGCCTTTCTTCCAGGCGCTTCTGGGTGGATTTGAACATTTAGCCTTTCGGTTAGTGTTGTCATGTGCTGTCGAGTCGATTCAACTCATAGCAACTCCATGTGACAGAGTAAAACTGCCCCAGAAGGTTTTATAGGCTGTAATCTTTATGGGAGCAGACTGCCACATCTTTCTCCTGTGGAGCCGCTGGATAGGTTTGAACTGCCAACCTTTTGGTTAGTAAACCAAAAAAAAAAACAAAAACTGAAAACCTACCAAACCTGTTGCCATTGAATCGATTCTGACTCATAGCAACCCTATAGGACAGAGTAGAACTGCCCCCGTAGGGTTTCCAAGGAGCAGCTGGTGGATTTGAACTACCAGTCTTTTGGTTAGCAGCTGAGCTCTTAACCAATGTGCCACCAGGGCTCCTTTGATTAGTAGTCCAGCGCTTAACCTTTTTTTTCATCACTCAGGGACTCCTCCAAGGAGGTTAACTCAGCTTATTTGTTTCACATCAGGGGCCTGGGTGGTGGAGACAACTCCCCTGAAGTCCTCATAAGAACTCCCATATGATCCAGTGAAAACTTCGGCATTTAGATGCTGGCCTGATGGGGGGTCACTGACAGCCAAGAGGGACCCTAGAAGCACCATTTAAGGGAAAGATGCTGACTCTAAGTCCCCATCTTAACACCCAGTTGCCCAAGACCCAAATGTGCAAGAGGATAAAAGCAACAGATGATGTTTCATCCCATTCTCCACCACCTGTCTGCCAGTCTGTCGTACTGTGGTGGCTTGTGTGTCGTTAGGACGCTGGAAGCTAGGCCACTGGTATTTCAAATACCAATAGGGTCACCCATGGTGGACAGGTTTCAGCGGAGCTTCTAGGCTAAGACAGACTTGGAAGAAACCAAAAAACCTACCGCTGTCAAGTTGATGCCAACTCCTAGCGACCCTATAAGACAGAGTAGAACTGCCTCATAGTTTCCAAGGCTGTAAATCGTTATAGAAGCAGACTGCCACATCTTTCTCCAGCAGAGCTGCTGGTGGATTCCAACTGCCAACTTTTCAGTTAGCAGCTGAGTGCTTTAACCATTCCGCCACCAGGGCTCCTTTACTAGGAAGAAAGGCCTGGTCATCTACTCCGAAAATTAGCCAAAGAACTCCCTATGGATCACAGCAGAATATCCAGTGCTGGAAGATGAGCCCCCTGGGTTGGAAGGCACTCAAAATACACAGTGGCTGCAATAATGGACTCAAATTGTTAAAGAGAGAAACGGAGGCCCGAATTGACAGATTACTCTGAGTGCACAGAAAACTCCCACAGGTCACTGACCTTTGTTAAATGTACCCAAAAACAGATAAAGAGAAACAATGTGGAGACATAGTGACCGTGAAGTCGGACAGCTTCCCCTTTGTGACAAAGACATCTGTTAACCATAAACTAGCTCAGGGTTTATCTTATGCAAAGAATTTATTGTTATGTTCTGGCAGAAGAGCTCTGGTGGTGAAGTGGTTAAGCATTCAGCTGCTGACTAAAAGATTAACAGTTCCAACACCCCAGCTGCTCTGTGGGGAAAAAGGCGTGGCAGTCTGCTTCCATAAAGATTACAGCCTTGGAAACCCTATGGGGTGGTTCTACTCTGTCCGATAGGGTCACTATGAGTTAGAATCGACTCGATGGCAACAGATTTGGTTGTTTTTTGTTTTTCGGTTTTTTTTTTTTTTTTAATTTACTAACCAAAAGGTTGGCAGTTCAAACCTACCCAGCGGCTCCACAGGAGAAAGATGTGGCAGTCTGCTCCCATAAAGATTACAGCCTATAAAACCCTCTGGGGCAGTTTTACTCTGTCACATGGAGTTGCTATGAGTTGAATCAACTCGACAGCACATGACAACACTAACCGAAAGGCTAGATGTTCAAATCCACCCAGAAGCGCCTGGAAGAAAGTCTTTTTTTTTTGTATCTTTTGGAAAATGCGGGGGAGGAGGCTTTCAGTAAGGAACTGACTATGATTTAATGATTTACTCTGTTTGAATAACTTTAGTTTCCCCGCCCTTATCTCCCCCTCTCTTTCCTCAACTCCCCATCCTTGTGACCTTGTCACAACAAAGGAAAACTTTCCTAGCAAACTGGTCCTAACCCTGGGTGGTACAAAAGGTTAATGTGTTCCCTCAGCTGCTAATCAAAAGCTTGGGTTAGAACCCATCCAGAGGTGCCTCGAAGACAAGCCTGGCGATCTGCTTCTGAAAGAAAACGCTATGGAGCACAGTTCTACTGTGACACACATGGAGTCACCATGAGTCTGGTTCAACTCAATGGCAGTTGGTTTGGTTTGGTTTTCTGCCTCCGAGGAGTGTTCAGACACAAGCCTGGTCTCTCTCCCTGCTGTAGTGGCTGCCTTCCCCCATTCCTGTGCTCCTTCCCTCCCCTTAGTCCTTCCCCTTCTCTTACAACTTCCATTTGAATTTTAACATTGTCCGGTACAATTTTTTCTTTGACCAGTGTTTATTATTTAAAAAAAAAAAAACAACAAACAGTTGCTCTAGAGTTGACTCCGACCCATGGCGACCCCATGTGTGTCAGAGTAGAACTGTACTCCATAAAGTTGTCAGTGGCTGATTTTGTGGAAGCAGATTGCCAGGCCTTTCTTTCAAGGTACCTCTGGGTGGGCTTGAACCACCAACCTTTTGATTAGCAGCTTGAGCACGTTAACTGTTTGTACCACCCAGGGATTCCTTATTATTATTCTTTTAAATTTTATTGCACTTTAGGTGAAAGTTTACAGAGCAAATCAGATTCTCTTTCAAGAATTTATATACAAATTGCTTCATGACATTGGTTGCAATCCCTGCAATGTGTCAGCACTCTCCTCCTTTCCACCCCATGTTCCCCCGTGTCCATTCGTCCACTTTTCCTGTCCCGTCCTGCCTTCTCATCTGATTTAGGAAATAATACTGGAGTTATTATTCCCTCTCCCTGAGCATAGAGAATGTTACCCAGGTGGAGCTGGGCTCACAAGGACTCACAAGGACACATTAACTGGGCCCTGAGGTATAAAGACAACAGCTAAGATGATCTTGGAAAATATCTTTTAGGGAAACTTTCACATAAAGCCAATCAAACAGAACACAAAAGACTTTCTACTCTTTTTCTATTAGCATTTAGTGAATAGAAATTTGTTGGATCAATGAAGACCCTCCTGACCGTCATTACTGAAACTTGTACCAATGATTGTTAAGAAAGACAATTCAAAATGTAGGATCACAGTTTCTAGCCAGTCTGTGAAAAGGTGAAGCTTTCAATGGTTTTGCCCATTTGTAATGTTAATATATACTGATGATTCTATAATGGTCTTTAGACTCAGACAGACATGGCTGTAGCAACATGCTTGTCAATTTTCCCACTTTTGTCTGTTCAGTGATATTTCCCTGGACTCTGGCAGACATGGCTCTGGCAGTATGGTTGTCCGTTTCCCACTTTTGCCTTTTTGAATACATACCGAATAAAACTTTCTTTTTGTTTTACTCAGCTTTGTGATGTTTTCCCCCTACAACACGTCTTTGCTTATTTGATCTTGTATATTTGATTGAACTAAGAAGCACGTTCCTCACGTGTGTTATTGTTGATTTTATAGGGTGTCTAATCTTTAGCTGAAAGGTGAACTTCAGGAATGGCTTCAGTTCAGAGTAAAAAGGGCGTCTGTCTGGGGACTCCTTATTTAAAAGCTGCCGAAAAGCTACGTATCCGTCCAAGTGAATGTCAAGGGACAAGGGAGATTTTACAAAAAAAAAAAAAAAAAAAATGTAGAGACAATGAGGGAAGCAAAAATTAAGCAATTGGAAAAATTAAGTATTCCCACAGAGTACGAGTCAGTACATGAATTCTTGCACAGTATTTCTTCTCTTTCCACTTTTATTCTCTCTCCTTATGTCTTCCAGGCATTGGAATTATGGGTCATGTGGTAGTCCCTGGGTGGTGCAAACGATTAACGTGCTCAGCTGCTGACTGAAAGGTTGAAGGCTCAAGTCCAGCTGGAAGTGCTTCAGAAAAAAGGCCTGGCAATCTACTTCAGAAAACCAGCCGTTGAAAACCTTACGTCACACAGTTCTACTCTGACACGCATGAGGTCGCCATGAGCCAGAATCAACTCGACAGCAACTGGTTTGCTTATGTCTTCCAAAGTGATGAAGGGATAACCCTTAAATAGAAAAAGAGGGACGAGGAAATCCTCCCACCCCAGCAGCCACCCTAGCCACCAGTCCTGACCCCTAGCCCCTCACCACAGTTTCTGGAGTCGGCAGGTGGGATGGCGCAGCCCCTCACACAGCAGCCTCATGCCCCAGTCTCCCAGATCATTGAAACTCAGGTCCAGCTCCTGGAGGTGGTGGTTGGCCTGGAGTACGGCAGAAAGACCCTTGCAGGCTGCAGAGCCAAGCCGGCAAATGCCTAACCTGGAAAGACAGGACCCCCAGAACAGAATTTGATTCTTTCCTTGTGCAAACTCCTCCTGGGAGGGTTTATGTGCCAGTCTTTGTGCTGAATGGTGCTGAGAGATTGTTAAGAGACTGAATGAACAAATGAACAGTGGCCAGAACATCTATAAAAACAGAGGGCACTTGTGGTTCAGAGGTAGAATTCTTGCTTTCCATGCAGGAGACCCAGGTTCGATTCCTGGCCATCTCGTGCACAGCCATTGCCTGTCTGTCAGTGGAGACTTGAGAGTTGTTATGATGCTGAACAGGTTTCAGTAGCGCTTCCAGACTAAGAAGGACTAGGAAGAAAGACCTGGCAATCTACTTCCAAAAACCAGCCAATGAAAGCCCTATGGATCACAAAGGTCTGAACCTGTTGTGCATGGAGTCTCCATGAGTAGGGGTCCGACGTGGTGGCAGCTAATAACAACAAATCAATAAAAATAGACCCCTTATGACCACTGTAGAAAACAGTTTGGTGATTCCTCAAAAAATTGGAACATAGAACTACCACATGACCCATCAATCCCAATGCTATGTATGTACCCAGGAGAAGTGAAAGCAGGAAAGCAAAAAGAAACTTGTAGGTACACCAGCGTTCACGGCAGCACTTTTCACTATAGCCAAAATATGGAAACAGCCGAAATGTCCATCAACAGACGAATGGGTAAACAAAAAGTGGTATATACACACAATGGAATACTACTCAGCCATGAAGAGAAATGAAGTCCTGATGCCTGCCACAACACAGATGAACCTTGAAAACATCCTGCTGAGCGAAATAAAGTCAGTCACGAAAGGACAGATATTGTATCATGTCACTTACATGAAATAAGCAAATATATAGAAATCAAAGACTACTAATGGTTACTAGGGGTCGGGATGAGGGAAAAGTGTATCTTTTTGCTTGGGGAGCACTGCGTTTATGTTAATGGTGGTGGAGTAGTTTGGAAAAGGATAGAGAAAATGGTTATACAACATAAAGAACGTAATCAGTGTCATTGAATTCTAAATGTATAATTTCCTGTATTGATGAATGTTTTGGTGTGTATATTTCACGGCTTCAAACTGGTTTGAATGGGTTCGGTCATGGCCAATGAAGTAAAATTGGAAATACAAATTTTTAAGCTGAATGATAACCAGAACGGACAAAATTACAGGCTGAAGCTCTGGAATGGGAGACTCGGAAGGGGTATAGCGAGCCCTTTCAGGAGCCTGATTCAAGAGATTGGATTATTGTCAGGATTGTAGAGAGCGACCCGCATTCAAAGCTGCGTGGTCGGCCACCATCTTTGAGCGGGACACCTCTGTTTCCAACTGTGCCAGTCGAGAGATTTGGTTGCTATGCAAAGCGCACTTTGCCCTTGTTTTCTAAGAAGGAGATTAAGTTTCTAGCAGGGCTTCAGCTTGTAATTTTTCCTATTCCAGTTATTGTTCACATTTAAAAAAATTCAGGTTTCCCTTCGTCGGCCATGACTGAACTGGGCAGAGCCAGTTTGAAGCCCTGGTATATTTTCACCACAAAAAAATAAAAAAGGGACAGCACAGCTAAAGGGCATTCCAGGAAGAAAGATATGCCTGTGCAAAGGTCCTGAAGCAGAAAAATCTTTGAAAGGAGGCTGATGTGGCTAGAGTCCAGGAGAAGGGGAAGTGAAGCATGGCCCCAGGGAGCCTGGAGAGGAGAGCAAGGATTGTGGATCTGGACTCTTACTGATGGTGAATAAAGTGGGACTCACCGGAGGGTCCGAAGTTTGCAATTGGGGTGGCTGAGACCTTCACACAGCAGCAGCACCCCCGGGTCCCCCAGGTCGTTCAGGCTCAGGTCCAGCTCCCTCAGGCTCTGGTTCACACTGAGAGCAGACGTGAGGTCTTCACAGGCCACAGCAGTAAGGTGGCAAATCTTCAACCTGCACGGAATCCAATGCAACACGTATTATGGGTTGATTTCTTCATGGTACTGTTACATGTTCAAACTCAAGCCATGCGTGTTGACTACTCTCACGTGAACCTTGGGCATTTTCCCAGGGTTATTTTTCAGAGACCCCGGTTTGATTCCCAGCCAGTGCACATTATGCACAGCCACCACCTGTCTGTCAGGGGAGGCTTGTGTGTTGCTGTGATGCTGAACAGGTTTTAGAGGTGCTTTCAGACTAAGACAGACAAGAAGCAAAGGCCTGGTGATCTAGCTCTGAAAATCAGCCGATGAAAACCCTATGGAGCACAAGGGTGCCATCCCAATGTGCACGAGGTTGTCATGCGTTGGGGCCGACTCAATGGCAGCTAACAACAACAACATTTTTCAGAGCTGCACAAAATTTATGCCAGGTGTCTTGGGTAAGGTCAAGGTTCTCTCAAGAGATAACATACCCACAAACTTCCGAATGCACTAACCGGGATTTAAGAGCCTGGTTTATATCAATTTGACAGTTAAAAGTCCTTCTGCCTTTAGTTAACCAAAACCCACCATCATATAGAAATCAATAGGAGATTTGAGCCCATCCAGAGGCTGCTCCGAAGAAAGGCCTGGTGAGCTGCTTCTGAAAAGTCAGCCTTTGGAGACTCTGTGGAGCACACTTCTACTCTGAAACTCATGGGGTCACTATGAGTTGGAATTGACTCAAGGCAACTGGTTTGGTTTGGTTTAACCTTGATCACTGCTGGTCACCATCTTGTGGTTACAAGTGAAAGGAGCCTGAGGACAGACTCTGAGGACAGAGGAAGACAAAGGATCTTTCTTGAAGTCTTCCTCACCTGTGTTTTCCCGTTATGTGAGCCTATAAAGTTCCTTATTGTCTCAGCCAGTTCAGAGTTAGGGCTCAAATTACATGCAGTTAAAAGCATCTTAACTGCTACAAGGATAAAGCAGAAAGTAACTCTCACCCATAATCTCACTACCCGGAGATGGCCTCTGTTGACGTTTTGCAGAGTATCTTTCTATATACATAAAGAGAGTATTATGGGTTGAATTGTGTCCCCTCAAAACATATGCTGATGTCCTAACCTCTGGTACCTGTCAATATAATCTTGTTTAGAAATAGTCTTTGAACATGTTGTCGGTTAACATAAGGTCTTACTGAAGAAGCCCATTGCCGTCCAGTCAATTCCGACTCGTAGTGACCCTATAGGACAGAGTAGAATTGTCCCATAGGGTTTGCAAACAGCGGGCTGGTGGATTCAAACTGCTGACCTTTTGGTTAGCAGTCATAGCTCTTAACCACTGTACCACTACTAAAAAAGAGTGGGCCTAATCCAATATGACTGGTGTCCTTAAAAAGAAGGAGAAGAGACACAGAGATCCAAAGGGAAGACGGCCATGGGTCACCAGACGTCGCCAGCAGCTAGGAGAAAGTCATGGGTCAGATTCTCCCTCAGAGCCCTCAGAAGGAATCAACATGGATGACACCCTGATTTTGGACTTCTAGCCTCCAGAACTGAGACAATAAATTTCTGATAATTTAAGCCACTCAGCTTGTGGTACTTTGTTACGGCAGCCCTCGGAGACTAATACAGGGAGGCTGAGCGAGAGTGTCCATGGATTCTTCAGCTGTGCGTGAAGCCAGTGTTGCCTCTGGATTTTCAGTTATACTGTATCAAGTTTGCTTTTGTCTTCAACCAGTTTGAGGTGGGTGTCTGATACTGACAACCACAGGAGTTTTTGTGGGTGCACTTTTATACCACCACTCACTCAACATGAAGAGATTTGCCATTGATGTTGACCCCACCAACAGCTCACCACAAGGTCTGTAGATGGCATGTTGGGTGCTTCAAGCCTTGGCACAACAGCCTCAACCCCAAATCCTCCAGCGCGTTGCCTGTCAGGTCTAACTCCATCAGATGTTGGTTGTTGCTGAGCACAGATGAGATCTCCTGACAAGCGCCAGCCTCCAGTTGACACTTTCTTAACCTCGGGAAGAAAGAGATGTTGAAGAGGGCACCATCTTGGTTTTCTGTATGCTGACAGCTCATTCCCTGGCCCATTTATTCACCCAGCATACCCATACATGTTACTAAAGCTACAGAGATGAACAAGACTTAGTCATTTCCAGCAAGGAGCTTCCTGTCATAAGACAAACAGAATGAGCAATTATTTAGGGTAGGTAGTACCACTGAGGCAATATAGCACAATAGTTAAGAGTAAGGTCTCAGAAAACACTTGGTAATCCCTCAAGAAAGGTAACAATAAACTACCGTATAACTCAGCAATTCCTTTCCTAGGTATATACCCAGAAGACTTGAGAGCAGGGACTCAGATACTTGTACATACACCTGTGTTCATTGCAAGACTATTCACAAATAGCCAAAAAGTGGAAACAACCCAAATGTCCGTCAACAGATGAAGGGATACACAAAATGTGAAGTTCTGATACGTGCTATGAATGGATGAACCTTGAAATCATTGTGCTAAGTGAAATAAGTCAGGGCAAAAAAAAAAAAACAAAAAACGCATTGCTGTCAAGTCAATTCCGACTCATAGCGACCCTATAGGACAGAGTTGAACTGCTTCATAGTTTCCAAGGAGCGGCTGATGGATTTGAACTGCCGACCTTTCAGTTAACAGCCGAACTCTTAACCACTGTGCCACCAGGCCTCCTACAAAGGGACGTATATTGGATCATTGCACTTATATAAAATATCTAGACTAGGCAAACACATAGAAACCGAAGTTTATTAGTAGTTACCAGGGGTTGATGGGAGACAGGAATGGGGAGTTTTTGCTTAAGGAGTACTGAGTTTCTCTTGGGAGCAAGGAAAAATTTGGAAACGCACAGTGGTAATAGCAGTCGGCTTCCATAAAGGTTTACAGCCTTGGAAACCCTGTGGGGCAGTTCTACTCTGTCCTGTAGGGTCACTATGAATCGGAATCAACTTGACGGCCGCAGGTGATGGTGATACAACATGGTGAATGTAATTAATGACACAGAATTGTACACTTAAAAACGGTTAAAATGGCAACCATTTTTGGTTACACATATTTTACTACAACAAATTTTTTTAAAAAGAGTGAGGTCTCTGAAACCCAACCACCAGAGTTTGAATCCGTCTCCATTATCCACTAACTGCAATCTCAGGTGAGTTTTTATCTTGTCTCAGTTTTGTCTTTCATGGGTTACCATGTCTCAGTTTCATTATCTATCAAATAAGGATAATAATACGACCTACCTCATAACATTGTTGTGAGGATTCAATATAATTTAGGAAAGATAAAGCATGTAAGACAGGGCCCGGCACACAGAGAACGCTCAGTAAATGCGAGCATTCACCAGGAATTCCTGGATGATGCAAACTGTTTGCATTTGGGTACTGACCAGAGCCACCAGGGCTCCAAACCAAACAATAGTTTATTGAAATTAGTAAAACATATTTACCTTGAGCATGGCACACTTTTAAAGAATTAGCTATATGAGATCAAATTGACAACAGTAACGCTAAAGCATAGACAAAAAGCTTAGGGGCAGTGAGTCTAAGTGGTTATTATTGTTGGGTGCCATCCAGTCAGTTCCAACTCATAGCGACCCCATGTGATGGCGAACTGCCCCACAGGGTTTCTTAGGCTGTAATCTTTATCAGAGCAGATCACCAGGTCTTTCTCCCGAGGAGCTGCTGGCTGGGTTCAAACTGCCAACCTTTAGGTTAACAACCAAGCACTCAACTGTTGCACCACCAGGGCTTCTTTGAGTCTAAGTTAATGGGGGTGAAATAATTTGGATGGAGATTGTAAGAAAGATGACACCACACGAAGAAGGTAACCAGTGCCACTGAGCTGTTGATGTTCGGTGCCGTCGAGTCGATTCTGACTCACAGCAACCCCATGTGAGAGAGTAGAACTGCCCCATAAGCAGTGTTGTCACCAGGGTTGGTGTTACCCAGTGCGGTAGCTCATGGTGTCTCCCCTCCATGGACCTCCTCTCGTACCAGACCATTCAGAATCCTTACTAATGTTTTTTATACTAAGGGTACTCGTCAATTGTGATTCAAGTCTATCACGCCTTCTTTTCCTTTAATTACTACTTTATTCCCCAAAAAGTTATTGATATAGGTTCACAAATGCTAATAACCACAATATTGTAGCTAAAACACTGCAAAATTTTGACAAATCAGTGAGTACGAAAACACCAGCAGCGATGAAAACAACAGCGTGTGCCTGTAGTGGGTGCAGATGAAACCATGTGATTCGAAGCAGCGTAATTGGGTAATAATGACAGCTCTGACCAGAGGGCATTAGAAGGTTCAAAAAATAAGTTAGCATAGAGTTTTAGCCTTGTAGATATATTGATACATATAAGCTGGGCTTATGAAAAATATGTTTGTTGTTATAATTAACGACAGGGATATTTTTATGAAATACGATAAATTTCTGCTGAAACACTGCACAACAATTTTATACACGGTCATTTTGGTGTCATCACCTCTGATAGTGTCACCTGGCACAGGACACATCCCCTGAAACCTCCTGGTGATGTCACTGCCCATACGATTTCTTAGGCTGTGATCTTTGTGGAGCAGATCACCAGCTCTTTTCTCCCTCGGAGCCACTGATGGGTTTGAACTGCTAACCTACCCGTTAGCAGCCAAGCCCTTAACCACTGTGCCACCAGGGCTTCCCTACTAAACTATACATGTAGAAATTGTTGAATGGGTGTATGATCTGCTGTGTGTATTTTAACCAAAAATGAAATTGAAACAAGCAAACAAACAACAAAAAAAAGAACTTGTTTCCAGGGACAGAGACTCACTGGATCATCTGTAGTCGGCATTTGGGGTGCCGGAGCCCCTCACAGAGCAGTTTCATGCCTGGCAGCCCAAGACAATTGCTGCTTAAGTCCATCCTTAGGAGGTTCCTGTTGACCATCAGGGCTGCCGCGAGGTCCTGACAGGCTGAGCTGGGGACTTGGCACATTTTCAGCCTGGGAAGGGAAGAAAGAGAGAAGTGCCAGGTCGTATTTCCTTTTTCCCTTTGGGACAGTTTCTGTTTGTTTGTTTTGGCTTTTTTATTGTCAGTCTTTTTTTTTAAAAAAAAAAATATTTTATTGTGTTTAAGGTGAAAGTTTACCCAGCAAACTAGGTTCCCATTGAATAATTTCTACACAAATTATGCAGTGATATTGGTTACCTGTTTCACAATGTGTCATCATTCTCATTCATTCCATTCTGGTTGTACCATTCCCACACCCATGGAAGCAGGAGTCAAGAAATCAAACGATGTATTGCATTGGGCAAATCTGCTGCAAAAGACCTCTTTAAAGTGTTAAAAAGCAAAGTCACCTTGAGGACTAAGGTTTGCCTGACCGAAGCCATGATATTTTCAATCGTCTCATATGCATGTGAAGCTGGACAATGAGTAAGGAAGACTGAAGAAGAATTGATGCCTTTGAATTACAGTGTTGATGAAGAGTACTGAATATACCATGGACTGCCAGAAGAACGAACGAATCCGTCTTGGAAGAAGTACAGCCAGAATGCTCCTTGGAAGCAAGGACGGTGAGACTTCGTCTCACATAATTTCACATGTTATCAGGAGGGACCAGGCCCTGGAGAATGACATCATGCTGGGTAAAGTAGAGGGTCAGCAAAAGAGAGGAAGACCCTCAACGAGATGAATTGACACAGTGGCTGCAACAATGGACTCAGGCATAACAATGTGAGGATGGCGCAAGATTGGGCAGTGTTTCATTCTGTTGTACATATGGTCGCTATGAGTCTGGAACCGACTCGAGGGCACTTAACAACAATAACAGTAAGTTTCCCTGCCCTAATGGTGCAATGGTTAAGCGCTCAGCTGCTAACCAAAAGGTAGGTGGTTCAAACCCACCAGCTGCTCCAGGAGAGAAAGATGTGACGATCTGCTTATGTAAAGTTTACAGCCTTAGAAACCCTACGGGGCAGTTCTACTGCGTCTCATAGGGTCACTATGGATTAGAATGAACTCATCTGCAACAGGCTCATTTCCCTGCCCCCTTACCTTCCCATCTTTGTTTTAGAGTAATTTTTGACCGTTTGGTCTCGTACAGATGGTTTTTTAAAGGAGCTCATTGCTCAAGGGTAATAATCTTTATTTTATGAGCCAGTGAAAAATTAATAAGGTATGTAGTCTTAAATTTTAGATTTTACCCACATATGTTGAAGAAAGGAGCCCTGGTGGTGCAATGGTTAGGTGCTTGGCTGCTAACCGAAAGACTGGCAGAACCCACCCCGCAGCTCCACAGGAGAAAGACTTGGTGATCTGTTCCCATAAAGATTATAGCCTAAGAAATCCTACGGGCAGTTCTTCTCTGTCACACGGGGTCCCTATGAGTTGGAATTGACTTGATGGCACCTAACAATACTAACCTATATGTTGACAGTTCAAATCCACCCAGTGGCTCCAAAGGAGAAAGACCTGGAGATCGGCTCCCATAACGATTACAGCCTAAAGAGGCCTATGGAGTCTTCTACTCTGTCACAGGGGGTCATTATGAGTTGGAACTGACTCGACGGCACCCTACTACAACATATTGAAGAAACTGAGATGTAGAGACAGGAAGGAATTCTGGGGTCTTTCTACACATAGGAGCTGGTGAAATTAAAATGGGCTAGAGCAATGGTTCTCAAAGTGTGGTCCCTCAGCGTCACCTGAGAACCTGTTAGAATTGCAGATCTTTAGCTCACACCTCACACCTTTACAATCTGCGTTTTAAAAACCCTCTAGATGTTCTACCAAAATAAAATGATTAAACGCACACACACACACACACAAAACACATAAAAAAAAACCCTCCAGGGGATTCTGATGCATGCTAAAGTTTGAGAACCTTTGGGCAGGAAGTATCAGAAAAGAAGACCATCTAGCTGCTGGTCATGGACACACAGGGCTGGGGCTGGGGTTTGAAGGGGCAGTAGCCCAGGGTGGTCCTGCATCATCTGGTCTTAATGTTGTCTGCCCAGTAACATTACTGTGCTGGGGTGATTGGGTTTAGAGCAGTCATTCTCATGGCGGGTGGGAAGGAGAGAGAGGCAGGGGTTGCCTCCCAGGAGACATATAGTAGTATCTGGAGACATATTTTGGGCCCCCCAGTTGGTATAAAAGCTTAACACCCTTGCCTGCCATCCAAATGGTTGGCAGTTCAAGTCTACACAGAGGTGCCTTAGGAAGAAAGGCCTGGAGATCTACTTCTGAAAACTTAGCCATGGAAAACTCTATGGAGGGAGTTTCTTTCGGGGGGCATTGAGTTTACGTTAATGGATAGCGATAATGGTGGCACAGCATGAAAAAGTTAATCAATGTTATTGAATTGTAAATGTGGAAGTTATATTGGTGAATGTTTTGGTGTATATGTTTTATCACAATTATATATATATATATATTTTTAATAGAAGAAGAAAATCCTACAGAGCCCAGTTCTACTCTGACACACGAGTTGCCATGAGTCATTGTCCACTCCAAGGCAACTGGTACTGGAGACATTTTTGTTGATTACTACTGGGAGGAGCTACTTCCCTCTAGTGGACAGAGATCAGAAATGCCGCTAAACATCCCACAGTGCACAGAAGCAACAATCCCCATATCAAAGAATCACCCAGCCCAGAATGTCAATAGTGCTGACGTTAAGAAAACCTGGTTTAGAGTTACTGATTCCCAGTAAGCATACTCACAGATGTTCATCCACTTTATTCTTTCATGGACTTGGATTTTTCCCCACTGAGGTGTGGTGAAGAAGATTTGGTGTAAATACATGACAGAAGAGTTAAGTGCTAGACTAGTAGTTAAAAGGTTGGTGGTTCATACCCACCTTGGAAGACAGGCCTGGAGATCTGTTTCTGAAAGATCACAGCCTTGAAAACCCCATGGAGCAGTTCTACTCTGCACACACGGGCTCGCCATGAGTCAGAGTGGACTTGATGGCAACTAACAACAACAGGGTATAACCCATCATCTGTCTGTCAGCTTGTTGTACTGTGATGGCTTGCGTGTTGCTGTGATGCTGGAAGCTATGCCACCGGTATTTCAAATACCAGCATGGTAACCCATGGTGGACAGGTTTCAGTGAAGTTTACAGACTAAGACTAGGAAAAAAGTCCTGGCGATCTACTTCTGGAAATTAGCCAATGAAAACCCTATGGATCACAACAGAATATTGTCTGACACAGTACTGGAAGATGAGCCCCCCAGGTTGGAAGTCACTGAAAATACACAGTGGCCACAACAATGGACTCAAGCATACCAACAATAGTGAAGATAGTGAAGGACAAGGCAACGTCTTGGTCTGTTGTGTGTGGGGACGCCATGAGTCGGAGTCGACTCAACGGCACCTAACAACAACAGTACGTAGCAGTTGCTCAGGAATTGTCAGCTTGTGAACGTCTACTTGTATGATTAGTGTTTGCTGGCTTCTGAGGACTCAGAGATGCTGCCTGCTTTGGGGTGGCCCCCTTGACTTGAATCATGTTTGTTGTTGTTGAGAATATATACTGCAGAACCTACACCAATTCAACAGTTCTTACATGTACAATTCAGTGACATTGATTACATTTTTTGAGTTGTGCCACCATTCTCATCGTCCTTCTCTGACTTGTTCCTTCCCTGTTAATACAAACTCACTGCCCCCTAAGTTTCCTATCTAATCTTTTGAGTTGCTCTTGTCAATTTGATCCCAGATAGATAGATCTTGTGAGAGCATAATGCCCAGGGCAGATATTCTTTACTAGTGAAGCTAAACTACTTTAGGGGGATATTTTTGGTTTAAAGATTAAAGAGTATCTCCGGGAAATAATTTCAGGGGCTTATCCAGACTCCATGGCTTTCAGAAGGTCTGGAGTTCATAAAAATTTTAAATTCTGTTCAGCATTTCCCCCCTTTTGATCCGGACTTGACTCATGCTTTTAACTTTCTGAAAATGACACTTCAGCAAAGGTTTAAAGAGAGAAAAGAGAAGATCCTGAGTGGACTTTAATATTTTTAAGTCCTGGTGACACAGTGGCTAAAGCCCTAGGCTGCTAACCAAAAGGTTGGCGGTTCAAACCCACCAGTGGCTCTGCAAGAGAAAGACATGGCAGTCTGCTTCCATAAAGATTTACAGCCTTGTAAACCCTATGGGGCAGTTCTATTCTGTCCTACAGGGTCGCTACAAGTCGGAATTGACTCGACAGCAAAACAAGTTTTTGGCTTTTTGTGGTCAGACTGGAGGAGACTAGACTGGAGACGGGAAGACTGCTAAGGAGCAGATAAAAATAGAGTGAGAGATAATGACACCTGGACTTTTCCTATAGATCCCATACTATGTCCTTTCTGTCTGAGTCTCATGAGAGGTGGTGGTAGGGGCCCTCAAAAGAGACCACTTGGACTCACCTCAGGTTCTGAAGTTTGCAGTTGGGGTGTCTGAGTCCTTGGCACAGCAGCTTCACTCCCCGGCTTCCCAGGGCATTGCGGTACAAAACCAGCTCTATCAAATTAGGGTTGGTACATAGAGCAGCAGCAAGATTTTCACTGTAGGCATTGGGTAGAAGGTTCTTCTCTGGTCTGCATGAAGGAAAGACAGGCCAAAGTCTAGTTTTACTGGTAGCTAGGTGTCACAAATGGTTTGTGCTCGTCTAAAAGTTGGCAGTTCAAACCCACCCAGTGCTGCTGTGGAAGAATGGCCTGGTGATCTGTTTCTGTTATTTTTACAATCAAGCAAACCTTGTGGAGCAGTTCTACTCTGTAATACATGGGGTCACCATGAGTCAGAATGGACATGACAGTAACAGGTTTGGTTTTGGTATTTGGTTTTACAATTATTATGTTTAATACTTGTATGTCACTTCATGACTTCATGAAGTCCCTAGGTGGCGAAAATGGATAAATGCTTGACTACAAACTGAAAGATTATAGTTCAAACCCACCCAGGGGCACCTTGGTAGAAAGGCCTGGCAATCTGCTTCATAAAGCTAACAGGCTTAAAAATCCTATGGGTAGTTCTACTCTGCACGCATGGGGTCACCATGAATCGGAATTGACCCAATGGCAACTAACAATAACAACAACATGTCACTTCATCATTTATGAAGCATTTTATCATCTTTAATTTAATACATCTTCAGAATGACTTGCTGTTATGGATTGAAGTGTGTCCCCAAAAAGGATATGCTGAAATGTGACCTTGTCTGGAAATATAGTCTTCGAAGATGAAAGCAGTTAACATGAGATCATACTGGAGTAGGGTGGGTCCTAATGCAATATGAGTGATGTCCTTGTAACAGAGGAGAAGAGACAGAGAAACAGACAGAGGGAAGATGGTCACAGGAAGACAGAGGCAGAGATTGGACGGAGACATCTACAAGCCAAGGAATGCCAAGGATGGCTAGCCATCACCAGGAGCTAGGAGAGATGCATGGGACAGATTCTCCCTCAGAGCCTCAGAAGGAATCAACATGGCTGACACCCTGATCTCGAACTTCTAGAACTGTGAGATGAAGTTTCTGTTGTTTTAAGCCACCTAGTTTGTGATACTTTGTTACTGCAGCCCTAGGAAACTTGTGCTCAAGTTCACATAGCTGGTAAACAGTAGAAACCAGATTTAAACCCTTGGTTCAGGGATGGAAGATTGATTTCATCTCACAGAAGCTCTCCAGTGGGTTGGATGGAGTCACATCTGGGCTCATTGGGAAAAAAGGTCGGACCCAATTAGTGATGTGTGCCACCAGCTCAGGAGGAAGAAATGCAAGCATGTGTCCTTGGTACTTGCCTTCCTTGGTAGGCCTGTACTCCACTTTTGTGTGGCATAATCACTTGGGAATCTTCTTAAAAATGCAGATTCTGATTCAGTAGGTGTGGGGTGGAACTCAGGCTTCTGCATTTCTAACAAACTCCCAGATGATGCTGATGTTGCTGGCTCATGGACCACACATCAGGTAGCGTGGAGCTAGAGGACTCCTTCCTACCCCAAGCCAGTGCCCTTCCCATAATGTTAGATGGTAGCCACTCCCTCTGCTGATTTTAGTTTGTATCCTTTCACAGTAATAAACCATAACCATAATATAAACCATTTTACATATATAATATATATATTACACGTACATATTCATAAAGTAAACCATTTTCATATACACGGCTGCCTCCATCTCATCACTGAAATCTAAAGCAAACATTCACTGAGCTGACTAGAAAAACAGCTGCCACGGAGTCGACTCCAACTCAAGGCGACCCCATGTGTGTCAGAGTAGAACTGTGCTCCATGAGGTTTTCGATGGCTGATATTTTTGGAAGTAGATCTCCAGGGCTTTCTTCTGAGGTGCCTCTGGGTGGACTCGAACCTCCAATCTTTCAGCTAGCAGTTGAACGTGTTAACTGTTTGCACCAGCTGAGAATTAGTGTTTCACCCTCAGCAAAGATTTATTCAGTGACTGATGTGGAGTTGGTGTATAAATACTCCAGCCTCTTTGCCACAAGTTAAGGAGGGGGGTACACCTCTGAGTTCCTGGCGGGACTAAGCTCTGGTTGCCCTCTAGTAACTAGCTTTGTTGCTCCCTTTGCTAGCTATCTTCTCTTCCTTGTCTTACTTCTCCATTTTCTTACTCGTGTTCCTGGGAACATCTCTCAGATCAACTACTTACATTCAAATCCTTATTTCTAAGATTACTTTTTGGGAAACCCAAACCAAAACAAAATCTTAGGTCAAATGTCACTTCCTTAGAGCTTCCTTCTTGACCACCGCATTTAGTGTTGCCCTTTTCTCTCCAAGTCACTGTCTATGACATTAATCTGTTTTATCTTCCTCATCTATTTTTATCTGAAACTACCTTATTCATTGATTTGTTTGCTTGCTTGCTTGCTTATTCATTTCTTTATTATCTAACCCCCTTCTCATTCAGATGTTTGCTCCAGCAGGGACACTGGCTGGTTTATTCCTACTGTCTTCAGCCCACAAGAAAGAACCCAATCCATATCCAAAAAACAAAATCAACAAAACCCAACCAGTTGCTGTCAAGTCAACTGTGATTCATGACACCCCCGTGTGAGTCACAATAGAACTGTGCCCCATTGGTTTTCAGTGATGGACTTTTTGGAAGTAGATCACCAGGCTTTTCTTCCAAGGTGTCTCTAGGTGGACTCCAGCTTCCAACCTTTCTATTAGCAGCCAAGTGTGTTAACCATTTGCACTACCCAGGGACTCTGGTCCATCCATACATAAAAAAACCAAAAGACCAAACCCATTGCCATGCAGTCGATTCCGACTCATGGCGACCCCACGTGTATCAGAGTAGAACTGTGTTCCACGGGGTTTTCGGTGCCTGATTTTTCAGTAGATTGCCAGGTCTTTCTTCCAAGTCACCTCTGGACTCCAATCTCCAACCTTTTAGTTAGCAGACGAGCATGTCAACTGTTTGCACCATCAGGGACTCCTCATACATATAAGACACTTAATATTTGTTGATTGAATAAATTCCCCCTGAAATGGGTGCAAATTTAATCCCAAGGAGTATTGTAGAGAGCAAGGTTCTCAACTTTCTACTGCGACACTATTGGCATTTCGGTGCCAGATCATCTTTGTTACAGAGAACTGTCCTGTGCACCCAGTAAATGCCAGTAGCACTCTGTCCCCCAGTTGTGACAACCAAAAATGTCTCCAGACATTGCCAACATCCTCTGCTGGGCAAAATCATCCATGATTGAGATAAGAGCGTAAACTTGAACCCCAGCAAGTACTTACGACTGTGCCAATAGCGTCTGGGACCCTGAAGTCCATTTCACCCCATCATCATCTGCACTGAAGGCCGCCCCGTACAAGTGCACCACCAGGACACTCCTACAATGTTTTACACAAAACGAGGAGACCATGTGCTCCATCTTGGTGGCGATGTGGCTGACCGTGATCGCCTGGAAGTGGCTCAAGGCTTGTTGAATAAATTCCTCCTCTTGGATCTCATACAAAGAGCTTAAGAACTCCAAGGAGCCCTGCTGCAGTGTAGACCCCTCACTCTGAGCTTTACTCTGAATCCACTTCAGCAGTTCCATCTTGATGTGAGGTGAGACCTTCCAGCAAAGATTCTTCTCCAGGTAGCTTCTTGTCTCTTTGTTCAGAAGTCCAAACACGAAGCGCACGGTAGGTGCCAAGAAGCTCCTGTCCGATGACCCATAATCAGCTAACAGTCTGCTCACGTTCTTCTCTGGACCCAACCCACTCTCCTCACCATCCAGGATATAGTACATGGCTGCAAAGAATTCCTGGAAACTCAAGTGGATGAAGCTGTAGAACTTCTCACAGTTGATGTCCTTCTGGAAGATGTTTATGTTGAGAAAGGCAGAGACATCCGCCCCATCAAGCCCATGTTTCTGGAGGTCCTGTTCCTCAAATAGGACCTTCTGGTTCCAGAGACCATCGGCTGCCAAGGAGCACAGCCCTTTCTGGTTGGGCGGGGTCTGGTGGGTTGGGGTGCCTGGCTTGGGTTGCATCAGACTCAGAAGGTAGAGCATGTACACTGCTGTGGTGGTCCTGGACGTCTGTCTTACAAGCCCTCCACCCTCTAGCTGCTGCTTGAGACAGGTGCAAACCACCCAACACACCATGGGAACAAAGCACATGGTGAAGAGGGGCTCATTGTCTCTCACGAAGTTGAAGACTTGGCCAGCCTGCTCCACATTGTGGAAATACTTGTAGACATACTCTTTCCTCTCGGCCTCAGAGAAGCCCAGGATCTCCACATGCCGGGGATGCTCCAGCAAGTGGTGGAGCTTCTCCAAAGCCTTGGGTCGGGTGGTGATGAGCAGAGACAACTCAGGAAGCAGCTTCTTCCGAATCAGGCTGCCAAGAAGGAGCTCTGTGGGCCATTTCTCCTGCCAGTGGAAGCACCAGGGGCCCTGAGGATTGTGGGAAGAAGGCTTGAGCTCGTCAAAGCCATCAATGATGAAAAGGAGGCGTTCGGGAACCCGGACAAGCTCTGGGAGAAGCACACTCTGCTCTGGCCAACAGCTGGAGATGAGGTCTTGCAGGCTTCGCTTGGCCTTCTGGTTCATCTCCCTGCAGTTGATGTAGAAGAGGAAATCAAACCTGCCCTGGAAGAGCCTCCCTTCGGCCCAGTCCAGCATCATCTTGTGAGCTAGCATGGACTTGCCCATTCCCGCTGCCCCTTGCAGGACTACGGTGTGGGGTGGCTCAGGCCGCTCCTCGTCTGGCTCAAAGAGGGTCTCTACCCGGATGGGGCTGGCCTGGTGGGCCACAGTTCCTGCGTGTCTCCGACCCATGGCCGAAAGCTTCTCCTGGGCCCGCATGGGGTTTGAGTGTTCCTTCACCAGGAGAAGCCGAGTGTATCGGTGGCTGAGATTGACACATTCTCCTAGGCGTGCATTGCGGTCTTCCATCAGCTGGAATTTCCTCCGGACATAGTTGAGGTAGGTTTCCCGGGGATCTAAGGAAGAGGAATGAAGGATCCATGGAATATTTATCAGGAAGATTTAATGAATTCTTTAGTGAAAGCAAATCATAGTCTGGTGTCTACTTGTTCTGCAATACCCTTGGAACAATTTTCTAGATGGAATCTGAGAGCCTTGGTAAAAAACAAAAAACAAAAAAGCCATTGCCATCGAGTTGATTCCCAACTCATGGAAACTCCATGTTTTGCAGAGTAGAACTGTGCTTCATAGGGTTTTCTTGGCTGTAACTTATATGAAAGCAGATTGCCAGGACTTTCTTCCCCTGTATCGCTGGGTGGGTTCAAACCACCAACATTTAGGTTAGCAGGTGAGCCTTTAAGTTAGTTGTTAGGTGCCGTTGAGTCGATTCTGATTCATAGTGACCCTTGTGGCAGAGCAGAACTACCCCATAAGTTTTTCTTGGCTATAAGCAGATCATCAGGTCTTTCTCCCATGGAGCTGCTGGGTGGGTGAGTGCAAACCATTTGCATCACCCAGGTACTTCCATGTAAAGATGTTCCTTCCTCATGCAGAGCAAAGGCATTAACATGGAACTGCTCTCATGCACAGAATCCCTGGGTGTTGCAAATGGTTAAAGCTGTCGGCTACTGACCAAAACGCTGGAGATTCAAGTCTACCCAAAGGCACCTTGGAAGAAATCTCTGGCAATTTACTTCAGAAAAATCAGCTATTGAAAACCCAATGGATGGAATCCAGACTTTCTAGAGCCATGGAAGCTGGATGAACCCCCAAAACTGTTGCCTTGGGATAATCTTTAAAATTTAAACTGCAAATATTCCCTGAACTTTCTTAAAACCAAACAATAATTTAACTTAACTAGTAAAGAATCTCTTCCCTGAGCATTGTGCTCTTTTCAGATCTATCTATATGGGATCGAATTAACAACAGCAATTGGAAAAACTAGATGGGAACCTTAGGAGGCAGTGAGTTTATGCTAAAGCAGGAGGAAGAATTATGAAAAGGAAGATGAGAATGGTTGCACAACTTGAAGAATGTAATCAATGTCACTGAATTGTACATGTAGAAATCATTGAATTTTTGTATGTTCTGCTATGAATATTCTCAAAAACAACAACAAAAAATTACTTATATTAAAAAAAAGAGAGAGAGAGACAGAAAAGAAAACCTTATGGAGCCCAGTTCTACTCTGACACACAGAGGCACCATGAGTTGGAGTCAACTCAACAACAACTGGTTTAGTTCTCTGTTCCGACTACTTAAAGTGTGGGCAGAATCATCAGGGAGCTGGTTAGGAATGGGAAACCTTGGGCGCCACCCCAGACCTACTGTGTCAGAAACTGCTTTTCTAAGAAGATCCGTGTGTGATTTGCATACACGTTAAAGTTTGAGAAGCAGTGCTTTAAAGTTTTCTGAAAAAAGTCTTTTGAAAAAAGGTAGATGCATATAGGCCCTGAAGGAGGACAACCTACGTTGGTTATAGATCCTTTGCTTAAAGTCTCTTTGGAAAAGCCTGCTTGATACCAATGTGTATGAAGACTCTAGAGTACTGGCTCTCAAGGAGTCCCTGGGCTGGGCAAATAGGTAAGTCCTTGGCTACTAACCAAAAGCTTGGAGGATGGAACATACCCAGAAGTGCCTCAGAAGAAAGGCCTGGCGATCTGCTTCCAAAAGGTCACAGCCTTGAAAACTCTATGGAGTACAGTTATACTCTGACAAAAACGGGGTCACCGTGAGTTGGAATCCGTTCAGTGTCAACTGGTGAAGTGACTCTCAATAGGGGGCAATTGTGCCCCCTAGGGGACATTTGGTAATGCTTGGAGATAGGTTTGGTTGTCACAACTGGAGGGCGTTACTGGCATCTGCTGGGTAGAGGCCAGGGATGCTGCTCAACATTTTATAATGCACAGGACACCCCTCACAACAAAGAATGAGGTGACCCAAAATAGCAACAGTGCTGAGATTGAGAAACCCTTGGCTGTAATCTCTTTTTTTTTTTTTTGAGAATATACACAGCAAAACATGCACCAATTCAATGGTTTCTACATGTACAATTCAGTGACATTGATTACGTCTTTCCAGTTGTACATCCATTCTCATCCTCTTTCTCTGAGTTGTTCCTCTCCTATTAACATAAACTCAGTGCCCCCTAAGTTTCTTATCTAACCTTTGGAGTTGCTGTTATCAGTGTGATCCCAGATAGATAGATCTTGAAAAAGCACAATGCTCAAGGCAGAAATCCGTTACTAGTTAAGCTAAATTATTGTTTGGTTTTAAGAAGACTTCAGGGGATATTTTTGGTTTAAAGTTTAAAGACTATCTCACGGTAATAGTTTAGGGATTCATCCAGCCTCCATGGCTCTGGAAAGTCTGGAGGTCATGAGCATTTAAAATTCTGTTCTGCATTCCTCCCTCCCTTTGATCAAGATTATTCTATAGAATCTTTGATCGAAGTGTTCAGTAATGGTAACTAGGCACCATCCAGTTCTGGTCTCATGAAAAAAGTGGCAGTTGTTCATGGAGGCAATTATCTTGACTATAATCTTTACAGAAGCAGATCGCCAGGCCTTACTTTCACTGTGCTGCTGGCTGGGTTTGACATACCAACCTTTAGGTTAGTAAACAGCACAAATCATTTGCACCACCCAGGGACCTTACCCTTTGTATTTGATGTCACCAGAGACCCACAATATCTGCACCAGGGTGTTGATCCCTCAATTCCAGTGAATGTTGCCTCCTCAAAATCCCCAGGGGATAAATTATGACTTTTTAAAACTGGTCATGGGTAATCTCATTACCCTTTGTCAGTGAGTATAACTGACAATGGTATTTTCAATCACCTCATATGCATGCAAAAGCTGGACAATGAATGGGAAAATCAAAGAAAAATTGATGCATTTGAATTATGGAGTTGGTGAAGAATATTGCATACAAACCATGGAGTGCCAGAAGAACAAAAAAATCTGTCTTGGAAGAAGTACAACCAGAATGCTCCTTAGAAGCAATGACACAGCAACTTGGTCTTACTTACTTTGGACATGTTATCTGGAGGGACCAGTCCCTGAAGAAGGGCGTCATGCTTGGTAAAGTAGAGGGTCAATGAAAAAGAAGATCTTCAGTAAGATGCATTCACACAGTGGCTGCAACAATGGGCTCAAACATAGCAATGACTGTGAGGATGGTGCAGGACCAGGCAGTGTTTCATTCTACTGTATGTAGGGTCACTATAGGGTTGCTCCACCACGCTTCTGTCAATTGGTCATACTGTGGTGGTTTGCATGTTGCTGTGATGCTGGAAGCTTTGCCACCAGTACTTCAAATACCAGCATGGTCACCCATGGTGGAGAGGTTTCAGCAGAGTTTCCAGACTAAGACAGACTAGGAAGAAGGACCCAGTGGTCTACTTCTGAAAAAATTTGCCTGTGACAAACTTATGAATAGGAGTGCAACATTGTCCGATATTGTGCTGGAAGATGAACTCCTCAGGTTGGAAGTCACTCAAAAGACAACTAGGGGAGAGCTGCCTCCTCAAAGCAGAGGCAACCTTAATGATGTGGATAGGGTCAAGCTTACAGGACCTTGATCTGCTGGTGTGGCACGACTCAAAATGAGAAGAAACAGCTGCAAACATCCATTAATAATCAGGACGTGGAATGTACAAAATATGAATCTAGGAAAATTAGTCATCAAAAATGAAATGGGAGGCACAAAGATCAATATCCTAAGCATTAGTGAGCTGATATGGATTGGTATTGGCCATTTTGAATCAGAAAATCATATGGCCTACTATGCCAGGAGGCACTGGCAAAAAACAAGGCTCCAGGAATTGACGGAATACCAATTGAGATGTTTCAACTAATGGACGCAGCACTGGAAGTGCTCACTCGTCTATGCCAAGAAATTCGGAAGACAACTACCTGGCCAACCTATTGGAAGAGATCCATATTTGTACCCATTCCAAAGAAAGGTATTTGAACAGAATGAGAAAATGATTGAACAATATCATTAATACCACATGCAAGTAAAATTTTGCTGAAGTTCATTCAAAAATGATTGCACAGCACCTCGACAGGGAACTGCCAGAAATTCAAGAAGAGGGCATGGAACGAGGGATATCATTACTGACGTCAGATGGATCTTGGCTAAAAGTAGAGAATACCAGAAAGATGTTTACTTGTGTTTTATTGACTATGCAAAGGCATTCGACTGGGTGGATCATAACAAATTATGGATAACATTGTGAAGAATTGGAATTCCAGAACACTTACATGTGCTCATGCATAACCTGTACATAGACCAAGAAGCAGTCATTCTAACAGAACAAAGAGATACTGCATGGTTTAAAATCAAGAAAGGTGTGCGTCACGGTTGTATCCTTTGACCATACTTATTCAATCTGTATGCTGAGCAAATAATACGAGAAGCTGGACTATATGAAAAAGAATGTGGAATCAGGACTGGAAGAAGACTCATCAACAACCTGCAATACGCAGATGACACAACCTTGCTTGCTGAAAGCAAAGAGGACTTGAAGCACATAGTGATGAAGATCAAAGATTACAGACTTCAGTATGGATTACACAACAACATAAAGAAAACAAAAATCCCCACTACTGGACCAATAAGCAACATCATGATAAATGGAGAAAAGATTGATGTCAAAGATTTCATTTTACTTGGATCCACAATCAACGCCCATGGAAGCAGCAGTCAGGAAATCAAACAAGGCATTGCATTGGGCAAATCTGCTGCAAAAGACCTCTTTCAAGTGTTAAAAAGCAAAGATGTCACTTTGAGGACTAAGGTGCACCTGAACCCAAGTCATGGTATTTTCAATCTCCTCATACGCACGTGTAAGCTGGACAATGAATAAGGAAGACTGAAGAAGAATTGATGACTTTGAATTATGGTGTTGGCAAAGAATACTGAATATACCATGGACTGTCAGAAGAACGAACAAGTCTGTCTCGGAAGAAATAAAGCCAGAGTGCTCCTTGAAAGTAAGGATGGTGAGACTTCGTCTCACATACTTTGGACATGTTATCAGGAGGGACCAGTCCCTGGGGAAGGACATTATGCTTGGCAAAGTAGAGGGTCAGCGAAAAAGAGGGAAATCCTTGATGAGATTGACACAGTGGCTGCAACAGTGGGCTCAAACATAATGAGGATTGTGAGGATGGCGCAGGATAGGGCAGTGTTTCTTTCTGTTGCACGTAAGGTTGCTATGAGTCGGAACCAACTCAACAGCACCTAACAAGAGTAACATGACTGCTAAGGGGAAAGAAGCTTATTGGAAGGATTTCATTCCTGGATAAAATGACATAGTCTCTTGAGGAAGAAAGTCCTTTCCTCTACTTTTTTTCCCTGCTTGTAATTCACTTGTGTTAGATCGTTTGGCAGCCATCTTGCAATCATGAGGTCATAAATCTTAGGACAAAATGCCAACATATGGAGGTTGGCAGAGTTGAAGCACAGCAAGAACTTGGGGCTTTGATAGTATTGTTAATACACTACATTAGTTCTTTAGCCACCCACCCCAGGATTTCTTGTTATTGGCAAACATTAAACAAATGTCCTTTGTGCTTAATCTACTGTCACTTGGATATTCTGTTACTTGCAGTCTAATGCATTCTAAAGGACACACGCCTCATGACTCACCTTTTCTTGGAGTACTAGGAGAGACTTTCACAGGACTTCCTGACTGTCTCCCCAGTGAGGACGGGGCACCAGGCAGAGCATCTGGAACAGAAATTTTAGGAGATCAGCTAGCACATACTTGGCTATGACCAGTTGCCACTGAGTTGATTCCTACCGATAGTGACCCTGTATGACAGAGTAGAACTTCCCTGTAGGGTTCCCAAGGCTGTAATCTTTATGGAAGCAGACTACCACATCTGTCTCCTGTGGATTCGAACCACCAACCTTTCGGTTAACAGCTGAGTGCTTAACCACTGCAAGACCAGGGCCCCTTTTCATATCTGGCTAGCACTCAATGATATCACCTAATACTTCATCAAACTGCCTATGTGATAACTACTGCCCACCCCTACTCCAGGCTGTTCCATATTTACCTCACATTCACTATGTTAAAAATGGAGTTCATCACCTGTTCCCCAGAACCTGCCCTCCTTCTCTTCCTGGGTCCCTATCATGGTAACTAGGAGCCCTGGTGATGCAGTGGTTAAGTGCCCAGCTGCTACCGAAAGGTGGGCATTTTGAACCCACTGGCTGCTCCATGAAAAAAAGATGAGACAGTCTGCTTCCACAAAGATTACAACCTAGAAAACCATATGGGGTAGTTCTACTCTGTCCTACAGGGTTGCTATGAGTTGAAATTGACTCGAAGGCAAAGGATTTGGCTTGGTTATCATGGTAATTGTCATCTCCATCCAGCCACTGAATCCCCTCAACCAGGAAGTTCTGAGTTAGCTTTGATTCCTCCATCTTGCCTTCATTCTTCATCCATGTCTCATCCATTCATCCATCCATTCAACAAATATACATATACTGGACACCAGTCTTACCCAGGCATTGTTCTATGCACTGAATACACAGCAATAAACAAGACATGAGGTCCTTGCTCCAAGGAGCTTATATTCTAATGATAAAGAAATAAACAATATGATTTCAGATAATGATGGATGTAGTGCCTAACATTAAACGAGGTTATATGACAGAGAGTGACTAGGAGGAATATTTTATTTTGGGCAGCAGGAAAGAATTTTCTGAGGATTAGACATGTAATAGAATGGCAGGAGCCAGATATGTGAGCAGAAGTGTTTTTTTTTTTTTTCCTTTTTTTATATTAAAAAAACTTTTGTTGTTGAGAATATACACAGCAGAACATACACCGACCCAATGGTTTCTACATGTGCAATTCAGCGACATTGAGTACTTTCTTCAAGTTGAGCATTCATTCTCACCTTGCTTCTCAGAGATGTTCCTCCCCCATTAACATAAACTCACTGCCCCCTAAGGCGCCTATCTAATCGTTCCAGTTGCTGCTGTCAATTTGATCCCATATAGTTAGATCTTAAAAGAGCATGATGCTCAACGCAGACATTCTTTTTTTCTTTTTGTTTATTGTTGTAGTTTAAGTGAAAGCTTACCTTTCAAGTTAGTCTTTCATACAAAAATTTATACAGACATTGTTATGTGACCCTAATTGCTCTCCCTATACTGTGACAGCACACTCCTCCTTTCCACCCCTGATTTCCCATGTCCATTCAATCAGCTCCTGACCCTCTCTGCCTTCTCATCTCACCTCCGGACAGAAGCTGCCCATTTAGTCTCATGTATCTACTTAAGCTCAGTAGCACACTCTTTACGAGTATCATTTTATGTCCCACAGTCCAGTCCAATCTTTGTCTGAAGAATTGACCTCAGGAATTGTTTCAGTTCTGGGTTGACAGACAGTCCGGGGGCCATGCTTTCTAGGGTTCCTCCAGTCTCAGTCAGACCATTAAGTCCGGTCTTTTTACTAGAATTTGAGTTCTGCACCCC
>NW_004444023.1:9294867-9310105 GCF_000243295.1 Trichechus manatus latirostris
TGTCAGGGTGGTCATTGGTGGTAGCCGGGCACCATCTAGTTCTTCTGGTCTCAGGCTGATGAAGTCTCTGGTTTATGTGGCCTTTCTGTCTCTTGGGCTAATACTTTCCTTGTGTCTTTGGTATTCTTCATTCTCCTTTACTCCTGGTGGTTGGAACCAATTGATGCATCTTAGATGGCTGCTCGCTAGCTTTTAAGACCCGAGACGCCACTCACCAAAGTAGGATGCAGAACATTTTCTTAATAAGCTTTGTTATGCCGATTGACCTAGATGTCCCCTGAAAGCATGGTCCTCAGACCCTTACCCCTGCTACTCTGTCCCTCAAAGAGTTTGATTATATTCAGGAAACTTCTTAGCTTTTATTTAGTCCAGTTGTGCAGGTGAGGTAGCAGGCTGATGGCTCACATTCCAAGAACCAGAGGTCAGAGGATGATGAGTCAGATGCAGGATCGAGAGAGAGAGCTTTGTCAGAACGTCCATATATTGGATGCAGGCCACACCTTCAAGGAAAATTCTCTTTCAACTGATGGGTTGTTCACATCAGATCACAAAATGGAGGATGATTACATAACATCTGCCAAACCACTGAGAATCATGGCTTAGCCAAGGTAACACATAACCTTAACCATCATATACATGTAGAAACTATTGACTTGGTGTATATTCTGAACAACACACAAAAATAAAATATTTTAAAAATGTGACCCAATCTTACATACTCCCAACCCAAAGTACTTCCAAATGTTCTCTAAGAATGGGGTTAAGAAGAGGAGAAATGAAAGGTGATAGAAGAAAGGTATTACAAGCAGAAGACAGCATAAACAAAGATCAAAGGAATGATATTAGAATCCCAGGTCTCCTGGGTGCAGGGATTACCAAGAAGGAGAAGGAAATTGGTGGGTGCCAGCCTTGACCATCCTTCCCCTGTCCTTACCTTTCACCAGGTCCTCTCTCTGTCCTCGCTCCCACAGGTCCTTCCTGTTGATCCGCTCAAAGATGCTAAGAGCCAGCAGCCAGGCCTCCCCTGACCCGTGATGGGCCGTGAGCAGCTGGGCCATTTCCAGGGGGCCGGCGGTCTCCATCCGTCCCCAGGGGATTTTGTCCTCCCCCAGCTCTGCCTTGGTCCCCAGGTATAACTTGAACTTCTTCAGGTCCACAGCCTCAAGTTCCTCCAAGTAGGCCACCAGGAGGTGGAGGACACATTCTGCCATCCCTGACCAGGGTTTGGAGCATGGACCCTGAAGGAGAGGAGCTGGAGATTAGGAGGTTGCTATACATAGAACAAGCGGGGATCCCAGCATGCCCACCATCTGATCATTCACAGCAGAAAGGAGAGGCTGGGCGTTGCTCCCTGCTGCCAGAGGTTGTAAGAATAAGAGACAGGAAAATCTTTCTGCCGAAGTAGTGCTTTCTGACCCTTCAGTTGCCTCCTGCCTCACTTACCAAGGGGCGTTCCTATTGAAGAGGAGGAAGTTGGGGATGATTGGGAAATCGTATGAGCTATTTGACACTTAAGAAAGTCTCACTTCTGTTCCCTCTTCCCTGCTTTTCTGATAAAACAAAGTCATTCTCTTTTCTTCATCCTTCCTCCTGTTTTCCTCGCCTTATTAGCGTCTGTGGTGGTTGTTAGCTGTCTTTGAGTTGGTCCCCAACTCATGGCGACCCCACGCGCGACAGAATGAAATGCTGCCTAGTCCTGTGCTATCCCCATGATCTATTACTGTTACGATCCACAGGGTTTTCTTTCCGTCTTTCTTTTTTTAAAATAATTTTATTTTGTTGTTGTTGTCAGGCATATGCACAGCAAAACATTCACCAATTCAAGTTTCTACATGTACAATTCAGTGATATTGATTCATTCTTAGAGTTGTGCAACCATTCTCACCCTCCCTTTCTGAGTTGTTCTTCCCCCATTAACAAAAACTCACTGCCTCTACATTTCCTATCTGATCTTTCGAGTTGCTGTTGTCAATTTGATCCCGTATAAACCAAACAAGCCCAGTGCTGTCGATTTCGACTCATAGCGACTCTGTAGGACAGAGTAGAACTGCCTTTACAGAAGCAGGCTGCCACATCTTTCTCCCATGGAGCAGTTGGTGGGTTCAAACTGCCAACCTTTCAGTTAGTAGCCAAGCACTTGTTAACCACTGCACCACCAGGGCTCCCTTTTTTTTTTTTTTGAATTGTACTTTAGATGAAGGTTTACAGAACAAACTAGCTTCTCATTAAACAGTTAGTACACATATTGTTTTGTGACATTGGTTATCAACCCCAAGACTTGTCAACACTCTCCCTTACTGACCTTGGGTTTCCCATTACCAGCTTTTCTGTCCCCTCCTGCCTTCTTGTCCTTGGCCCTGGGCTGGTGTGCCTCTTTAGTCTCGTTTTGTTTTATGGGCCTGTCAAATCTTTGGCTGAAGGGTGAATCTCAGGAGTGACTTCATTACTGGGCTAAAAGCATGTCCGGGGCCATACTCTCAGGGTTTCTCCAGTCTCTGTCAGGCCAGTAAGTCTGGATTTCTTTTGTGAGTTAGAATTTTGTTCTAGAATTTTCTCAAGCTCTGTCCAGGATCTTCTACTGTGATCCCTGTCAGAGCAGTCAGTGGCGGTAGCCAGGAACCATCTAGTTGTACTGGACTCCGTCTGGTGGAGGCCATGGTAGTTGTGGTCCATTAGTCCTTTGAACTAATCTTTCCTTTGTGTCTTCAGTTTTCTTCATTCTCCTTTGGTCCCAAAGGGCTGAGATCAGTGGAGTATCTTAGAGGAGTGCTCAGAGGCTTTTAAGACCCTAGACGCTGCTCACCAAAGTGGAATGTAGAACATTTTCTTTATAAACTATGTTATGCCAATTGAGCTAGATGTTCCCCGAGACCATGGTATCCAGCCTTCAGTCCAGTAATTTGGTCCCTAAGGGAGTTTGGATGAGTCTATGGAGCTTCCAAGACCTTGCCTTGGGCAAGTTGTGCTAACTTCCCAAGTATTGTGTCCTGTCTTACCCTTCACCAAAGTTACCACTTATCTATTTTCTGTTTAGTGTTTTTCCATCTCTACCCCTCCCCTCCCTGGTAGCCATCAAAGATTATTTCTTTTTGTGTGTAAACCTTTCCATGAGTTTTTATAGTAGTGGTCTCATACAATATTTGTCATTTTGTGATTGACTTATTTCACTCAGCATAATGCCCTCCAGATTCATTCATGTTGTGAGATGCTTCGCAGATTCATCATTGTTTTTTTATTGTTGCACAGTATTCCATTGTGTGTCTGTACCATAGTTTGTTTATCCATTCATCTATTGATGGGCACCAAGGTTGTTTCCATCTTTTTGCTGTTGTGAACAATGCCGCAGTGAACATGGGTGTGCATATGTCTATTCCTGTGACAGCTTTTATTTCTCTAGGATATATTGCTAGGAGTGGGATTGCTGGATCGAATGGTATGTCTATTTCTAGCTTTTCAGGAAGTGCCATATCATTTTCCAAAATGGTTGTACCATTTTACATTCCTACCAGCAGTGCATAAGAGTTCCAACCTCCCTGCAGCCTCTTCAACATTTGTTATTTTCTGTGTTTTTGATTCATGCCAGTAATGCTGGGGTGAGATGGTATCTCATTGTGGTTTTGATTTGCATTTCTCTAATCGCTAGTGATTGCCAGCACTTCCTCTTGTGTCTGTTAGCTGCTTAAATGTCTTCTTTGTGAAGTGTCTGTTCATTTCCTTTGCACCAGGTCTCCTTTTGATCCCGTATAGATAGATCTTAAAACAGCACAATGTTCAAGGCAGACATTTTTTACGAGTTAAGCTAAACTATTGTTTGGTTTGGAGAAGACTTCAGGGGATATTTTTGGTTTAAGGTTTGAAGATTATCTCAGGGCAATATTTTGGGGGTTCATCCAGCCTACTTGGCATCCATAGGGTTTTCAATGGCTGATTTTCAAAAGTAGATCTCCAGGCCTTTCTTCCTAGTTCATCTTAGTTTGGAAGCTGAGACCTGTTCAGCATTATAGCAACATGCAAGCCTTCACTGACAGACAGGTGGTAGCTGCACATGAGGTGCATCAGCCAGGAATCAAACCTGGGTCTCCCACATGGAAGGCAAGAATTTTACCACTAAACTGACACTGCCCCCATGGGTGTCTTTATATAGATGGATAGCTGCCGTTGAAATCAACTCTGACTCACGGTGACCTTATGTACAATAGAATAAAACGTTGCCTGGTCCTGCATCATCCTCATTATCCTTGGCATGTTTGAGTTCATCATTGTGGCTATTGTGCCAATCCATCGCATCAAGCGTCTCCTTAGCCCTTGTTGGCCTGCTACTTCTCCTAACTTGATGTTCTCCTTCAGTGATTGATCCCCCCTGATGATGTGCCCAAAACAGGAGAGTCAGACAATGTCCTGTTGTGACCAATAAGGTTTTCACTGGCCTTTCTTCCTAGTCTATCTTAGTCTGGAAGCTCTGCTGAAACCTGTCCAACATGGGTGACCCTGCTGGTATTTGAAATACCCGTGGCACGGTTTCCAGCATCACAGCAACATGCAAGCCACAACAGACAAACTGACAGATGGGTGGTGAATGAACATCTTTGCGGGGGTGGGGGGGCATTATTCTGCCTACCACAAAGCCCATATCTAGGATATACTAGTCTTGTGGCCAAAGGAAAAAAACAAAATGACAGATCAATGCAAGGCTCTTAAGCTTCTATCTTGAAGTGTTACTTCACTTTTGCTCACATTTCACAGGTCAACACAAGTCACACGTTCAGTCTGAAAACAATGGGCGAGGACCTCTAATCCTTCCACAAGAAGAGGCAGTAAATATTTTGATAATAAGACAATCTGCCGCAGACACTGCGGCAGTGGTGCTTCAGTGGTAGAACTCCAGTCACTGAGGACCAGAAATGGTGCTCACAACTGAGAGTAATAAAAGGATTTACAGTTAATATATCCTTTTTTTGAGGAGCCCTTATAGTGCAGTGGTGAAGCTGTTGCCTACTAACCAAAAAGTCACTGGTTTGAACAGACCAGCCACTCCTCAGGAGAAAGATGTGGCAATGTGCTTCCATAAAGATTACAGTCTTGGAAACTCTATGGGGCAGTTCTACTCTGTCCTGTGGGGTTACTATGAGTCAGAATTGACTCAACAGCAACAGGTTTTGTTTTTTAGTATATGCTTTTTCAGGAGTTCTTGGGTGGCACAAACAGTGAAGTGCTCCACCACTAGCTAAAAGGCTGAGGGTTCAAACTCACCCAGAAGCACCTTAGAAGACAGGACTGGCAATCTGCTTCCAACACTGCCCACATGGACATCTTTATATAGTTAGCTGCTGTCAAGTCATTTCTGACTCATGGCAATTGTCTTAGGCTTGTTTCTCTAGAGGAGCAAAACCAGTGAAGTATATAGATATAAATATATATAAAGACAGATTTATTTCAAGGAAATGGCTCACATAGTTGTGAAGGCTGGCAAGTCCCTAATTCAAGGGTCAGGACTCAGGTTGGAGGCTTCTCTTGACTCACGTGGCTGCAGAGGCTGACGAACCCAAAATCGGCAGGTCAGACCAGTGGCATCACTAAGGGAGTGTTGGGGGGTACAGAATACACCAGGTGACGTTGTCAGAGGGGTGACACCAAAATGACTGTCTATAAAATTTTTGTGCAGTGCGAGTTGTGGGCGCTGGTGCTGGAGATGCTGGCGGGACCCAGGCCGGGTGCAGATGTTGTGGTGCAGCTGGACCGGGTGCAGGGGGCCACCAACAGGCACGGGGGCTTGGGGCAGCCTACGCTGCATGCTCACTGGGCCAAAGCCATGGCATGTGCAGCGCGGGAGTGGCTAGAGACGGGAGTGCCAGGGGCCCTGGGGGCCTGACCAAATTCTGTATGGTCTGGTACGGGAAGGGGTCCATGGGGGGAAGGGGTGACACTATGAGTTACCTCACTGGGTGACCCCCATCCTAGTGATGCCACCGGGTCAAACAGTAGGCTGCTGGCTCATGGGGTTGTGGGAGCTGGTGAATCCCAAAATTTGCAGGTCAGATCGCAGGCTGCTGGTTCACATCCCAAGAACCAGAGGTCAGAGGATGATGAGTTGTATGCAGGATAGAGAGAGAGAACGTTGCCAGAATCAGGTCACGTGACCAGTCAATCTCCCTCCCTAAGCCTGTTAAGGTAACCACCAGTTGACATCTAGTCAACTCCAAGTCATGATGACCCATGTGTGTCAGAGTAGAACTGTGCTGCACTTTTGTATTTTTTTATTTAATATTTCATTGTGTTTTTGGTGAAAGTTTACACAGTAAATTAGATTTCCGCTTGACAATTTCTATACAAATTGTTCAGTGACATTAGTTACATTTTTCACAATATGCCAACTTTCTTTTTACTTTTTTTTTAGGGCCTTTTCATTTTATTATGATCAGATATATGTAACATAAAATTTGGCATTATAACCATTAAAAAAATTTTATTGCATGTTAGGTGAAAGTTTACAGAGCAAATTAATTTCCCATTTGATAATTTGTACATGAAGTGTTCCATAACGTTGGTTTTTTTCCCCACAATGTGTCAGCACTCTCCCCATTTCCGTCCTGGTTTCCCCGTTTCCTTTTGTCTGGAATTTCTATCGCTTCCTGCCTTCTCATCTTTGCTTTACTTACAACGTAGGGATAACAATATATTTATCTGGCAAGAATACTGTGGGGATTAAGATGTCAGGCATCTGGCATAGGTATAAAGTGTCTGACACAGAATTCAACAAGTAAAAATTTTTTTTGTTAGGTTTCTTCACCTTGAACTATTTGCTTTTGCCAGTTTTAGATCTCATTTCCTGACCCAAGCATAGCCTCAACCCCAAGTTCCTGATCTGGCTTCACAAGTTTGTCATAACCACAAACTCTAAAATTTGTGGTATTAAAGTTTTAGCCTGAGACTGTGTGGTTCAGTGGAAAGTCCACAGGCTCTGGAGTCAGACAGACTCAGGTTCAAATTCTGGCTCCACCACTTGCTAGCTGTGTGACTTTGATAGACCAACTTCCTCGCTGGAAAATGGACATAATAATAGTGCCTACTTTACAGTATTGATGTGAGGATAGAATGACTGACATTATCGTTGTTGTCACTAGGTTGGCTCCAATTCATGGCAACCTTATGTGTAACAGAACAAAATATTGCACAGTCTTGTCCATATTTATGACCTTTGATATGTGTGAGGCCATTGTTGTGGCTATTGTGTCAGTCCAGCTCGTTGAGGGTTTCCCTTGTTTTCGATAACCCTGTACTTGACCAAAGGAGCCTCGGTGGTACAATTGTTAAGTGATCAGCTGCTGACTGATAGGTTGGCGGTTCAAACCCACCCAGTGGCTTCTTGGGAGAAAGACCTGGCAGTCAGCTTCTGTAAAGATTACAACCAAGAAAACCCTATGGGTCAGTTCTATAGATATATGAATCCCTGAGTGGTACAAATGGTTAAGCACTGGACTACTAACCAAAAGGTTGGCAGTTTGAACATACCCTGAGGCATCGGGAAAGAAAGGCCTGGCCATCTGCTTCTGAAAGGTCACAGCCTAGGAAACCCTATGGGGTGCAGTTCTACTCTGCACACGTGAGAGCGCCACAAGTCAGAATTGACTCTATGGCCAAGATTCTGATTCAGGAGGTCTAGGGAGGGTCCAACGGCCCTGGGGGTTCAGTGCTTAAGTGCTAGGCTGCTAACTAAAAGATTGGTGGTTCAAATCCACCAGTCACTCCACAGAAGAAAGATGTGGCATTATGCTTCTGTGAAGATTACAGACTTGGAAACCCTCTGGGGAAGTTCTACTCTGCTCTATAGGGTCCCTATGAGTTGGAATTAACTCTATGGCAACAGGTTTGGTTTTGGTTTTCTCAGAGAAGGAGCCAATCCCATGTATATGCCAGTTGCCGTCAAGTCGACTCCAACTCATGGTGACACCATTTCTGTATCAGAGTAGAATTGTGCTCTGTAAGGTTTTTAATGGCAGATTTTTCAGAAGTAGATTGCCAGGCCTTTCTTCCACGGCATCTCTGGGTGGACTTGTACTACCAACCTTCTGGTTAGCAGACAAGCTTGTCAAGCATTTGCGCCACCCAGATTCTGCTTATGTTGCCCTCACAGCCCAGGGCCCCTCCCTCCCACACTCACAGTCCCACCATCACTGGGGCCTGAGCACAAGGGGTTGTGAAACTTCCTCCCCAGTTGCATCCTCACTGTCTGACCACAGACCCTGGCTCCTCCTGGAATGGCAGGCCCAGCCCCCTGGCTCCCATCTGCCCTACCTTGACCAATCATTGGCCATGTACTGAAGTTGTTAAAACTTAACATCAGGGATTGCTATGCTCCCAAGTTCTCAGAACAGTACTGTCCCTCTGTTACAGGCTATTCTAGAATCCTGGACGTGTTCTGCACAGAATTTAGTATGCTTTGAAATTACATACTGCTCTAACCTGTCTTGGATTCCCTGGGGGCACAAACTGCTAAGCGCTACACTAACAGAAAGACTGGTGGTTCAAACCCACCCAGAGGTGCCTCGAAAGAAAGTCCTGGTGATCTACTTCTGAAAGGTCACAGTCTTGAAAACTCTTTGGAGCAGTTCTGCTCTGCACACACAAGGTCTCTGTGAGTAGGAATCAATTCCATGGCAACTAACAGCAAACTATCTTAGTTACCTAGCGCAGCAGTAACACAAATACTGCCAGAGAGTGGCTTTAAAGAACTAAGTCCCAGTCAGGGTCTCAGCCTTCAGCCTTGTAGATTCCTTCCTCGTCAAGCTTAATGCTGAAGGCAGACATCCTTTACTAGTTAAACTGTTGTTTAGTTTTAAGAAGACTTTAGGGGATAGTTTAGTTTAACTAGTAAAGAATGTCTGCCTTGAGCATTTTGCTCTTTCAAGATCTATGTATATGGGCTCAAACTGACAATAATAATTGGAAAGATTAGATAGGAAGTTTAGGGGGCAGTGAGTTTATGGTAATGGGGGAGGAACAACTTGGAAAAGAGGATGGCAATGGTTGCACAACTCCAGGAATGTCATCAATACCACTGAATTGTACACATAGAAACTTGACTGTCATGGCTTGAATTGTGTCCCCCAAAAATATCTGTCAACTTGGTTGAGTCATGATTCCCAGTATTGTATGATTGTGCAATTTGATGTGATATCCTTAATGTGTTGTAAACTCTATCACTATGATGAGGTTATATGTGATTTCATTATGTGTTGTAAACTCTATCACTGTGATGACGTTATACTGATGAGATGTACAAGATTGGATAGTGTCTTAATCCAATCTCTTTTGAGATATAAAAGAGAGAAGCGAGCAGAGATACATGGGAACCTCATACCACCAAGAAAGCAGTGCCAGGAGCGGAGTGCATCCTTTGGACCTGAGGTTCCTGCACAGAGAATCTCCCAGACCAAAAGAAGATTGATGATGCGGACCTTCCTCCAGAGCCGATGGAGAAAGCGTTCGCCTGGAGCTGACGCCCTGAATCTGGACTTGTAGCCTACTGGACTATGAGAGAATAAACTTCTTTTTGCTAAAGCCATCCATTCATGGTATTTCTGTTAGAGCAGCACTAGATGACTAAGACATTGACTTAGTGTATTTTTTACTGTGTATGCTCTCAACAACAATAAAAAAAAATTTTAAATGTATTTTTTTTAAAAAAGGAAGATTTCAGGAGGTATTTTTGGTTTAAGGTTTAAAGATTATCTCAGGACAATAGTTTCGGGGGTTCATCCAGCCTCCATGGCTCCAGAAAATCTGGATTAAATGAAACAAATTTTTATAAAAAATAAAATGAAGTTATGGGAGTTAAAATATTTTTTCCCTACTACATACTTCCTTTTACGCATTCTCTCCTTTTCTTCTCCCTTTCATTTACTACCAGAAGTATTTTCACCAATGTAAAGGGAGCCCTGGTGGTGCAGTGGTTAAGTGATCAAATGATGTGGCTGCTAGCCAAAAGATTGGCAGTTCAAATCCACCAGCTGCTCCTTGGAAACCCTATGGGGCAGTTCTACTCTGTCCTCTAGGGTTGCTATGAGTCAGAATCGACTCAACACTAACAGGTTAAAGGAAAAGAGGAGTCCATGGGTGGTGCAAATAGTTAACACGCTCTGCTGCTAACCGAAAGGTTGGCGGTTTGAATCCACTCAGAGATGCCTTGGAAGAAAGGCCTGGTAACATGCTTCCAAAAAATCAGCCATTAACAATCCTAGGGAGCACAGTTCTAAGCTGACACACATGGGATCGCCATGAGTCGGAATCGACTCCACAGCAGCTGCTTGTTGTTTGTTTCAGCAACTGCTTGTTGTTTGTTTTCCTCATTAAAGTGGGAAAAAATTGCCTTCATTGAAAAAAACAAAATGAACCAAATAACAAGCAGCCCTCCTGAAGGCTTATGCCCTGAGTGTCTTAGAAGAAAACCTTCTCCAATATAAAGGGAACGCATCCCTGCTCACTTTCTGCACCCACTTGTTCCTCAGGCAGTAGATGAAGGAGTTGAGCAGGGGACGACACAGTGTTATTGAAGAATGCAACGCCTTTGTTGAGGTCCAGATGCCGTCTTCGTTGAGTTGAGCTATATCATGATGCAGCTCATGTAGCTGAGGGAGACCACAAGGATGTGGGAGAAGCAGGTGGAGGAGGCCTTCCAGCGGCCCCCAAAGGAGAGCAAGTGGAGGACAGTGCAGATGATGTGGCCCTGGGACCAGGCAGTCACCACCACGGGAGCTGGCCAAGGTGCACACCGCCACCGGTAGAGAGACCAGCTGCAGAAGCCTAGTGCCAGCATACACCAGCTCCAGCAGAGGGTGCTGTTGCAGAAGAACTAGTTGAGGACATTGGGGCCACACAAAGGGAGTGAGAACACCCAGATGCTAGGCCCCATGAGGAAGAGGAGGCTGTTGCTGCAGCAGGCCAGCTTGAGGGCCAGGCAGACCTGCTCAGTCATGAGTGCGGGGTAACTCAGGGGGTGGCCGATGGCCAGGTAGAGGTCCACAGACATCACTGCCAGCAGCAAGGTCTCCATTGTTCCCAGGATGAAGTAGAAGCCCATCTGGGCAAAGCATTTTGCCGTCGAGATGGTCTTGTGGCCAGTGAGTAAGTGGCCTAGGACCTGCACGGTGATGGTGGAGGTGAACTGGTAAAAAAAAAAAAAAAAAAAGAAGAAAAAGAAATTTGTTTGTTTGTTAAATAATATTTTATTGTGTTTTCAGTGAAGGCTTAGACAGCAGTTTAAGTCCCCATTCAATAATTTTTACCCAAATTGTTCAGTGACATTGGTGATATTCTTCACAATGTGTGAACTTCTCATTGTTTCTGTTCTGGTAGTTCCATTTCCATTAATGTATTTTCCCTGACTCCTTACATTCTCATCTTTGTTTTAAAGTAATTGTTGACTGTTTGGTCTCATGTAGATGATTTTTTTCTTTTTTAATGAAAATAAGAAATTTTAATTCTCCCTTTGAAAAATAAGGGAAGAGACTCCCCTCCCTTCACTGTTCTTTCAGAATTCACTTTAGGTAAGTTGTCATTATAAATTCTGTTCTGTTCTTTGTCTCTTTGAGGAAGTGCCATACTGTTTTCCACAGTGGTTATACCATTTTACAATCCCACCACCAGTGGATAAGTCTTCCAATCTCCCCCACATTCTCTCCAGCATTTGTTGTTTTCTTTTTTTTCTTTTAAATCAGTGCCATTTTTTGCAGGGGTGAGATGGTGTCTCATTTGGGTTTGATTTGTATCTCTCTAATGGCTAATGAGAGGAGCCCTGGTGACACAGCAGTTAAAGTGCTCGACTGCTAACTACAAGGTTGGTGGTTCAAACCCACCAGGTTCCTCTGGAGAAAGATATGGCAGCTGCTTCCGTAAAGATTACAGCCTTGGAAACCCTACGGGGCAGTTCTACTCTGTCCTATAGGGTCACTATGAATTGGAATCGACTCAATGGCAACTTATTAATGGCTAATGATTGTGAGCATCTTTTCATGTGTTTGTTGGCCACTCTTTCTCTCTTTGGAAAGTATGCAAATCTAAGAGATCGCCTCAAAGATCTGGCAGCCACCTCTGCGAAACATAACTTCAGGTGACCCTCCCCTATCTTTCTGTTTCTTGCATGGAGATTAGCATAAACTCCAGTGGCCCAGCCCTATCTCCAGCCTGGAAAGATTAGAAAATTAACAATGATCTTGAAAAAATGAATGTAATGGATTGTACCCCTTTAGCTATATAATGGTCAAGGTTCTTTTCTTTTTACCTAAACAACAGATTGACTCACAAAATAAAGAGTATCACCTGTGAGTACTGTCCTCCTTTAAACAATCATCTATATGAGACCAAGCGGTCAACAATTACTTTACAGCAAAGATGAGAATGTAAGCGGGCAGGGAAACTAGATGAATGGAAGAGGAACAACCAGAACAGAGATAATGAGAATGTTCACACATTGTAAAGAATGTAACCAATGTGACTGAACAACTTGTGAAGAAATTGTTGAATGGGAACTGAATTGCTGTGTAAACTTTCACCAAACACACAATAAAATCTTATTATTAAAAAAAAAAATTCTGTTCTATCTTTGCAATCTCTTTAGTGAATCACCTATGATGCATCACATTCTGGTTGAATGCTTTATTCAATCATAGAACTTTTCTTTCTCCATCTGTGTGGTGAGGTTTTCTGAATTGGGAGTAAATTTCCTTTTATAGTAACTTAACTTTTCCCCAACAACCCCCATCTCCATCAGGGAGAAGTTCCATAGGACGTAGTACATGGGGTGGTGAGGCGGTGGTTGGCCAGAGTCAGGGTGACAATTAGCAGGTTCCCCAGGAGGGTCAGCAGGTAAGTGATGAAGAGCATGGTGAAGAGAAGGAGCTGGAACAGTGACATCATTAGGGTTGGTGTCACCCAGTGTGGTAACTCATGGACCTCCTCCTATATCAGCCCATACAGAATCCTTAGTAATTTTTTTTGTACTAATGTTACTCATAAATCATAATTCCTGAGGAAGGGCCAAGATGGTGAAGTAGTCAGACACTTCCTGTGGTCCCTTTTACAACAAAGACCCCCCAAAAAAACAAGTGAATCAATTATATATGACAATCTGGGAGCCCTGAACAACAAAGGCAAAATTGAGGAATTGGACTGAGTGGCAGGGGGAGGGAGAGATGGTTCAGAAGCAGTGAGGAGTTGCTAGACCTGAGCTGGCAGGAGCCGGAGCCCTTCAGGCTAAATCAGCTGGCGTGTGCAGTGAGGCAAGCAGTGGCGCTCAGGATGTGTTTTCCACACCAGGAGAGACCAAGTGGCAGAGAATCTACTCCTGCCTCCAAAACCACTGAAAAGTGGTGCTCAACTGGCAAAAGATAAGTACATGCATCTGACCTACCACACGGATCAAAAAACACTCCCTTTGGAAAAAACCTCTCTCCCATTTACCTGCCCCCCACCCCTCACTCTGCACTGGGTCCCAGGCCTGCCTCAGGGATTGCTGAATCCCTTGGCCAGAAGTGGGACCTGTCGTGTGCCCTGAGCATTTCTCCCGGCCTTGGAGAGGGAACAAATTAACAAACAGGAAAAAATAATCTGCCAGCTCCCCCTAAGCTGGGAACTCACAGTAGGCACACTCCTTTGCCTAGACAGAGGCAAAAGGGGTCCACAGACTTTGAATGCCTTTCATCCATTCATAGACCTGTGTGGGCCCATTTCAACAGCATAGGCCTTCATTACCACAGTACAACAGGGTATATACCTGAAGCCTAACTTTAACTGTATCAGCTATGTAGTGAAGTGGCCGGTTTGTGATATTTGACCCTGCTCTGCCCACTAAGCAAGGTATTCACCTACCCACATCAAGGCCTGATGACTGGTGGCTTCACCCATGCCACCTAGCCACCCACGACAGGGGTCTAAGAATAAGTGATGCCTCTCAGTCCTTACAACCAACAGCATGGGGTGCTCATAGTCTGGCTGCAAAACCCACCCACCTACGTGCTCTAGGGAACAGGACACACTTTCCTCCCAGACACTTAGGCACAGCTGTCAGCCCCCTGCCTTGCTCAGCAAGTGACCCCGTACTGCAGCCAGATACCCTTGCTTACACCGATCACCCCTGCCGGTCTAGGACTGTAGGTGAGAACCTGCAACACACAGTCGGTGACCGACTACTTGGACACCTGAGCTGAATCCACACAAGAAAATTAAACAGACTCCTGGGCTCACATACCTAGTAACAGATCTAACCACCTGGTGAAAAGACGTTAGAGCTTCAAAGCCGCCAATAATCAAACTAGCTCACACGAGCTGCCTATTTGGGCATATCGAAACAAAACAAAACAAGAAGCTAGGACACAGTAAGCAAACGTAAAATAAATAAATATAATAACTTATTGATGGCTCAGAGACAATGGTCGATATCAAATCACATAAAGAGGCAGACCATGATGGCATCAGCAAGCTCCCAAAACAAAAAATCAAGAAATTTTCCAGAGGAAGAAAATTTCTTGGAATTACTGGAGGTAGTATACAAAAGATTAATATACAGAACTCTTCAAGAGATCAGGAAAGAGATCATACAAAACACAGAACAAGCCAAGGAACATACAGGCAAAGAAATAGAGGAACTAAAGAAGATTAGAGAAGAGCATAATGGCAAATTTAAAAAGCTGCAAGAATCCATAGAGAAACAGCAATCAGAAACCTGGAAGATTAACAACAAATTTTCAGAATTAGACGTCTCAATAGAAAGCCATAGGAGCAGAACTGAGGCAATGGAAGTCAGAATTAGTGACATTGAAAATAAAGCACTTGACACCAACTTATTTGAGGAAAAATCAGATAAAAGAATTTTAAAAAATGAAGAAACCCTAACAATTATGTGGGACTCTATCAAGAGGAATAATCTATGAGTAACTGGAGTACCAGAACAGGGAGAGATAATAGAAAATGCAGAGAGAACTGTTGAAGCTTTGTTGGCAGAAAACTTCCCTGATATCATGAAAGATGAAAAGATATCTATCCAAGATGCTCATTGAACCCTACGCAAGGTAGATCCCAAAAGAAAGTCACTAAGACATATTATAGTCAAACTTGCAAAATCAAAGATAAAGAGAGAATTTTAAGAGTGGCTAGGGATAAACGAAAAGTCATCTACAAAGGAGAGTCAATAAGACTAAGCTCGGACTACTCAGCAGAAACCATGCAGGCAAGAAGGCAATGGGAT
>NW_004444023.1:9310205-9332612 GCF_000243295.1 Trichechus manatus latirostris
ATGTAAAAGACCTATACAATGAAAACTACAAGACACTACTGCAAGAAACCAAAAGAGACCTGCATAAGTGGAAAAACATACCTTGCTCATGGATAGGAAGTCTCAACATTGTGAAAATGTCAATTCTACCGAAAGCGATCTACAGATACAATGCAACCTCGATCCAAATTCTACCAGCATTTTTTTTATGAGATGGAGAAAAAAATCACCAACTTCATATGGAAAGGGAAGAGGCTCCAGAAAAGTAAAGCATTACTGAAGAAGAACAAAGTGGGAGGCCTCACACTACCTGATTTTAAAACCTATTCTACCGCCATGGTAGTCAAAACAGCCTGGTACTGGTACAACAACAGATACATAGACCAGCGGAATCGAATTGAGAATCTAGACGTAAATTCATCCACCTATGAGCAGCTGATATTTGACAAAGGGCCCAGGGTCCATTAAATGGGCAAAAGACAGTCTCTTTAACAAATGGTGCTGGCATAACTAGATATCCATCTGCAAAAAACTGAAACAAGACCTGCACCTCACACCATGAACAAGAACGAACTCAAAATGGTTCAAAGACCTAAATATAAAATGGAAAATGATAAAGATCAAGGAAGAAAAAATAAGGACTCTAGGAGCCCTAATACATGGCATAAACACAATACAAACCATAAGTAACAATGTACAAACACCAGAAAAGAAACTAGATAAATGGGAGCTCCTAAAAATCAAACACTTATGGTCATCAAAAGACTTCACCAAAAGACTAAAAAGACAACTTACAGACTAGGAAAAAATTTTTGGCTACAATAAATCCAATCAGCATTTAATCTCTAAAACCTACAAGACACTGCAAAACCTCAATGACAAAAAGACAAATAACCCAGTTGAAAAATGGGCAAAGGATATGAACAGGCACTTCACCGAAGAAGACATTCAGGCAGCTAACAGACACATGAGGAAATGCTCACAATCATTAGCCATTAGAGAAATGCAAATCAAAACTACAATGAGATACCATCTCACCCCAATAAGGCTAGCATTAATCCAAAAAACACAAAATAATAAGTGCTGGGGAGGTTGTGGAGAGACTGGAATACTTATACACTGTTGGTGGGAATGTAAAATGGTACAACCACTTTGGAAATCGATATGGTGCTTCCTTAAAAGTCTGGAAATAGAAGTACCATATGATCCAGCAATCTCACTCCTTCGAACATATCCTAGAGAAATAAGAACCATCACATGAATAGATATATGCACACCCATATTCATTGCAGCACTGTTCACGATAGCAAAAAGATGGAAACAATCTAGGTGCCCATCAACGGACGAAAGGATAAACAAATTATGGTATATTCACACAATGGAATACTACACAATGATAAAGAACAATAATGAATCCGTGAAACATGACATGGAGAAATCTGGAAGGCATTATGCTAAATGAATTTAGTCACAAAAAGGACAAATATTTTATAAGACCACTATTATAAGAACTGAAGAAAAGGTTTAAATATAGAAGAAAACATTCTTTGATGGTTACAAGGTGGGGAGAGGGAGGGGGAGGGTTACTCACTAACTAGATAGTAGAAAAGAATTATCATAGGTGAAGGGAAGGACAGCACACACTACAGGGGGAGTCAGCACAACTGGGCTAAACCAAAGCTAAGAAGTTTCCTGAATACAATCAAATATTTTGAGGGACAGAGAAGTGGGGTGGGAGTCTGGGGACCATACTTTCAGGGGACATCTAGGTCAATTGGTATAACAAATCTTATTAAGAAAATGTTCTGTATCCTAATTTGGTGAGTGGTGTCTGGGGTCTTAAAAGCTTGCAAGCGGCCATCTAAGATGTATAAATTGGTCCCAACCACCTAGAGTAACGGAGAATGAAGAACACCAAAGACACAAAGAAAGTATTAGCCCAAGAGACAGAAAGGGCCACGTAAATCAGAGACTTCATCAGCCTGAGACCAGAAGAACTAGATGGTGCCCGGCTACCACCAATGACGGCCCTGACTGGGAACACAACAGAGAGTCCCTGATGGAGCAGGAGAAAGGTGGGTTGCAGAACTCAAATTCTAGTAAAAAGATCAGACTTAATAGTTTGACTGAGACTGGAGGGAGCCCGGAAGACATGGCCCCTGGACTCTCTGTTGGCCCAGAGCTGAAACCATTCCAGAAGCCAACTCTTCAGACAAAGATTAGACTGGACTATAGCACATAAAGTGATACTTGTGAGAAGTGTGCTTCTTAGCTCAAGTAGGTACATGAGACTAAACGGGCAGCTCCTGTTCGGAGGTGAGATGAGAAGGCAGAGAGAGTCAAGAGCAGGTTGAATGGAAATCCGGGGTGGAAAGGAGGAGTGTGTTGTCACAGTGTAGGGAGAGCAACTAGGGTCACATAGCAATGTGTGTATAAATTTTTGTATGAGAAACTGACTTGAATTGTAAACTTTCACTTAAAGCACAATTAAAAAAAGATAAAAAAAATCTTTCAAAATAAGTAAATAGTAACTCCTGTCTATCACTCCTTCTTTTCCTTTAATTACTAGTTCATTCTCAAAAAAGTTATTGATATAGATTCACAAATACTAATTATACAATATTGTATCTGAAACACCATAAAATTTGACAAAATCAGCAGCTATCAGAACACTGGCAGCATCAAAATCGACTGTGCATACTTGTAGCATGCGCAGATGAAACCACTTGATTCAAAGCATCATTGTAATTGAGTAATAATGACAGCTCTGACTGGATGGTATTAGAAGGTTCAAAAAATAGATTAGCATAGAGTTTTAGCCTTGTAGGTATACATGTAAGTTGGGCTTATGAAAAATGTTTTTGTCGTTATAACTAACTACAGGGATATTTTTATGAAAAATAATAAATTTCTGCAGAAACACTGCACAAAAATTTTTTATAGACAATCATTTTGATGTCACCCTCTCTGACAGTGTCACCCAGTTCAGTTGGCATCCTGTACCGTCCTGGTGACATTACTGAGCTGGAGGCCCCAGACGTTGGTGATCCCCATAAGCACAAACTTCAGCACTGCCACGTGGTTGGTAGCGGGCCCTGACCTGGGAGGCGTCATCTAGGAAGACAGCGCAGCCTGATGGTTAGCCATGCGGCTTGGGGTCATGTAGCCAGTGTTTGAATGCTGGCTCCATTCGAAGCATCTGTGTCTCTGTACTCATCATAATAATAGTCATAGTACCTATTCCATAGGATTGTTGGAAAAACTAAGTGAATGAAAACTTAGCGCAGCATCTGTTGTTGTTGTTGCGCGCTGTCGAGTCAATTCCAGCTCATGGTGACCTCATGTGTGTCAGAGTAGAACTGCTCCATAGGATTCTACTTTTAGAAGCAGATCACCAGGTCTGTCTTCCAAGGGTCTCTGGGTGGGTTTGAACCACCAACGTTTTGGCTAGTAATCGAGCACTTACCCGTTTGTGCCATCCAGGGACTCCTTTAACAATGAAAAACCGAAAACCAAATGCATAATCATCGAGTCCATTCAGACCCATAGTGAACCTACAGGACAGAGTAGAACTGCCCCATAGGGTTTCCAAAGATCGGCTGATGGATTTGAACTGCCGACCTTTTGATTAGCAGCTGTATCACTTAACCACTGCACCACCAGGGCTCCCCTCCAACAACAAGTACTAGGATAAATCCCAGGTCTGAGAATCACGGACACTGAGGAAATCACGGCCTTCTAGCCTTCAAACTGTGTGTCTTTGATCCCCACCGATTTTATCCATGACTGCCTTCAACTGTTCTTCTCCCGGAAGCATAACAGAAAAAGGCATCTGTAATTCATTTGGCATCATAAGGCACCTTGCCTGGCAGATTATAAATAGTTCATTAAAATACATACTTATGTGTTTTGACTTGGTAATATGTTTACCATGTCAGGGAATTCAGAAAATATAGACGGGTGGACAGTGAAAAATAAGTCTCTCACCTCTCCTTCATTCGTTTTCCAGCTTTCCAGTTCTCACCTCCCTGCTGTTACAGATTTGTTTTGTATCTTTCCAGAACTATCCTTTATATATATATATATATACACAGAGAGAGAGATAGTTGCTGTTGAGTTGACTCTAACTCTTGGTGGTCTCATACGTGTTAGAGTAGAACTGTCCTCCATAGAGTTTTCAATGGCTAATTTTTTAAAAGTGAATCACCAGGCTTTTCTTCTGAAACACCCATGGGTGGACTCAAACCTCCAAACTTTCAGTTAAGAGTTGAGTGCAGTAACCGTTTGCACTACCCAGGGACTGTCTCATTCTCTCTCTCTATAAAATATATACACATACACACACATACATATACAATAGTTGTCAAATACCAACGTGGGGACATTGTTATAAGTATTTTACGTGCACTGAGTCATATTATATGTATATATATAATATTTATATTTTGTATATTTTATATTTATATATATGAAATCAAAACCAAACCCATTGCTATTGAGTGAATTCTGTCTCATAGCAACCCTATAGGACAGAGTAGAACTGCTCCATAGGGTTTCCTAGGCTGTTATCTTTACGGAAGCAGACTGCCACATCTTTTTCCCACTGAGCGGCTGGTGGGTTCAAACTACCAGTATTTTGGTTAGCAGCTGAGCAGTTAACCGGGGCCTCCACCAACATCCTGGGCCTCCAGCTCCTTCTCTTCATCATGCTTTTCCATAAAGGCGAACTTCCCTGTCAGGTCACAGGAAGGGAAATTCCCCCAGGGTTTCCATACTTAACGACCATGTCACCAGGGTTTCCTGCACTTAACCACTGTGCCACCAGGGCTCCTACTTGTGAAAAAATAGTCCTGTGTAAACCTTATGTGTAGCAGCAGAACACTGTCTGATACACTGCTGGAAGATGAGTCTCTCAGGTTGGAAGAAGAGCTGCCTCCTCAAAGTTGAGTCTACCTTAATGACATGAATGGAGTCAAGCTTTCAGGACCTTCATTTGCTGATGTGGCACGACTCAAAAGAAACAACTTCAAACATCCGCGGAATGTATGAAGTATGATTCTAGGAAAATTGGAAGTCGTCAAAAATGAAATAGGAGGCATAAAGATCGATATCCTAGGCATTAGTGAGCTAAAATGGACTGGTATTGGCCATTTTGAATCAGAAGATCATATGGTCTACTATGCTGGGAAAGACAGACTGAAGAGGAATGGCGTCACATTCATTGTCAAAAAGAACATTTCACAGTCTACCCTGAAGTACAATGCTGTCGGTGATAGGATAATATCTGTCTTAGTTATCTAGTGCTGCTGTAACAGAAATACCACAAGTGGATGGCTTTAACAAAGAGAAATTTATTCTCACAGTTTAGGATGCTAGAAGTCCAAATTCAGGGCACCAGCTCCAGGAGAAGTCTTTCTCTCTCTGTTGGCTCTGGGAAAAGGTCCTTGTTATCAATCTTCTCCTGGCCTGAGAGCTTCTCAGCACAGGAGCCCGGGGTCCAAGGACGCACTCTGCTCCTTCTTGTTTGGTGGTAATGAGGTCCCTCTACTCTCTACTCACTTCTCTCTTTTATATCTCAAAAGAAATTGACTCAAAATACAACTTAATCCTGTAGGTTGAGTCCTGCCTCATTAACATGTTGTTGTTGTCCTCGTTAGGTGCGATTAACATAACTGCCTTTAATCCTGCCTCATTAACATCATAAAAAACCCTCCTTGCCATCAAGTAGATTCTCACTCAAAGTGACACTATAGGACAGAGTAGAACTGCCCCATTGGGTGTCCAAGGACTGGGTGGTGGATTTAAACTGCCGACCTTTTGGTTAGCAGCTGGGCTCCTAACCACTGCACCACCAGGGCTCCATTAACATCATAGAGGTTAGGATTTATAACACATAGAATAATCACTTCAAATCACAAAATGGTGGACAACCACACAATATTGGGAATCATGGCCTAGCCAAGTTGACACACATTTTTGGGGGACACAATTCAATCCATAACAATATCCGTACACCTACAAGGAAAGACCAACCAGTTAACACAACTATTGTTCAAATTTATGCAGCAACCACTAAAGAAAAAGATGAAGAAATTGAAGATTTTTACCAACATCTGCAGTCTGAAATTGATCAAACATGCAATCAAGATGCATTGATAATTACTGGTGATTGGAATGCAAAAGTTGGAAACAAAGAAGAAAGATCAGTAGTTGGAAAATATGGCCTTGGTGATAGAAATGACACCAGAGATTGCAAGATAGAATTTTTCAAGACCAATGACTTATTAGTTGCAAATACCTTTTTTCAACAAAGTAAACGGTGACTATACACGTGGACCTCGTCATATGGAATACACAGGAATCAAATCAACTACATCTGTGGAAAGAGACAATGGAGAAGCTCAATATCATCGGTCAGAACAAGGCCAGGGACCAACTGTGGAACAGACTGTCAATTGCTCATAAGCAAATTCAAGTTGAAGCTGAAGAAAATTAAAACAAGTCCATGAGAGCCAAAAATGACCCTGAGTATATCGCATCTGAATTTGGAGACCATCTCAAGAATAGATTTGATGCGTTGAACGCTAATGACCAAAGACCAGACGACTTGTGGGATGACATCAAGGACATCATACGTGAAGAAAGCAAAATGTCATTTAAAAGACAGGAAATGACATATTGTGCTGGAAAAATCTGCTGCAAAAGACCTTTTTAAAGTGTTCAAAAGACTAAGGTGTGCCTTACCCAAGCCATGGTATTTTCAATAGCCTCATATGGATGCAAAAGCTGGACAATGAATAAGGAGGACCGAAGAAGAATTGATGCCTTTGAATTATGATGTTGGAGAGGAATATTGAATATACCATGGACTGCCAGAAGAACGAAAAAATCTGTCTTGGAAGAAGTACAGCCAGAATGCTCCTTAGAAGCAAGGATGGTGAGACTTCGTCTCAGGTACTTTGGACATGTTATCAGAGGGACCAGTCCCTGGAGAAAGACTTCATGTTTGGTAAAGTAGAGGGTCAGCGAAAATGAGAAACTCCCTCAAGGAGATGAATTGACACAGTGGCTGCAACAATGGGCTCAAACATAGCAACTATTGTGAGGATAGCCCAGGACCAGGCAGTGTTTCACTCTGTTGTACATAGGGTGGCTGTGAGTTGGAACTGACTTGATGGCATCTAACAAGGAGTATCTACATACATAGATGCCCGGTAGCATAGTGGTTAAGAGCTTGACTGCTAACCAAAAGGTCAGCAGTTCAAATCCACCAGCCACTCTTTGGAAACCCTATGGGGCAGTTCTACTCTGTCTTATAGGGTCGCTATGAGTCAGAATTGACTCGACAGCAATGGATTTGGTTTTGGTTATATATATATATATAAACCCACTGCCATTAGCAGCTGAGCTGTTAACCACTGTGCCACCAGGGCTCCATATATATGTATATAAACCAAATCCACTGCTGTCAAGTAGATTCTGACTCATAACATCTATATCTATATCTATATATATATGTATGTATGTATGTATGCATAGGTCCCTGGATGCTACAAACAGTTTGCGCTGGACTGCTAACCTAAAAGTTGGCAGTTTGAACCCACCCAGCACCACTGCAGAAGAAAGTTCTGGTGACCTGCTTCCATAAAGATCACAGCCGAGAAAACCCTATAAAGCACAGTTCTACTCTGTCACACATATGCCATGAGTCAGAATCAACTCAACAGCAACAGGTTTGGTTTTTTTATACACACACATAAATTTTAAATAGGTACCATATCAGTAGTTTTTAAATTAAAAATGTATACACTAAGAAGTTTTTTATACCCTCCCTCAGAAGTCATCAGTTTTGTTAGCATCTTGTGTATCCCCCGAGTATTTTTGCAAACATAATAAAATAGGAATGTATGTTCTTATTTTTATGTTTTTTAGCACAAGTGGCATCTTCATACACTCTTCTTCATCTCTCCTTTTTCACTTAAGACTGTATCCTAGAGATTCTTCCATTAGGCAAATACAGCTTCCTAGTCCTTTCTTTTAAATTTATGCATATTATTCTATTAGTAGATGTACTATGGAGTCCCTGAGTGGTGCAAATGGAGCCCTGGTGCTGCAGTGTTTAAGCACTTGGCTGCTAACTGAAAGGTTGGCAGTTCGAACCACCCAGTGGCTCCACAGGAGAAAAGACCTGGCCATCTGTTCCTGTAAAGATTACAGCCTTGGAGGCAGAGCCAAGATGGCTGGCTAGTCAGATGAACTAAGCCATCCCACTGCAACAAAGACCCGGAAAACCAAGTAAAACAGATAAAGATATCAATCCTGGAATCCTGAACCTTAAACGAAGGGATAAAGTATTAGATTAGAAGCCACTGAGAAGAAACTGATAGAAAATGGCAAAGGAGCAGAGATACAGAGTGGAGGTTCCAGGCTAAATGGCATGACACAGTGTGGCCGTCTTGGAATAAAAGCCAACAACCCCCCCATGCAGAAAGGCACCTCCACAGACTTTCCTGTGGGAGATAGAGGTATGGCGTGGATACACCCAGAGCTAAGTAAGACCACATTTGCTGGGTACAGCTCAAGGAGTCCAGACTCTCTCACCCAGTAATAAGAGGAGCATGCTCCTACAACTCCCACCTCTCTGGTGAATAACAGCAAGAACCTCCCCATCTCAGCAGCCCCAACTGCCAGGAACAACAGTACCAATCCACCCTATTGCCCTCCTCCATCTAGCCACCTCTGCCCCTGCCTTTGCCCCCCCTCCTGCCTCTCTCCTCAGAGCCTCCCCACCAGCTCAGGCCCTGCCTCACCATGCTCCAGGCCCACAGGGGAACTGGCCCAGACGCCAGACCCCTCCTCACTAGTTTGGACCCACCCTTGCCATGCTCTGCAGCTACAAGGGGAACCGGCCCAGATCCCAGACCCATGCACACCAGCTCGGGCCCTGCCCCGCCATGGGCCCTGCTCCAGGCCCTAACCCCAGCCCGGTTCACATCACAGACAAACTACTCATCTCCACTCCCTCCCCCTCTGCTGGACCTGCCCTGCTGTACCATAGCTGAGTAACCAACCCTGTTACACCCAGACAAGGTGCCCACATAGGAGCAAGCAACAAAGCACACCCAACCCCACCCTCTGAGACATAAACAAACAAAATAAAAAAGCAGGATGAAATAAACAAACCAAAAATCAGTAAATAAAGAAAATAACACATGAATGTCTTGGAGACAGCAGACAGTATCAAAACATAAAAAAACAGGACAAGATGGTTCTAGTAAGTGAAGAAAATAAAGTACCAGCTGACCTTCCAGCAGAAGCGAAGGCACTGGAACTACCTGATAGGAAATTCAAAAGTCTAATATTCAGGGCTTTCCAAGAGATTAGGAAAACACTCAAGGAAAACATAGACAAAATCAACCAAAACATTGCCAAAATCAAGGAAAACACAGACAAAGGAATAGAGCAATTCAGGAAAATAATACAAGAACAAAATGTCAAAATAAACAATTAGAAATCATACAAAAACAGCAATTAGAAACCCAAAAGATAAACAACAAAATTTCACAAATGAAAATGCAACAGAAGGTTTTAGGAGCAAATTTGAAAAAATTGAAGACAAAATCAGTGAAATTGAAGACAGATCCATGGATGCCACTTTGTTTGGAGAAAAATCAGAGAAAATAATGAAGAAAACCTATGAACTATGTGAGATACAATCAAGAATTCCAGAACAGGGGAAGAAAATAGAAAACACAGAGAGGATGATCAAAGAATTGCTGACAGAAAACTTCCCTGATATCATGAAAGATGAAAAGCTGACCATCAAAAAGCTCAACAAACTCCATATAGGATAAACCCCAAAAGAAAGACACCAAGTGTGGTGCCATGAATTGCTTACTATGGGCTGTCTAGCTATGGTCTTTGTGACTCACACACAATGATTGAGTGGGACTATGCAAATAAGGTATATGGAACCTATGGTGGTTGGGATTATGTGTCAACTTGGCTAGGCCATGATTCCCAGTCTTATATGGTTGTCCTCCATTTTATGCGTTGTGGATCCTGACCTCCACATGTTGATGAAGCAGGATTGGTGTAAGGTGTGTCCTGAGTCACAGCCTTGCAGGAGGGTGTGACTCGAGTCCCGCCTTTACTCAAGTTACACCCTTCACTAAGGTGTGGCCTGCATCTAAGATATATCTGTGTGTCTTGGTGTGGTTCGCTCTCTCTGCATCTGGATCCCGAATCCAGTTCATGATCAACTGTCTTCCCCAGAGGACTGCTGTCTGACCTGCCAATTCTGGGATTCACTAGCCTCCACAGCCCCTTGGGCCGGTGGCCTATGGTGTGACCTGATTCACCAGCTTCCACAGACTTATGAGCCAGCAGCCTGTGATGTAAACTGCTGATTTGGGTTCATCAGCTCCTACAGCCACGTGGGTCTAGAGAATCCTACGCCTGACCCATGAATTAGGGACTTTCCAGCCTCCACAACCACATGAGCCATTTCCTTTATACAGTTTGTGAGTTCTCTGAAATTTTGCAGTGAATTAGGGAATCCAAATACAGGAGGGAAGGTACTGAAGGGAGAGGGAGCTGTTGATGTTAGAGATGATGGAGTGGTACAGCAGTTTGGAAAGTTGGACATTTGGGACATCTTTACCCTCCACCTCATAGGAACCAGCTTTGTGCTGATCCTTATCAAAGAAATTACTCATTTACTAAGATATATCATAATCACATTTGCCAAAACCAAAGATAAAGAAAGAATTCTGAGAGCAGCATGAGAAAAACAAAGTCACCTACAAAGGGGACACAGTAAGACTAAGCTCTGATTACTCAGCAGAAACGATGCAGTCAAGAAGGCAATGGGATGACATATATAAAATCTTGGGAAAAAATTGCCAACCAAGAATAATATATCCTGCAAAATTCTCTTGCAAATATGATGGTGAAATGAGCATATTGCCAGATAAACAGAAATTAAAGGAATTTGTAAAAAACAAAACAAGCTTATAAGAATTATTAAAGGCAGTTCCTTTGGTTAGAGAACCAGCACATCATACAACAAACTGAATCTAGGACACGGGTCAGTATTAGCCAGATACCAACCTAGATAATGAACTCTCAAGGATAAAACAAAACTAAAAGATTTAAAACAAGGAACTAGAGACATCGATCTGTAAATGACTACGAAGTCAGAACAATAAAAGGGAGAATACACGATGGAGGTATAGAGCTTTCAAATGGAGAGGAAGTCAAGGTATTATTGAGTAATAAAGGACTAGTTCAAACTTAGGAAGATAAGGATAGATTTCAAGGTAACCACAAAGAAAGTTAGCAAATTTACTCATCAAAATAAAGAAGAAAAACATAAAGTCTCAGTAAACACAAAACCTACAATAACTAAAGAAATGAAAAGCAATTCCACAAACAAAAGGAACTTAGCACAGGAGAGGAAGAATAAAAAGAAAACATCAGCACCACAAAAAAAAAGCACTACAAAATGGCAGCAATAAACTCACATCTACCAATAATCACACTGATTATAAATGGCTTAAATGCACTTGTAAAGAGACAGAGAGTGACAGAATGAATTAAAAAAAAAAAAAAAACATGATCAATCAATGTGCTATCTACAAGAGACACATCTTAGACACAAAGACATAAATATATTAAAAATCAAAGGATGGAAAAATACACATCAAGCAAACGATAACCCAAAAACAGCAGGAGTGGCAATACTAATCTTGGATAAAGTAGACTTTAAGGCAAAATTCACCATAAAAAACAAAACTCATTAACCTGTTGCCATTGAGTCAATTTCAACTCATAGCAACCCTATAGGGCAGAGTAGCACTGCCCCATAGGGTTTCCAAGGAGTGGCTGGTGGATTTAAACAGCAGACCTTTTGGTTAGCAGCCATAGCTCTTAATCACTGTACCACCAGGACTCCATAAAAGACAAGGAAGGATATTATGATGATTAAAGGGACAATTCACCATGATGACATAACCATAACAAATATCTATGTACCCAATGTCAGGGCTCCAAAATACATAAAACAAACTCTAAAAGGACTGAAAAGAGAAATAGACAGTTCCACAATAATAGCAGGAAACTTCAACACACCACTCTCGGTAAAGAACAGAAAATCCAGAAAGAAACTCAGCAAATGTACAGAAGATCTAAAGGTGACAATCAACCATCTTGACCTCATAGAAATATATAGAACACTCCACCCAACAGCAGCAAAGTGCACATTCTTTTCCAATGCACATGGAACATTCTCCAGAACAGACTTCAACACACACCACTCTCAGTAAAGGACAGAACATCTAGAAATAAAGTCAGCAAAGACACAGAAGACCTAAGGTCACAATCAACCAACTTGACATCATAGGCATATATAGAACATTCCACCCAATGGTAGCAAATATACATTCTTTTCCAACTCACATGGAACATTCTCCAGAATAGACCACATCTTAGGCCACAAAGCAACCTTCAACAAAATCCTAAACACTGAGATAATACAAAGCATCTTCTCCGATCACAATGACATAAAGGTAGAAATCAATGACAAGAAGAGCAAGGAAAAAATAAAAAACATGGAAACTGAATAACACCTTGCTTAAAAAATATTGGATAATAGAAGAAATCAAAGATGGAATAAAAATTTCCTAGAGTCAAATGGGAATGAAAACACATCATACCAAAATCTTTGGGACACTGCAAAGGCAGTGTTCCAAGGTCAATTTATAGCAATAGATGTACACATCAAAAAAGAAGAAAGGGACAAAATCAAAACATTAGCTTTACAACTCAAACAAGTAGAAAGAAAACAGCAAGAGAAGCCCACAGCCACCAGAAGAAAGGAAATAATAAAGATGAGAGCAGAAATAAATGAAATAGAGAATAGAAAAACAATAGAAAGAATCAACAAAATCAAAAGTTAAAAGGATCAACAAAATCGACAAACCATTGGCCAGTTTGACAAAAGAAAAACAGGAGAAGATGCAAATAACCCAAATAAGAAAAAAAAATGGGGGACATTATTGAAATATTTCCTTTCAGTTGGGGACCCAACTGAAACAAAAAGGATAATAACAGAGTACTATGAAAAACTATACTCCAACAAATTTGAAAACCTAGCTGAAATGGATAAATTTCTAGAAACACACTACCTACCTAAACTGAGACAAACTGAGGTAGAAAATCTGAATGGACCCATAACAAATGAAGAGATTAAAAAAGTAATTAAAATAAACTCCCAACAAAAAAAGTCCCAGCCAAGATGTCTTCACTGGAGAATTCTACCACACATTCAGAGAAGAGCTCACATCAGTAATACTCAAACTATTTCAGAACATAGAAAAGGAAGGGATACTTCCAAATTCATTCTATGAAGCCAGCATAACACTGATACCAAAACCAGGCAAAGACACTACAAAAAAAGAAAATTACAGATCAATATTTCTCATGAATATAAATGCAAAAATTCTCAACAAAATTCTAGCCAATAGAACTCAGCATCATATTAAAAAATATATATACCATGACCAACCAGGATTTATACTGGGTATGCAAGGAAGTTTCAACATTAAAAAATCAATCAACGTAATCCACCACATAAATAAAAGAAAAGGATCACATGAGCATCTCAATCAACACAGAAAAGACATTCAATAAAGTCTAACTCCCATTCCTGATAAAAACTCTCAATAAAATAGGAAGAGAAGGGAAATTCCTCAACATAATAAAGGGCATCTATATGAAACTAACAGCCGACATCATTCTCAGTGGAGAGAGGCTAAAAACATTCCCCTTGAGAACGGGAACAAGATAAGGATGCCCTTTATCACCGCTCCTATTTAGCATTGTGCTAAAACTCCTAGCTAGAGCAATAAGGCAAGAAAAAGAAATAAAGAGCATCCAAATTGGGTAAGGAAGCAGTAAAACTATTCCTATCTGCAGATGATATGATACTATACATAGAGAACCCCGAAGACTCCACAAGAAAACGAATGGAACTAGTAGATTCAGCAGAGTAGCAGGATACAAAATAAACACACAAACATCAGCTGGATTCCTGAACACCAATAAAAAGAACTATGAAAAGGAAATCAGGAAAGCAATACCGTTTATAATAGCTCCTTAAAAATAAAATACTTAGGATTAATCTAACCAGGGACATAAAGGACCTATATAAAGAAAACTACAAAACACTACTGCAAGAAACCAAAATAGATCTACAATTTACGTAAAAGATACCATGCTCATGGATAGATAGACTCAACATTGTGAAAATGTCAATTCTACCCAAAGCAATCTACGAGTACAGTGTAATCCCAGTCCAAACACCACAGCATTCTTTAACAAGAGAGAAACTAATCACTAACTTTATATGGAAATGAAAGATACCCCAGATAAGTATAGCATTATTGATGAAAATGAACAAAGTAGGAGACCTCGTAGCTATGGTAGTCAAAACAGCCTTGTACTGGTACAATGACAGACATATTGACCAATGGAACAAAACTGAGAACCCAGATGTAAATCCATCCACCTACGGCCACCTGATCTTCGACAAAGATCCAAAGTCCACTAAGTGGGGAAAAGACTTTTTTTTTTAACAAATGGTGCTGGCAAAACTGGATGTCCACCTGTGAAAAAATGAAACATGACCTATACCTCTCACCAGACACAAAAACTAATGCAAAATGGATTAAAAATCTAAATATAAAACCAAACACTATAAAGATCATGGAAGAAAAAATAGGGTCAACGTTGTTGTCGTCAGTTGCCATCAAGTCAGTTCTGACTCATAGGGACCCCATGTACAACAGAACAAAACACTGCCTGGTCCTGCGCCATCCTCACAATCGTTGTTATGCTTGAGTCCATTGTTGAAGCCTCTGTGTCAGTCCATCTCCTTGAGGGTCTTCCTCTTTTTCATTGACCCTCTACTTTACCGAGCATGATGTCTTTCTCCAGGGACTAATCCCTCCTGATAACATGCCCAAAGTATGTGAGATGAAGTCTCGCCATCCTTGCTTCTAAGGAGCATTCTGGCTGTATTTTTTCCCAGACAGATTTCTTTCGTTCTTTTGGCAGTCCATGGTATATTCAACATTCTTCGCCAACACCATAATTCAAAGGATCCAAGTAAAGTGAAATCCTTGACAACTTCTTTTTATTTGTCCAGTTGTGAGGATTTTTGTTTTCTTTATGTTGAGGTGTAATCCATTCTGAAGGCTGTAATTTTGATCTTCATCAGTGTCTTAGTCATCTAGTGCTGCCATAACAGAAATACCACAAGTGGATGGTTTTAATGAAGAGAAGTTTATTTCCTCACAGTCAAAGTAGGCTAAAAGTCCAAATTCAGGGCATCAGCTCCAGGGGAAGGCTTTCTCTCTCTGTCGGCCTTCTCATCAATGTTCCCCCGGAATAGGAGCTTCTCGGCGCAGGGACCCAAGTCCAAAGGATGCGCTCTGCTCCCAGCACTGCTTTCTTGATGGTATGAGGCTCCCCTGTCTCACTGCTCACTTCCGTCTTTTATATCTCAAGAGATTGCCTCAGGACACAGTCCAGTCTTGTAGATCAGGTCCTGCCTTACTAACACAACTGCCACCCACCCTCCCTCATTAACATCATAGAGGTAGGTTTACGATATACAGGAAAATCACACAGTACCGGGAATCACGGCCTAGCCAAATTGATACACACATTTTTGGGGGGACATAATTCAAACCATGACAATCAGTAAGTGCTTCAAGTCCTCTTCACTTTCAGCAAGCAAGGTTGTGTCATCTGCATAACGCTAGTTGTCAATGAGTCGTCTTCAATTTTTTTTTAACTACAAAATTTACTTTTAATCATTAAAAAAGAAAAATCAAAACAGGTAGGTGGCTTAGGTTGTCTCTCCTTGGGTGAGCTGCAAAGTGGGAAACCCCATTATAAAGGTAAGAATGTGGATACACCAAGGTCACCTCCACCAGCCCAAGGAGGGGCCTTAGGCCCATGCTCCTGGTTAAGGCTGGGGAAGAGGAAGGCCAAGCTGAAGGAGGGCTGGGGGCAGGAGCCAGTGTGGAGACAAGCTGGCAAGGCTGTCCACAATACCTGTTGTCAGGACTCCCCTCCCTGTTCTGGGAAGCAGGACAGGAAAAGCTTCTGGCCAGAAAGCTGCAGAGCTGAGCAAGGCACCGCTCCACTTTACCTCTGAGCTCCTTCTTTGGGGGACCGGTTGTAAGGGGGTCTCACCTGGCGTGATTTTACAGATCTCAGGTGAAAAGGAAAGGACACTAAGCAGGGTCTGGAGAGAGGGGGCACTCCAGGGCCGACTGTGCCTTTTTGGCTCCAAAGGTGGACAGAAGCTTTGCAGACTTGGAAGGAAGCATCAAACCTTCAGTGTGGGAACTGGCGGGCAGCCTCAGAAAGCTAATAAATACTGTTTATAAATGGGGAGGAGAAGCTGGGAAGGTGACACTATGGGCATGTGGGAACAGGCATGGGGAATTCTATAAGTAGTAGGGGACAGAGTAGAGGGTGCTGACGGAACACCCCGGCTCCCAGGGCTGCAATCAGAGCCCCAGATGGGAGGACAGGAGGACATAGGTCAGTGTGCTGCTGATCCCAACGGGTGTGCAGCTTGTTTGGGGCCAGAGTCTGGGGCCTACACTAGGGGCCCTAATATACAGCATAAATGGGATACAAACCATAACTAACAATACACAAACACCAGAAAGTAAGCTAGATAAGTGGGATCTTCTAAAAATTAAACACCTATGCTCATCAAAAGACGTCATCAAAGGAGCAAAAACAGAACCTACAGACTTGGAAAAGAATTTTGGCTATGACATATCTGACAAAGATCTAATCTCTAAAATCTACAGGAAAATCCAACACCTCTACAACAAAAAGACAATCCAATTAAAAAATGGGCAAAGGATATGAACAGACACTTCACCAAAGACAATATTCAGGCGGCTAACAAACACACGAGGAAATGCTCGCGATCACTAGCCATTAGAGAAATGCAAATCAAAACTACATTAAGATACCTTCCTACCCAAGCCTTACTGGCACAAATCAAAAAAAACAGAAAAAAACAAATGTTGGAGAGGCTGCAGGAAGATTGGAACTCTTATGCACTGATAGTGGGAATGCAAAACAGTATAACCATTTTGGAAAGCAATATGATGCTTCCTTAAGAAGCTAGAAATGGAAATACCATACGATCCAGCAATCCCACTCCTAGGAATATACCCTAGAGAAATAAAAGGAATAGACATATGCACGTCCATGTTCATTGTAACAAAAAGATGGAAACAACCTAAGTGTCCATCAGGAGATGATAAACATATTATGGTACATACACACAATGGAATACTACACAAAGATAAAGAACAATGATGAATCTGCCAAACATTTCACAGCATGTATGAATCTGGAGGGCATTATGCTGAGTAAAATAAGTCAATCACTAAAGAACAAATACTGTATGAGACTACTATTATAAAAACTCATGAAAAGGTTTACACACAGAAAGAAACAATCTTTGATGGTTATAAGGGAGGGAAGGGACGGGTAGAGAAAAACACTAACTAGACAGTAGATAAGTGGTAACTCTGGCGAAGGGTAAGACAGTACACAATACTGGGGAAGTCAGTACAACTCAACCAAGGCAAAGTCATAGACACTTCACGGACACATCCAAATGCCCTGAGAGACCAAGCTTCTGGGCTGAGGGTTGGGGACCATGGTCTCAGGGCACATCTAGCTCAATTGGCATAACATAGTCTATAAAGAAAATGTTCTACATCCAACTGTGGTGAGTAGCGACTGGAGTCTTAAAAGCCTGGGAGCAGCCATCTAAGATATATTTACTTGTCCCATCTCAGCTAGAGCAAAGGAGAATGAAGAAAAGCAAAAACACAAAGGAAAGATTAGTCCAAAGCAGTAACGGACCACAACTACCACAGCCTCCGCCAGACTGAGCCCAGAACAACTAGATGACACCTGGCTACCACCACTGACTGCTCTAACAGGAATCACAGTAGGGGGTCCTGGAGAGAGGTGGGGAAAAATGTGGAACAAAAGTCAAATTCAAACACACACAAAAAAAGACCAGACTTGCTGGTCTGACAGAGACTGGAGAAACCCCGGAAGCATGGCCCCCAGACACCCTTTTAACTCAGTATTGAAGTTACTCCTGAGGTTCACCCTTCAGCCGAAGATTAGACAGGTCTATAGGGCAAACAATAATGCACATAAGGAAAGTGCTTTTTAGTATAATCATGTACGAGACTAAGTGGGCACACTAGCCCAAAAGCAAAGATGAGAAGGCAGGAAGGGATAGGAAAACTGGACACATGGAAACAGGGAACCAGGGGTGGAGAAGGTGAAAGTGTTGACACATTGTGGGGTTGGCAACCAATGTCACAAAACAACTTGTGTATTGTTTAATGAGAAACTAATTTGTTCTGTAAACTTTCACCTAAAGCGCAAAAAAAAAAAAATTTAAAAAAGATTACAGCCTTGGAAACCCTATAGGGCTGTTCTACTCTGTCCTCTTGGGTGTCTGTGAGTTGGAATGGACTCAAAGGCACACAACAACAACAGGGTGTTGCAAACAGTTAACACTCTTGACTGCTAACAAAAAGGTTGGAGGTTCAAGTCCACCCAGAGGCGCCTTGGAAGAAAGGCCCGGCTATCTACTTGCAAAAAGCCAACCATTGAAAACCCTGTGGAGCACAGTTCTGCTCTGAACACAAGGGCGTGCCATGAGTCGGACTTGACTATGACCTTTTTTAAAATGGCTATTTTTATCAGTTTCCTATAAATGAAGACTTGATTTGTTTTCAACCTGATAGTACATTGGCAGTGGAGTTTTCCAAATCAAATAGATTTCCTTCCTCACCCCCCTCAAAACGCAGCCTACGTCTTTGTAACAGAAGACCTCAGTATGTTGTGCTTAAGGACAGTAGTCCCCATCTGTTAATCCACTCTGGGTTATCAGGAAAAGGAAAATCTCTTCCCGGGGCGGTCCTTCCTCTCAGGCCACAGGAAGGGGAATTCCCCCAGGGTTTCCTGCAGTAAAGGTTGTTACTGGTTGTGGCTGTTGGTTGCAAATGGCAGAGATAGCCTCCGCATCTATAAAGCAGAGAAGGAATTTAATGACAGTGGGAAGGCTAGAGAGTCCAGCTCGGGAATTTGGCAGGAAGCCAAGAATAGCAGCTGGGAAGCGAATGCGCTCAAAGTTATTTCACGACCACAGCCGGGTAGGACACTGCCATCGTCACCAGCACCACTCTTCATTCACCTCCACTGACATTCGACCAATGATACCGTTACGGATTAATTGTATTCCCCCAAAATATGTGTCTGAATCCTAGCCCCTATACCTGTGGAAGGAGCCCTGACGCACAGTGGTTAAGCGCTGGTCTGCTAACTGAAAAGTCGGCAGTTCAAACTCACGCAGAGGCTCCTTGGGGGAAAGATGTGGCAATCTGCTCCAGTAAAGATTGTTGTTGTTATGTGCCATCATAGCGACCCTAAAGGACGGAGTAGAACTGCTCCATAGGTTTCCTAGGCTGTAATGTTTATGGAAGCAGACTGTCACATCTTTCTCCCTTGGTGCGACTGGTGGGTTCAAACTGCCAACCTTTTCTTTAGCAGATGAGTGCTTAATCATTATACCCTCAGGGCTCCTTTGTGGCTAAGTAGCCTGATGGAAATCTTGACTGCAACTTCATGAGAAATCCTGAACCAGAGCCACCCAGCTGAGCTACTCCCAAATTCCTAACCCACTAAAACTCTGAGAAAATGTTTGTTGATTTAAGACACAAAGTTTTGGGGGAATCTGTTACACAACAATAGATAACTAATAGAGAGATGTATAGAAGTTGATGAATTTGAGAGATCTATAGGAGGTAACAAGGAGTCCTGGTGGTGCAATGGTTAAGTGCTCAGCTGCTAACCAAAAGGTTGGCAGTTCAAACGCATCAGACGCTCTTCAGGAGAAAGATGTGGCAGTCTGCTCCCATAAAAATTGTTGTTGTTGTTGTTAGGTGCTGTTGAGTCGGTTCTGACTCTTAGCAACGCTATGTACAACAGAATGAAACATTGCCTGGTCCTGTGCCATCCTCACAATCATTGCTGTGTTTGAGCCCATTGTTGGAGCCACTGTGTCAATCCATCTCGTCGAGGGTATTCTTCTTTTTTGCTGACCCTCTACTTTACCAAGTATGATGTCCTTCTCCAAGGACTAGTCTCTCCTGATAAAATGTCCAAAGTATGTGAGAAGAAGTCTCACCATCCTCACTTCTAAGGAGCATTCTGGCTGTACTTCTTCCAAGACAGATTTGTTCATTCTGGCAGTCCATGGTATATTCAATATTCTTAACCAACACCATAATTCAAAGGCATCAATTTTTCTTTGGTCTTCCTTATTCTTTGTCCAGCTTTCACATGCATACGTGGTGATTGAAAATACCATGGCTTGGGTCAGGTGCACCTTAATCCTCAAAGTGACATCTTTGCTTTTCAACACTTTAAAGAGGTCTTTTGCAGCACATTTGCCCAACGCAATACGTAAAGATTACAGCCTTGGAAACCCTATGGGGCTATTCTACTCTGTCCTACAGGGTCGCTATGGGTTGGAATTGGGTAGACAGCAGTGAGTTTGTTTTTTGTTTTGTTTATAGGAGGTAAAGCAGTTCCTGGGTGGTGCAAATGGTTAAGTGCTGCACTACTAACCGAATGGTTGGCAGTTCGAACCTACCCAGAAGTGCCTCGGAAGAAGGGCCTGGCAATCTGCTTCTGAAAGGTCACTGCCCTGAAAACCTTATGGAGTCGTTCTACTCTGAGACATGGGGTCGCTACGAGTTAAAATCAACTAGACAGTAGCTAACGACAACACTCAGCCATAAAGAGAAATGAAGTCCTGATTCATTTCAAGTTTGAGCTGGAATTGACTCAAAGGCAACTAACAACAACACCAACAACAACGTAGGAGGTAAAACGGACAGGATTTGGTGTTGAGAACATTAGGAAACCACCCGGGTGGAAAACGAGAGTGACTAGGCGGTCAGAAGATAACAAAAATAGCCTTATGACCAGAAACAAGAGTAAAAAACACCTAGAAACCAAACCCATTGCCATCAAGTTGATTCTGACTCATAGTGACCCTAAGGACAGAGTAGAATTGCCTCATAGGGTTTCCTAGGCTATAAATCTTTATTGAGGCAGACTGCCACGTCTCTCCCCCTAGACAAGCCCGGTGAGGGGGGGATATTCATTTCAACAAAGGCGAGAGAAGAAAGAACTCTTAAAGAAGTTGTGTTTATAGGGGAATTTCCTCTCCCCCTATGTCCTTCCTCACTTCTACAGGACTCAGTGCTGGGTATACAGAGCACCAGCTGAATAACTCCAATTGCAGTTACTTTTCCAGATGTGAGCTCCCTCCTGGATCAAATCAATCCAGCCCTTGGCATCCAGTATTGCCAAACCATGGATCTCTGTCACAGTAGACAGAGAAACTAGGATCAGTTTGCTTTCATCTGGGATGGGGTCGCTATGAGTAGGAATAGACTCAACAGCAACGTGTTTGGTTTGGTTTGGGATGGTGTAGGAGCCATGGTGGTGCAGTGGCTGAGTGCTCAGCTGCTAACTGAAAGGTCGGGGGTTCAAACACACCAGCAGCTCTGTGGAAGGAAAGACCGGGCAATCTGCTCCCATAAAGATTAACTCAACTCAACTCAGAAAGAAGTGACCTCAACACCACCAAGAAGAAGAGACGGGAGCAGAGCACCTCCTTTGGACCTGGGGTCCCTGTGCTGAGAAACTCCTAGAACCAGGAGATACAGAGAGAGAGAGTTGTAACACTGAAGATGGTGCAAGATGGCAAGAAGTGGCAGCAGAGAAATGGGGGCAGCAGAACCAGATCAGCGGAGGAGCTGACCCATGGATCGAGAGGAGCTGAGGAGAGAGAACTGAGCACTTTTGGGCAGGAGGCTTCCCAGTGGAGTGGAGTGCCCCTGGGCACTTATTGGCGGAGCTAAAGAGCTTTGTAACACTTGCCCAAGCAGAGCAGAGGTCTGGCCGAGGGGGCAAGAGCCCAAGAGAGGCCTGCTTTCGGACATGGCTGAGAAGAGGCTGTTCCTAATTGACACGGACCTTCCCCCAGAGCCGACAGAGAGAAAGCCTTCCAGCGAGCCCGCACCCTGAATTCAGACTTCTAGTCTCCTAAACTGTGAGAAAATAAGTTTCTGTTCGTTAAAGCCGTTTACTTGTAGTATTTCTGCTATAGCAGCACTAGATAAATAAGAATTTGTCCTTCTAAAAAAAAAAAAGACCAGATTTACTGGCCTAAAGGAGACTTGAGAAACCCCGAGAGTATGGCCCCCAGACACCCTTTTAGCTCAG
>NW_004444023.1:9333066-9352164 GCF_000243295.1 Trichechus manatus latirostris
CCTGAAGTACAATAAAATATTAAAAAAAAAAAAAAAAGAATTTGTCCTTCTCCATAAAGATTACAGTCTTGGAAACCCTATGGTGCAGTTCCATTCTGCCCTCCAGGGTCACTATGTGTCAGAATCAACCTGATGGCAACAGGGATGGTGTAGTGGGCTGAATGATGGCCCCAGAGATATGTCCACATTCTAATCCCTGGAACCTGTAAATATTACCTTATTTAGAAAAAATATGTGGTCAAGTTAAGGATCTTGAGATGAGAAGATCATCCTGGATTATCTTCGTGGGCCCTAAATCCAATAAATGTCCTTATAAAAGAGAGGCAGAGAGAACGGAACAACCGGAACGGAAATAGTGAAAATGTTTACATATTATGAAGAGTGTAACTATCGTCACCGAACAACTGCTTAAACATTTTTGAATGGGAACCTAAACTGCTGTGTAAACCTTCACCAAAAACATAATAAAATACTATGAATTAAAAAAAAAAAACAGAGAGAGAGGGGCAGAGGGAAACTTGAGACAGACAGAAGACACAGACACACACAGAGGAGGAGGAAACGTGAACGTGGAGACAAAACCCAAAACATCAAACCTGCTGCCGTCGAGTTGATTCCTACTCATGGCGATCCCATGTGCAGAACTGCACCATAGGGTTTTTCTTGGCTATAATCTTTATGGAGAGTCCCTGGGTGGCACACACGGTTAAGCGCCTAACTACTTGCTGAAAGGTTGGCAGTTCAAACCCACCCAGAGGCACGTCAGAAGACAGGCCTGGAGATCTGCTTCCAAAAGGTCACAGCCTTGAAAACCCTATGGAGCAGTTTTACTCTGCACACAGAGGGTCGATATGAGTGAGAATCGACTCGACAGCAGCTAACAACCATGACAATCTTTATGGAAGCAGATCGCCAGCTGCTGGGTGGATTCAAATTGTCAACCGTTAGGTTAGTAGACTGCAACCTTTAGGTGAGTAGTCACTTGCAAACCGTTTGTGCCACTACAGACCTTCAAATGGTCCCAGAGCATGTAAAGATCTGTATCCCAGTGAACTCTTCCCCAAAAACCTCTATTACAGAGAATGCTATTCCTCTTTCCTCGGTGCTTGCTCAATAGACTTAGGAGCAAAATGACTATGGTGGACCATGTACAGTTTACTAGGTATGTCATTCATGCACGCCCAACTCGATGGCAGCAGCCACCATCCCTGAGCCCCCAGTGTGGTACGATTTGCTACGAACACCAGCCAGTTGCCTCACTACAGGAGGAATTACACTGGACACCTTCCATCCTGGATTGGGCAACAAATTTTCCTCACTGGAATAAATAACTCTGGGTTGGTTTTCTTTCCTTGCCCTGCATGCTTCTGCCAGCAGCAGCATCTGTGGGCTCGCTGAATGGCTTTATTCAATCTGGTTCGAACTTACACAATATTGCTTCTGATCAAGGACCTGGATTTATTAGGAAGTCAGCAGGCGGGTCCATGGACCCCATCACCTCAAAGCAGTTAGCCTTAGAGAACAGAGGCACAGCCTGTTTCAGACTCCGTTACAGTGCCAGGTCGGACAAAACATTTTTGCGGTTGAGAGGCTATCCTCTAAACTAAAACCAAAGCCACTGCAGTTGATTCGATTCCAACTCATAGCAACCCTATAGGACAGGTAGAACTGCCCCACAGGGTTTCCAAGGCTGTAATCTTTACAGAAGCAGACTGCCACATCTTTTTCTTGTGGAGCGGCGGGTGAGTTCGAATCGCTGACCTTTTGGTTAGCAGCCAAGAGCTTTAACCACCACACCACAGGGGGTACAGGTGCTATCCTACAGGGTAGAGAAACACTCTGAACCAGCAGTACACATATAAGGCTAGGTTACAAACATCCAGAAACCCAAGGGTGTCGCTTCTCAAACACGCACCTGATGACTCACTATTCAAATGTTTGTTTCCTGTTTTCCTGCCATCCTGAACTCTGCTGCTGAGGGATTTCAGTGCTTAAAGGGGAATGCTTCTACCAAAACCAAAAATCAAAGTACTTCCATCGAGTCAATTCCGACTCATAGAGACCCTATGTGACAGAGTAGAACTGCCCCACAGGGTTTCCAAGGCTGTAATCTAAGGAAGCAGATTGTCACATCTTTCTCCCACGGAGCGGTTGGTGGGTTCGAACCGCCAACCTTTTGGTTGGCAGATGAGCCCCTAACCACTGCACCACGAGGGCTCCTTATGCTTCTACCAGAGCATACAATATAGAGTACAGTTGTTGTTATTAGGTGTCATCAAGTTGGTTCTGACTCATCGTGACCCTATGTACAACAGAAGGAAATACTGCCCAGTCCTGCACCATCTTTACAATCATTGCTATCTTTGAGCCCATTGTTACTGCCACTGTGCCAATCCATCTTGTCAAGGGTCTTCCTTTTTTTCCTTGGTCCTCTACTTTACAAAGCCTAATGTCCTTCTCCAGGAACTGGTCCCTTCTGATAACATGTCCAAAGTATGTGAGACGAAATGTCACTATCCTAGCTTCCAAGGAGCACACTGGCTGTATTTCTTCCAAGACATATTTATTCATACTTCTGGCAGTCCATGGTATATTCAATATTATTCGCCAACACCACAATTCAAAGGCATCAGTTGTTCTTTGGTCTTCCTTACTCATTGTCCAGCTTTTGCATGCATATGAGGTGATAGAAAATATCATGGCTTGGGTCAGGCAACTTGAGTCCTCAAAGTGACATCTTTGCTTTTTAACACTTGAAAGATGTCTTTTGCAGCATATTTGCCCAATGCACTACATCGTTTGATTTCTTGACTGCTGCGTCCGTGGGTGTTGATTGTGGATCCAAGAAAACGAAATCCTTCATAACTTCAATCTTTTCTCCATTTATCGTGATGTTGCTTCTTGGTCCAGTTGTGAGGATTTTTGTTTTCTTGATGTTGAGGTGTAATCCATTCTGAAGGCTGTAGTCTTTCCTCTTCATCAGTATGTGCTTCAAGTCCTCTTCACTTTCAGCAAGCAAGGTTGCATCATCTGCATATAGCAGGTTGTTAATGAGTCTTCCTCCAGTCCTGACGCCATGTTCTTCTTCATATAGTCCAGCTTCTCAGATTTACAGGACACTAAAACCTTCGAAAGCTGCAACCCGTGTAAGGCAGAAACCTGTCAGAGAAGGAAAATTCAAATATTTTCCATTAATAGAGAGGGATAGAAAAGTGACAAGACTGTACCCTGTTAAAGGTGGAGAACTTTAGAGACCTGGAAATACAAGGCAGTGCTATCAAGTACTGGCTTTCACAGGTTTCACTGTAGTAAGCTGGGCAATTACAGACTGCCCCTTGACCATTTGGGGTATCAGGTGTGGTACTGTGAGGTCAAGAAAAGAAAGAGAGTATGGTATTGACTGACGTGATTGATTTGGGAGAGAAGGGGAAGAGATGCTGCTACTCTGGGGGCCCAGGAAACATGTGAATAGAACCTGGGGATGTCCCTGGGGCCCCTCCAACTAATACCATATCCTGACTCTCCATCCCCCTTAGACAGGGCCTGGTACTGGGCACACTGAGACTCCTACCCACCTATGTAGGGTACAAAGTGACTGAGAGCATCAGTGTCTGCCCCTTTAAAAAGCAAAACCAAACTCATTGCCCAAGAGTTCATTCTGACTCATGGCAACCTCGCGTGTGACAGAGTAGAACTGCTCCGTAGGGTTTTCATGGCTGGAAGAAAAGACCTGGTGGTCTGCACTTATAAAGATTACAGACTAGGAAACCCTTTGGGGCAGTTCTACTCTGTCACATGGGGTCACTGTGAGTCAGAATCGGCTCCAGTGCACCCAACAACAACAATCTTTCAGGAACAGATTGCCAGGCCATTATTCCATGGCACTGCTGGGTGGGTTCCAACTGCCAACCTTGAGGCTGGTGGTTGATGTTAATTGCCAGGCGAGTTGACTCCAACTCATGGCAACCCCATGTGTTACAGAGCAGAAGCGCTCTATAGGGTTTTGTTTCTTTTTTTTAAATTGTACTTCAGATGAAGGTTTACAGAGCAAATTACTTTCTCATTAAACAATTAATGCACATATTGTTTTGTGACATTGGTTGCCAACCCCACAACATGTCAACACTCTCCCCTTCTTGACCTCGGGTTCTGCATTACCAGCTTTCCTGTCCCCTCCTGCCTTCTCGTCCTTGCCCCTGGGCTGGTGTGGCCCTTTAGTCTTGTTTTGTTTTATGGGCCTGTCTGGTCTTTGGCTGAAGGGTGAACCTCAGGAGTGATTTCATTATTGAGCCATAAGGGTGTCTGGCAGCCATACTCTTGGGGTTTCTCCAGTCACTTTCAGACCAGTAAGTCCGGTGTTTTTTTTTTCGAGTTAGAATTTTGTTCTACATTTTTTTCCAGCTCTGTCCGGGACTCTCTATTGTAATCCCTGTCAGAGCAGTCGGTGGTGGTAGCCGGGCACCATCTAGTTGTGCTGGATTCAGTCTGGTGGAGGCTGTGGTGGTTTTGGTCCACTAGTCCTTTGGACTAATCTTTTTCTTGTATCTTTGGTTTTCTTCATTCTCCCTTGCTCAAGACGGGGTGAGACTAGTGAAGTATCTTAGATGGCCACTCACACCCTTTTCTTTTTTTTTTTTTTTATTGTTGTGCTTTAAGTGAAAGTTTACAATTCAAGTTAGCCTCTCATGCAAACATTTGTACAGACATTATTTTGTGTCCCTGCTTGCTCTCCCTATACTGTGACATCACACTTTTCCTTTCCACCCCAGATTTCCCGTGTCCATTCAACCAGCTCCTGACCCTCTCTGCCTTCTCATTTTGCCTCCGGACGAGAGCGGCTCATTTAATCTCATGTATCTACTTGAGCTAAGAAGCACACTGTTCACGAGTATCATTTCATGTCCCATAGTCCAGTCTAATCTTTGACTGAAGAGTTGGCCTCGGAAATGTTTTTAGTTTTGGGCTAACAGAGAGCCTGGGGGTCATGTCTTCCAGGGTCCCTCCAGTCTCAATTAAACCATTAAGTCTGGTCTTTTTACTAGAATTTGAGTTCTGCACCCCACTTTTCTCCTGCTCCATCAGGGACTCTCTGTTGTGTTCCCTGTCAGGGCTGTCATTGGTAGTAGCCGGGCATCATCGAGTTCTTCTGGTCTCAGGCTGATGAAGTCTCTGGTTTATGCGGCCCTTTCTGTCTCTTGGGCTAATACTTTCCTTGTGTCTTTGGTGTTCTTCATTCTCCTTTACTCCAAGTAGTTGGGACCAATTGATGCATCGTAGATGGCCGCTCACTAGCTTTTAAGACCCTAGACGCCACTCACCAAAGTGGGATGCAGAACATTTTCTTAAGAAACTGTGTTATGCCAATTGACCTTGATGTCCCCTGAAAGCATGGTCCCCAGATCTCCACCCTTGCTACTCTGTCCCTTGATGTGTTTGGTTGTATTCAGGAAATTTCTTAGTTTTGGTTTAGTCCAGTTGTGCTGACTTCCCCTGTAGTGTGTGTTGTCCTTCCCTTCACCTAAGATAATTCTTTTCTACTTTCTAATTAGTGAATACCCCCTCCCTCCCTCCCCACCCTCGTAACCATCAAAGAATGTTGTCTTCTGTGTTTAAATCTTTTCTTGGGTTTTTATAATAGTGGTCTTATACAATATTTGTCCTTTGCGACTCACTCAGCATAATACCTTCCAGATTCCTCCACGTTATGAGATGTTTCATGAATTTATCGTTGTGTAGTATTCCATTGTGCACTCACAACCTTTTAAGACCCTAGACGCTACTCACTAAAGTAGAATGTAGAACATTTTCTTTATAAACTATGTTATGCCAATTGAGCTAGATGTTCCCAAGACCATGGTCCCCACAGACTCTGTAGGGTTTTCTTGACCGTAATCTTTACAGAAACTTCGCTATATAGGAATTTCTTGGCTGTAATCTTTAGGAAAGCAGATCACCAGGCCTTTCTTCTGTGGCACCGCTGGATGGGTTCCAAGTGCCAGTCTTTAGGTTAGTTGTTGTTAGTTGCCTTGAGTTGATTCTAACTCATGGCGACCCCATGTTACAGAGTAGAACTGCTCGATAGGGTTTTCTTAGCTATAATCTTTTGGAAGCAAATCCACAGGCCTTTTTTGCGCAGCACTGCTGGGTGGGTTTGAATCGCCAACCTTTAGGTTAGTAGTGGCATGCAAACCGTTTTCACCACCCAGGGATCTCTCCCCTCTTTGCAGGGACACATAAGGGAGCATACAGAATCTACCTCCTTCCTTCCCTCCCTCCCCCACCTTGTGCAGAGCACACAGTTCCTCCCATCTCCGAAGGGAACGTCGCCGGGTAAACCGGCCCCCTCGGACCCCTCCCTTGGCGACTCACGCGGCTTCTACCCTGTGGCTCCCCCTCAAAGCCTCCTCAGTTGTCGGCCTGGAAGGAGCCCAAAGGCAGAGGAGGGACATCGTCCGGTTAGCTCAGCGTCGCCCAGCGTCCGCAGCCGCCACCAGGCCCCGCCCCGAGGCAGCGCCAGCGAGGCCGCGCCCCCGGCGACTGCAGAGAGCGGTGAGTAGCGCGGCCAGGAGGAACGACCCAGGCGTCCTGGTTTCCCGTCCCTTTCTGCCCGGGGCCCGGCGTCCCAATCATAAGCTTCCTCTTTCTTCTGCGCCCCACCAGTGCGTTGCAGAGTCGCCCCTAAAAACAGCATCCCCGCAGCCCAGCCCTGAGCCACCACCCCCTCTGCTCTGGGGCGCCGGCATCTGTTCCCATTGGGGTCCTCTCCTTTCTTGCAAGAGCCCCCAACCCCCAGCCCCGTCCTCATTAAGGGTTCTAGGCCCCGATCCCCTCCCTCGATCCAGAAGCCAGGGATGCAGGCCAAAAATATCTCTCTATCCCAGACCCGGGAGGCTTGGATTGCAATCACATCTCTCAAAACCCAGGATCTGAGCCGCCAGCTTCTCTTGCTCTTGGGGGCCAGGAATCTGGGCCTCCATCCTAGGCACTATGTGGAAACCAGGAGTCCGTGCCACCAACTCCTACCCTCTGGGGCCTAGGAATTCTGTCCCCTCTCCAGTCAACCCCTTAAAACCCAGGGATCAGCACCCTCAACTCTCTCCTCTTTCAGAGACAGAAGACAACTACAGTTAGCCCGCAAACCCCGTAAAACTGAGGATTGCGGTCCCCCACCTAGCTGAGACCCAGGTGTCCAACGTGTCGGTCATCCTCGTCTAGCAGGGCCGGCGCAGACGAGGGGACAAGGAGGGAGAGAAATAATTGAGGGGGGCTTGGGCCTTGGCTGGAGGCTTGGTCCTAAACAAACCCTATACAGGCGGGTTGCTATGGCAACGGCCTTCCGGGGCCTCTGCTGGAGACTTCTCCAAGGCTGTGTCAGGAAGGGCAACCCACAGGAGCCCCCACTCCGCCAGCTGCTGTGTCTTGCTGTTTTGTCACCCTGGCAACGGTGACCTCAGCCCTCCACCCTCATTGCTGGTGGGGAGGGCGGGAGATCAGCGGTAGTTACAGACGGGTGGGCGAGGCCCGGTGCAGGCCCCGCCCTCAAAGGGCGGAGCGGGGATAGCCCTGGCTCGGGGAAGTCCCTTGCCTGGGCTTCTAAGTTGAGGCTGCAGCCCCGCCCACGGCCCCACCCGCGCGCTCCCCAGCCGGCCAACCCCACCCGGCCTGCAGCCCCTTCTAATCTGCAGCTGTCGCCCTCTTGTCTCCGGCCGCAACCGCCACTGCCCGCGAGGTGAGGCTGCGGGGATCCCAGAGGGTAGAGTAGCGGTCCGGGAACGTCTGGGTCCAGAAGGAGGAGTGAGCTGGGATTCAGAACGCCTGGGTCCCTGGAAAGACACGGGCTGGGCTGGGACTCCTGGGTTCTAAGAGAGGAGAGGGCTGGGGACCTAGACCTCCTGCGTTTGAAAGGGGGGGGGAGGAAATGGAGACCTGCATTGCTGGGTCTGATGGAGGAGAGGCTGAGGGCCCGGACTTTGGGTCTGAAGGAGGAAGGGGCTGGGGGCTCGGACTCCTAGGTCTGAGAGAGGACTGGGCTGGAAGCCTGGACTCCTGGGTCTGGGGGAATAGAGGGATTGGGACTCCTAGGTCCCAGGTTGAAGGGGATTGGAATCTGGAATGCCTGGGTCCTCAAGTGGGGAGGAGCTTGGGGTGGGGTGTCCTGGGTTTGGGTAAGAGAGTGACTGGGGTTCAGAATTACTGACGTCCTCCCCATCCAGGGAGCAGAATCCGAACTTTAGACTCCCTAAGAAAGGCCGAGGCCTGAGATCTTAAGGTGAAGATGGAGCTGGGAAGGTGGTCATATCCTGAAGCCCAGAGAGGACGAGGTAGAGCCCAGCACTCCCGGGCGAGAGAAGTAGAGAGAGCAGCGGCTGGGGTGTCGAGGCCGGGTTCTGAGTCTTGTGAGCGATCCGGGTGTAGTGATGGGGAGAAAGTAAAGGCTCTGGGTGTGGCTCGTGCGAGGACGCCTGAAGGCGGCGTGTTTCCTCTCCCTCTCCGCCTGTGCGTTCCAAAGCTCTGACCTCAGCTGGAGGCCGTGAGGGCGGGAATGGACCCCTCCCCTCCGCGGGTATGAGCCAGGGGTCCCCCTGCTAACCCACCTTCCACCGACAGTGAATGAGCTATGCCCCTTCCTCTTCCAACTTCCTCCTAACAGGTTCTGAAAGGGGTGGGGGAGGAGGAGGTGCCTGACTCCCTTGTGGCACCTCCCAGGTGTCCCGGAGGCCCAGCCTGCTTTCCAGCCAGGAGAGGCGGTGAAGCGTGGCTACTTACCCCAGGGCTTCATTCCAACAGCGTGAGCAGTTTTCGGCCTGGAGGGAGGTGAGGGGTGGGGACAAGGAGAACCCAGGAGTCCGGGTTGTCAACCCACTATTCTTTTAGAGATGCAAGAGCCCACCCCTATGTTGCCGTTAGTTGCTGTCCAATCGATTCTTGTTCATGGAGAACCCACGTGTGAGTAGAACTGTGCTCCACAGGGTTTTCAATGGCTGTAATCTTTTAGCCAGGAGCCCTGGTGGCGGCAACGGTTAAGTGCTCAACTGCTAACCAAAAGGCGGGTGGTTTGAATCCACCCAGCCACTTCGAGGGAGAAAGGCCTGGAAATCTGCTCCCTTAAAGATTACAGCCTAGAAAACCCCATGGGGCAGTTCTACTCTGTCACATGGGGTCGCTATGAGTCGAAAAACGACTTGACTGGCACCTAACAACAATCTTCTACCGACGCATATCACCAGGCCTTTCTTCTGCGGTGCAGCTGAGTGGACTCAAATCGCCAGCCTTTGGATTAGCAAATGTTTGCACCACCCAGGTTCCTGCCCATCCATATTAATAGAGGGGACCCAAAACTTACACTTTTAAGGACCTAGAAATTCAGGTTCCCAGTCCTCTTTCTGGGACTTGGGAGTCATCAGGGTTCCCACTCTCCAGAAATCCAGGAGAGGAGCGAGCAATCCCGGAGGCCGGGGCGGGGAAAGGATCCCGGAGCCGCCTCCGGGTCCCCACCACATTCCAGATGGCTGGGCCTACAGCTTGGAGGCCCTTATAAGGCGCGGAGACTTCGGGGCTGGCCGGCTGCCCGCCTCCGCAGCCACCGCCCCGGGCCCTTCCGCCCTCCAGCCAGCCACGCAGCTCCCGGGTCTCCGCTGGGTTAAGTCCCCGAGCGCCCCCGCGCTGGCCTGCGGGGCGCGCCCTTGCACCTTGTTCTCTAAATGCCGCCCACGACATTTTTGCCGTTGGAGGGGGAGAGGGGCGTGGCAGGGGTCCCGGAAGTCACCTTCTGAATCCCTTGAGGGCTTGTGGCCAAGTTCCTGCCCTAGCCGAGAGCCACGCACCAGCTGAGCCGCCTCGGTCTCTGGAGGGCGGAGTCCAAGCTACACTGGACGCTGAAGTCTTCTTTCCCCCTCCTGTCTTCTGACCAGCTTTTTCCAGGTGTCTGACTTAATCCGCCTGCACAGCCAGATTTTTCCCTGTCTGGGTCCTGAGCTGAGATCGCTGGTGAGTGGACTATGAGGGGGTGGGGGTGGGGGGGTCTGGGAACCTGGACTCCTGGTCTGAGGGAGGAGATCGGGGGCCTGGACTCCTGGATCCGAAGGAGGAGGGGCTGGAAGTCAGGACTCCTGGCCTGAGGGAGGAGGTCTGGGGACCTGGACTCCTGGGTCTGAGGGAGGAGGGACTGGGGGTCAGGCTTCTTAGATCCTGAAAGAGAAGGACTTGGGAGCCTGGGTTCCAAGGGAGAGGGGCCCAGACATTTTGGAAACTAAGGAAGAAGCTTATCCTGAGCTGGGCCCTGAAGGGGTTAAAGCCTGTGCTATTTCACACCTGTGAGCTTGGCTCTGGAAGGAGGAAATTTTATTTCCCTGTGGCCAAGAGAGTCCTCCTGAGTCTTTTGGGAGTGTCAGCTGAGAGGTTAGACATTTTAGGGCCTGAGAAAGGATCTGGGGGCCTGATTCCCAAGAGTCTGACTACTGGATTGCTGAGGGTCTTGAGGGACACAAGAATGAAGTTCGTTCACAGAGTATGAGACATTTGGGATGCTCAAGGCTGAGGGCCCAGAGTCCTGAGGTCTAAAGCTGGATAACTGGACACTGGGGGCCTAGAGTGTTCAGTGGAAGGGGCTGGGGCACGGGACTGTCAGGAATTTTGGGAGCTGAGTTTCCTAGAAGCTGGGGAACCAGCTGGCTGGGTTTCTGAGGGGTGGTGGACTCAATGTCCAGGGTATGGGAGACAGGGAGGAGAAAGCTCTGCTTCCTTTGGGTTAAAATACTCCACCTGGTGGGAGTTAGGAGTCTCTGGGTGGCACAAATGGTTGAATGCTCGGCTACTAAGTGAAAGGTTGGGGGTTTGCATCCACCCAGAGGTGCCTTAGAAGAAAGGCTTGGCGATCTGCTTCTGGAAAATCAGCCATTGCAAATCCTATGGAGCACAGTTCTACTTTGACACATGTGGGGTCGCCGTGAGTTGGAATGGTCTCCACCGCCCAGAAGGAGGGGGATCTCCTGGTCTTCCAGGAGCTGAGAGCAGAAACCTGCTCTATGAGCACAGATAGATTGAGAGGTTAGGCATTCCCATCAGCTGTGGGTCCCTGAGAAAGTTAGAAAGTGGAGGTTGGACTACTGGGTTTGTGGAGGCTGGAAATGTCTAGGCCTTTTGGGTGAAAGAAGGAAGTTGGGCAGAGGGGCTGGGTGCAGAATCCTGAGTATTCAAAGGGAGGAAGTTGAGAGATGGTGGTTTTTTTTGGGGGGGGGAGGGGGAGAGGAGGGAGGCAGAGCCACCAGAGGTGTCTTAGTTATCCAGGACTCCTATAACAGAAATACCACAAGTGAGTGGTTTTAACAAACAGAAATGTATTTTCTCACAGTTTAGGAGGCTAGAAGTCCAAATTCAGGGTGCTGGCTCTAGGGGAAAGCTTTTTCTCTCAGCTCTGGGAAAGGTCCTTGTCTCTTTTTAGCATGTGCTCCTTGGTTCCTTAGTGATCTTCATGGGGCCTGGTATCTACCTTCCCCCATCTGCTTCCTTGCTTGCTTGTTTAATCTGCTTTTATATGTCAAAGGGATTGATTTAAGACACACCCTACACTAATACTTCCTCATGAACATAACAAAGAAAACCTATTCCCAAATGGGATTGTAACCACAGGTATGTTGTTATTGGGTACTATCAAGTCGATTCCTACTCTTAGCAATCCTATAGGGCAGAGTAGAACTGGCCCATAGGGTTTCCAAGGCTGTAATCTTTATGGGAGCAGATCACCAGGTCTTTTCTCTTGTGGAGCCATTGGTGGGTTCGAACTACCGACCTTTTGGTTAGCAGCCTAGTGCTTAACTGTTGTGCCACCAGGTCTCCTTAAACCACAGGTATAGGGGTTAGGATTTACGACATGTATTTTTAGGGGACACAGTTCAATACATAACAGCAGGGAAGGATGCTTTGGCTCAGAGAGTCATTTAGTGTGTTCTGTTGTTAGTTGCCGTTAAGTAGATTCTGACTCATGTTGACCCCGTGTGTTACAGAGTACAGTGAGTCCCTGGGTTAAGAACATCCGATTTATTGGACAACTGGTATTTAAGAATAGTCTGCCATAAAGCCTATTTGAGTTAAATACAATGGCTGATAATAACAAACACACACATCTTCTGCATCACCCAATTATTAATGTTAACATTGTTACCATAAGGTTACCTCACGAATGCTCCTTTCTGTATGCAGGACATGTATGGAATGACAGTGTTAACCTTTAATCATGATCTTTTTTCTTTTTTTTCTATCTAAACTGTTTTAAGAACTGTTTACTTTGTTTTACAGTACTATATACCTACACATATACACACACACACAGATTCTTTCTCTGTCTTCAGTACAGTACTGTATGTAGTTACTTTTATTATTACTGCATTATTATTATGTACTGTATTACTATGTTTAAGATGTTTTAGTATATTTGGAAGTGTTTCTTAAGTGTTTTATGTGCATTGAAAGGTAAAATGTGTACTACATACTAAAACAAACATTTGACTGACACTAAATAAGAATTGTATATACCTGTTCCTGTTTCGACTTACCTACAAACTCGACTTAAAGACAGACTTAGGAACAGATCTCGTTCGTAATCTGGGGACTGCCTATAGAGCTGCTCTGTAGGGTTTTCAAGGCTGTAATATTAACGTAAGCAGTTTGTCAGGCATTTCTTCCACAGTACCGATGGGTGGGTTCAAACCACCAACCTTTTGGTTAGCAGCTGAGCACTTAACCATTGTGCCACCAGAGTTCCTTGTTTTAACAATAAGTTTCTACAAATTGAGAATCTATAGAATTAATAAAATGCTAAAGTAAAAGCAAATATAGAATATACATGCTTTCCCCTTCCCAGCCATGCCAGTGACGGTGACCCGCACGACCATCACGACCACCACGTCGTCATCCTCGGGCCTGGGTTCCCCCACCATTGTGGGGTCCCCTCGGGCATTGACTCAGCCCTTGGGACTCCTCCGTCTGCTGCAGCTGCTGTCCACCTGCGTCGCCTTCTCTCTGGTGGCCAGCGTGAATGCCTGGACAGGGCCCATGGGTGACTGGTCTATGTTCACCTGGTGCTTCTGCTTTGCGGTGACCCTGATCATTCTCATCGTTGAGGTCTGCGGGCTCCAGCCCCGATTCCCCTTGTCCTGGCGCAACTTCCCCATCACCTACGCCTGCTACGCCGCCCTCTTCTGCCTCTCCACTTCCATCATCTACCCCACCACCTACGTCCAGTTCCAGCCCCACGGCCGCGTCCGGGACCATGCCATCGCCGCCACCGCCTTCTCCTGTATAGCTTTCGTGGCTTATGCCACTGAAGTGGCCTGGACCCGGGCCCGGCCTGGTGAGATCACGGGATACATGGCCACTGTGCCAGGGCTGCTGAAGGTCCTAGAGACCTTCGTGGCTTGTGTCATCTTCACCTTCCTCACTAACACCAGTCTGTACCAGCACAAGGCGGCGCTGGAGTGGTGTGTGGCTGTGTACGCCATCTGCTTCATCCTGGCAGCCGTGGCCATCCTACTGAACCTGGGCGACTGCACCAATGTGCTGCCCATCTCCTTCCCCACCTTTCTCTCAGGGCTGGCCTTGCTCTCTGTCCTCTTCTATGCCACTGCCCTTGTCATCTGGCCCCTCTACCAATTCGACGAGCGCTACGGCGGCTATCCCCGGAGGTCCTGGGATGTGACTTGCAGTAAGTCGCACAGCTACTACATCTGTTCCTGGGACCGCCGGCTGGCCGTCGCCATCTTGACAGCCATCAACCTGCTGGCCTATGTGGCCGACCTGGTGTACTCCGCCCGCCTAGTCTTTGTCAGGGTCTAAAGGGCTCTCATTTCCCCTCTCGCCAACCTTGTTGTTCTTTACACCTTCCTGGGTTTTCCTGACTTAGTTCTTATGGCTTCTTCTTTTTTTCTAGTTTCCACCTCCTGTCTCGCCTTTCTCCTAACCCTCGTCACTGCCTCTCTCGTTCATCTTGCTCTCTTCCATTTCTTTGCTTCCTTTTCTCCTCTTTCTTCCTGTTCTGTTTTCTCTGTTTTGTTTTGTTGCCCACATCTATTTTGTTCTGAGCCATTTCTCTTTTCTTCTCACTCCTTTTTCTTCTTTTTGTCTGTTCTCCTGCTTTTCCTGTTTGTTTTCTCATCTGCCTATTTCCCACCCACATCTTCCCATCTTTCTCCTTCCTGTTTCCTCTTTCGATTTTCTTCCTGTTTTCTGTTCCCAGTTTTCTTCCTCCTGTTCCTCCTGCCATCTTCCTTCTTTGGATTTCTCTCCCTGTTTCCTCCTCCCATCTTCCTTCTTCCGAGTTCCCCTTCCCATCTTCCTCCTTCCTGTTTCCTTGGGAGCCCTGAGACTTCTTTCTTCCCTCCCCACCTCCAAAGGTGCTGAGCTCACGCACCCCACCACCCCTCATTGCAGCTATTCATGCCCTGGGTCTCCCAAGGGGCCTCATTGCCAAAGCATGCCTGCCTGCCCTAGCCGTGCCTTAGTCAGTGTGGATGTGTATATGTGTTTGGTGGGGGTGGGTAGCTAGGGATGGGACCCCCCTTTCTCCCAGTGGAGGAAGGTATACAGTGCACCTCCCTTTTAAGTTAAAAAACTCTGGAGGTCAATAATTTCCAGTGGGCAGACGCTTTAAGCAGAGACCTTCAGTCCCTAGGCCCTGGCCTGGCTCCAGAATTTTTGTTAGGCTTACAAAAAACCCACTGCCTAGAGGCCATCTTATAGGGAGCGAGGGGTGGATGCTATGGTCTGTAGGATCTGAAAAAAAGAAGCCAAGTGAAGATCCACATTGTCTTGAAGACAAGTGTTTGAAGTACTTGCGGGGTGGGGGGTGGGATGGCCAGCAATACAGCCTTCAAGCCTCAGTGTTAAAAATAACTTGTCCTGCTTTTTCAGGAAGGAGAATAAAGTGGCCACTGCCGGCCTTAAAGGCAGTATCAGCCTAATTTTTTTTTCTTTTTCTGGTCATGAGGGCAAAATTTACTGGGCGGTCCTGTTCTTTAAGAGGGACATTTCTTTTCAATTTCTTTTTTTTTTTTGGGAGGAGGGAGTTGCTGCCGCAATAGCCAGAAGAATCGTATTGCTTGAGTGTGTGGTGTGTGCGCACGTGTGTTTCTGTGTTCTAGTTATTCCTGCTGCTGCTTCCTGCTTCTCTGGGACTCACTTGCATGACGTGATATATATAAATGTATAAATATATATTTTATTTTTTTTAATTCCCTAGAGCTTCTGGTTCCCTATCAGCTCCTGCTGTCAATCATAGGAGGCTCATCCCTTCCCCTACTCCCAAATCCATAATGTTTTCTTTTTTTAATCTCAATATAACATTAAAGAAGGACTTGTGTGTTCTTTATTATTGGGGAGGGCTTTAGGATGGGAGCAAGGCCCAGATTCCTGGGTCAGGTGGGAGAAGGGGGTTGGGGCCAAGACAATCTTGACTTTGTCAGAAAATACTAGCTAGTGAGTCTGGGTCTTCTAAGTGAGCTGAGTGGGATAGAAATGAACAAGAGTTCTTCCTCCTTGGATACCATGAGCCCCTCAGAAATAACCAGTTGTTGTCAAGTTGATTCCAACTCATGGCCACCCCATGTGTGTCAAGAGTAGAACTGTGTTCCATAAGGTTTTCAATGGCTGATTTTTTCAGAAGTAAATCACCAGGCCTTTCTTCCAAGGCACCTCTGGGTGGACTTGAACCTCCGGCCTTTGGTGAGCAGCCGAGTAGGTTAACAGTTTGCACCACCCAGGGACTCCACCTCAGAAATAGTGTCCCACCAGACTTACTGGTCTGACAGATACTGGAGGAACCACCAAGACTATGGCCCCCCGACACCTTCTCACTCGGGACTTGAAGCCACTCCCAAAGGTCACCTTTCAGCCCAAAGATTAGGCAGACCTATAAGACAACATCACATGTGAGGAATGTGCTGCTTAGCTTAGTCAAGTATACTAGATCAAATGGGCAACACCTGCCCAGGAACAAAGACCAGAAGGTGGGAGAGGTCAGGAAAACAGGAGGAATGGACACGATGAAACGTGGGGTGAAAAGGGGGAGAATGCCGACACAGTGCAGGATTGCAGCCAGTGCCATGAAACAATTTGTAAATTTTTGAATGAGAAACTAACTTGCTCTGTAAATTTTCACCTAAATCACAATTAAAAAAAAAAAAAAAATAGTGTCCCAATGTGGGTCCAGCATCTTTCCTCCAAAACTGACCCTTCTTCTCGAGTTTCCCCTCTCAGTAATAGCCTCTCAGGGCTGAGAACCCAGGAACTTGACTATATCTGCTGCTCATCAAACACTGTCCATTCTTCCTCCTAAACACCATTCATATCTGCCCCCTTCTCTCCTGGCTCCTGACCCAGCACAGGTTTCATTTTCTTTCACCTGAGCTATTATCCCAGCCTCCTCCTTGATCATTCTACCTCCAGCCCATGCTGGTCCCAGAGGGGTTCTTCCAGCATCCAGATTCGATCCCGCCCCTCTGCTCAAACCCTTCTGTCTTCATCATCTAGTGCTGCTATAACAGAAATACCACAAGTGGATGGCTTTAACAAAGAGAAATTTATTTATTCACAGTAAAGCAGGCTGAAGTCCAAATTCAGGGCGTCAGCTCCAAGGGAAGGCTTTCTCTATCAGACTTCTCATCAATATTCCCCAGGACCAGGAGCTTCTCCGCGCAGGGACCCCGGGTCCAAAGGACCTGCTCTGCTCCCAGCACTGCTTTCTTGGTGGTGTGAGGTCCCCATTCTCTGCTTGCCTCCTTTCCTTTTATCTCTTGTAAGATAAAAGATGGTGCAGGCCACGCCCCAGGGAAACTCCCTTTAGATTGGATCAGGGATGTAACCTTAGTAAGGGTGTTACAATCCCACCCTAATCCTCTTTAACATAAAACTACAATCACAAAATGGAGGACAATCACACAATACTGGGAATCGTGGCCCAGCCAAATTGATACACACATTTTTGGGGGGACATAATTCAATCCATGACACCTTCCATATCCCATTCCACACTGCCTACAGATAACATCAAAGCCCCTTCTGTCCTGCACTCAAGACCTTCAGGATCTGGCCTGGGAGTCCCCGTGTGGTGCAAAGAGTTAAGTGCTAACCAAAAGGTTGATGGTTCAAACCCATCCAGGGGTATCTTACAAGACAGGCCTGGCGATTGCTTCGGAAAGCCATGGCCTTGAAAACCCTACGGAGCACTTCTAGTCTGCACACATAGGGTTGGCATGAGTCAGAATCAACCCAAGGGCAACTAACAAGATCTGACACTGCCTACATTTCCACTATTAATTCCACCTGCCTCCAGCTCTAGGCTCCCTGATACACCTGCTCAACAGAAGACCTTTATAAAGAAAGATCAAATGAATTACCTCCAACAACCCCTGCAGTACATCATTTTTCCCAAGCTGAGGAGAATCAAAAGTAGATCCATAAATCCAGGATCATGCAACCCATTTGCCACACCTACACCCGCAAAAGCCAGTTGGGCAGAGGTATTGCAAGGAGCCCTGGTGGCACAGTAGTTAAGCACTCAGCTGCTAACGGAAAGGTTGGAGGTTCAAACCCACACTATAGCTCTGCAGGAGAAAGACCTGGCGATCTGCTCCCATAAAGATTACAGCCTAGACAGAGATTAGAAGAAGTAGATGGTGCCTAGCTACCACTACCAACCTTTCTAACCGGGTTTCTAACCGGGGTCACAATAGATGGGTCTCAGACAGAATGCGAGAAAATTGTAGAACCCAACTCAAAATCTTTAAAAAAGGTCAGACTTACTGGACCAGTAGAGACCTTGGGAACCCCCGAGACTATCACCCTGAGATACTCTTTAAACTTTGAACTAAAACTAATCAACTAAATAACAGATTGGCCCATAAAATAAACAATATCACCTGTGAGTACTGCGCTCCTTTTATATATATATTTTTTTAAAGTCTATTTGAGACCAAACACAGGTCAACATTTGCCCTAAAGAAAAAATGAGAAGGGGGTGGGGTGGGGGCAGGGAAGCAAGAATAATGGAAATGGAACAAGAACAGAAATGACCATGTTGTCACAACGTGGAAAATGTAACCAATGTCGCTGAACGATATGTGTAGAAATTGTTAAATGGGAAACTTTGACCAAACTCAATAATATATATATTTTTAATTATAGCCTAGAAAACCCAATGGGGCAGTTCTGCTGTGTCACAAGGGATCACTGTCGGTACAAAATTGACTCAATAGCGCCTAATAACAACATTGCAAGTGAGGTAAGGGTCACCTGAACACACACACACTCCTTTTTGGTGAAGAAAAGCCTCCTATTAGTCTCTGCAGTGTCCACCTCATAGCTCAGACCTACACCAATCCCCGCCTTTTCGAAGGGCGCCTCGTCCCCCCATCCCCCACCCCGTGCCTGACCTTTCTCTGGAAGACACCAGAGAGAATGGGTATAGAACCTGGGGGCGAGATGCTGGTGACAAGGAGAGCTGAAAAGAACGCAGTGGGGATCCTAGGTCAATTTTCGGTGTCACCCCCGCGCCCTATCTTTTGTCCTTGGGTGATGTCGGATGTCTGGAGGTGGCTGGAAGAATACCGGGCGGAAGACGCCTCCTTTGTGGGGGCAGGGTAGGCCTTGGATTCCCCCACTTTCCCTTCGGCTTCGCGGATACCGGAATCCCGACCCCAAAATGTCCCAGAAAAGGCGAGGTGGGCGTCCGGAGTCCCCAAGCACCTCCACAGCGCCCCGCCCAAGCCGCGAGGCACGCCGGGAGGGGAAGTTCTCGGTCTCGCCCCGAGAACGGCTTGTCCACAAACGCAGACTACAAGTCCCGGGATGCATTGCGCGCAGCAGCCCGGGGCGGGCTGTGGTTGCCCCTGGCAACAGAACTGTTTTCTTTCGACCCCGGACTGGGAAGAGCTGGCACATTGAGGGAGGGGAAAAAGACCCGAGCAAGGCAGAGACGCGGGTAGAGGAGGGAGTGATAAGAAGAGATTGACGTTCAGAGAGAGAAAGACACCTCCCTACACACACACACACACACACACACACACACACGCACACACCGACACACACAGACACACACACAGACACACA
>NW_004444023.1:9352264-9369795 GCF_000243295.1 Trichechus manatus latirostris
ACACACACACACACACACACACACACACACGCACACACCGACACACACAGACACACACACAGACACACACACACAGACACACACACACAGACACACACACAGACACACACACACACACACACACACACACACACCAGTAAACCGGTTGACCTGGAGTCTACTCCGACCTCATGGCGACCCCATGTGTGTCAGAGTAGAACTGCGCTTCACCAGGGTTTTCAGTGGCTGATTTTTTGGAAGTTAATTCCAGGCCTTTCTTCCAAGGCGCCACTGGGTGGACTCGAACCTCCAGCTTGCTGGTTTGCAGCCAAGCGCCATAATCACTTGCACCACCCAGGGACTCCAGAGACAGAGATACAGAGAGAGAATTCCAGAACCAGCAAGACACAGAGAGACAGAGACAGAGACTGAATGACAGACACAGAGGTAGGGAGAGACCCCTCCAGAGACACAGAAAGGGATTCATAGAGCCAGAAAGACAAATAGTGGGTCAGAGAGAAAAAGAGAGAGAGAATGAATCACAGAGAGACATAGAGGGAGGAAAAAACACACCCAAGTATTCAGAGAGATCACTCCCCCCGCCCCCCAGGACAGAGAGAGAGATTGACAGAGCTAGAGACAAATAGAGAACAATAGAGAGAAAAGCAAGCATTTATAGAGCCCCCCCCCACCACCACCACACACAGAAAGCCTGAGAGATACAGATAGAGATAGGAGGAGAAATACATACAGAGAGAGGGATAGGGAGAGATATAGGTAGAGATAGGAGGAGAGATATAGAGAGAGACAGGGAGAAAGAGAAATTGAATCTCAAAGAGAGACATAGAGAGAGGGAGGGAGAGACAGAGACCCACAGAGTCACAGCCTCAGACGCAGAGAAAGACTAGAGAAACACAGAGTCAGAGAGGCAAATAGAGACTGGAAGAGGAAAAGACTCAGAAAGGAAGACGCAAGAATTTACAAGATGGACATACAGGGGGAGACCTAGGAATACTGATTCATAGCGAGATAGACAGCGAGTGAGAGAGACAGAGACACCAAGACCCCGAGAAGGGCAGTGACATAAAGACTCAGACAGGGTTACAAGATGAGTGATAGGCATAATTGGAAACGCAGAGAAGGAAATAGAGAGACAGAAATTCCCAGAGACAGGGAGAGAAAAACAGATCCACCGCCAGAGAGAGAGGCGCATTGAGCGAGGGAAAAAGATCCCAGCAAAGAAGAGGAACAGAGACCAAGAGAAAGAGAGACCATCAGAGAGAGACAGAAAATTTTCACAGAGACCCAAAGAGAAATAAAGAGGCAGGTAGCATCAGAGAAAATGAGGCGCCAAGCCTCCCTGTTCACTATTAGAACACAAAGTTTGTTGATTGACATAGTGACCGTCAGAGACCCAGAGATCCGAGCAGAGACGCAGTGAGCTCATAGGGCCCACTGAGGCACCCTAGTGGAGGAAGAAGCCCGCAGGACGACAGATTGGTGGGGGGGCGGGGGGGGGCAAGGCTCACCGGATGCCCGCTCCCTCCAGCCGCCCCGGCAGTAGGCGTGCGCACGTGTGCGCGTGGGGAAGGCATTGGTCCCGCATCTCGGCGGGGGGAGGGGCGCCTTTAAGGCGAAACCCCGCCCCTCAGTCGTCATGGCAACACCTCCCCCCACCCGGGGCTCCCACATTTCAGCAGGTGCCAGAGCTCCTGCCGCCGCCGCCCGTGCCTCGGGCTCTGCGGCGTCCCTTCTTGCGGCTGGTTCCCGCACTCACCCGCTCCCCCTGGCGGATCGGGTGCACTCCGGGCTGCGCGCCCTGCACCCGGAGGTGCCTAACCCCGCTCCACCCAGTCTCGGGATCTCCCTGCGGCTCCTCCAATCTCCTGTATCCCCAGTTCCTTCCTCTTCCACCTGTTCCCCGCCAGAGGCTGGATCCTGGTCCCTCCTGCTCCGTTTCTGGGGCCATGGCAGGCCTGGGCCCCGGCGGGGGCGACTCAGAGGGAGGACCCCGGCCCCTGTTTTGCAGAAAGGGGGCTCTGAGGCAGAAGGTAGTTCACGAAGTCAAGAGCCACAAGTTCACCGCTCGTTTCTTCAAGCAGCCAACCTTCTGCAGCCACTGCACCGACTTCATCTGGTGAGGGCTGGGGGTGCAGACACCTGGCACACCCGAACCCCAAGTGATGAGGGAGGAGGGGGTCGCAGCCTGGACTTCTGAGTCCTGGGGTAGGAGGGGACTGGACTCCTAGGTTGGGGAGAGGGGCTGGGAGCCTGGACTCCTGGGCCCTGAGGGTTGGGGGCTTGAGGAAAGAAGGGACTGGGAGCCTCGACTTCTAAGTCCCAGGAAGAGGGGACTGGGGGTCAGGACACCTAGGTGCTGGGGTAGGAGGGGGATGAGGGCTTGAGGGAGGAGGGCGCGGGAGCCCGGACTCCTGGGTCTGAAGGAGGAGGGGGCTGGGGGCCCGGATTCCTGGATCTGAAGGAGGAAGGGGCTTCGACTCAGACTCCTGAGCCCTGGGGGAGGAAGGGGTGGGAAGTCTGGACTCTTGCATCTGGGGGGAGGAGGGGAACGGGGGCCAGAATTTCTAGGTTTAGGAAGAGGAGGTGGCCGGGATGTCAGACTACAAAACGAGGGTCCGAGGACGCAGACGCCCTATGGCTCGCAGAGGTGGCGGGGGGCGGGGGTACGGGCGCCCCTTTCTGCACTGACCTCAGAATCCTTGGCTCTTCCAGGGGCATAGGAAAGCAGGGCCTGCAATGTCAAGGTAAGAGCAGGGACCCTGGACTCCTGGGACCCTCCAGAGGGTGGAGGCTGGGGCCCCACAGCTGAGGCTGCTCGACACACGTGTTCTCCGGTCCCCAGAGAGGCGCGGGGGAGCCCGAGGCGGGGGGTGTGGCAGAGACACAGCCTGCCGTGGGGAGGGAGCTTGGATGGCGGCGGGGCCGCAGGCGGAGGTGGTGCCAGGGCCCCTCCCTCGGCCGGTTCCAGGTGGGGACAGATATTTGGAGAATCTGTTGCCATGGGAACGGAGAGATTTCAAAAAGGGGAGCTGAAGGGGGGGGACTGGAGATGCAGAGTCAGAGCCCCCCCTCCAGGTTGTCGTCTCTATGGCAACCCGAGCCGTCCTAGGCAGGGGCAGGCCGGGTAGGGTCACCGACGGGCGGTGGGGCGGGGCCCAGGCGGGGCCGGCGGTGATGGGGGGCGGGAAAGGGGGGGCGAGTCCTACAGCACCAGCTGCCACTGCTGAGAACAGCGAGTCAGGGAGGGGGGCGGCCGGTAGCCGGCGCCCCCAGACTCACTTCTGCCCAAGTTGCTGTTCTCTCCGCTCTGTCTGAGGGTATCTCTCTGAGTGTTTTCTCTCTCCAAACCTTCTCTCTGTCTCTCTCCTTCTCCTTTCTTATCTCTGTCTGTGGGCCTGTGTCTGTCTGTCTCTCTCTTTCTCTCTCCCTTTTTGGCTGTGTGTGCCTGCGGGGGTCTCTTTGCTCTATGTCTCTCACTGTGATTCTCCGGGCCTCTGTTTCTGTCTTTCTTCGAGTCCATCTCATGGGTTTCCATTTCCTGGTGTCCGTCTGTCTCTGTCTCTTTCTGTTGTCTCTCTGTCTCTTTGATTTTCTTTCTGCTGGTGGTCTCTCTCTCTCTCTCTCTGTGTGTGTGTGTGTCTGTCTGTCTGTATGTGGGGTTTCTCTTCTAATTTTCTGTCTCCGTTCTCTCTCCTCTCTCTATCTTTTGGTCTCTCTCCCTCTGTGTTGGGGTCTCTCTCTGTGTGTTGGTGTCCCTCTGTCTGTTGGGATCTATCTTTCTCTTTCTGACTTCCTGTCTGTTGGTGTCTCTCTCTGGATTTACCTGTGTCTCTTCCTGTCTCTGGGTCTCTGTGATTCTCACCTGCAGTCTGCAGCTTTGTGGTTCACCGGCGATGCCACGAATTTGTGACCTTCGAGTGTCCAGGCGCTGGGAAGGGCCCCCAGACGGATGTGAGTGCCCAGACACCTGGTTCTTCCTCCTTGGGCCGCGCCCCCGCCCTCACCCCCTCAGCGTCCGTCCCAATTTCTCCTGCTATTTTTAAGGCTGGGAGGGGAGAGGGACTGGGGAGATAGGGGGAGCTCATCTGGCCCAGATTCCCTGCCCTTGGCCTGGAAAGGGGAAACAAGAGGGGGACTGAGACAGTCTGGGGACACAGGTGGGGAACAGAGAGGAGGCAGGGGTGAGGGGACCAAAGACAGGCACCAAAGAGGTTGGGCTGGGACCCTGAAAACACACAGGGCTAAGGGACAAAACAAGAGAGGTGTTGATGCAGACACCGAGATCCTGTGATAAGACGGAGAAAGCATCTCAGAGAGAGGAACAGAGATACATCAGGAGATAGAGACCCAGAGGGAGAGAGTGAGGCAGCAACAGAAAGAGTCCAATGGGACAGAGACAAAGACACAGGGAGAAAGTGAAGGGGATCCAGAGAGACCGAGGGAGACAGAGACAGAAACAGAGAGAGACAGAGATGCTGATAACCTGAAGAGAGACCAACATAGAAAAGGATGGATATGGAGAATGGCTTGGGAGATGCTAAGAGAGGGGAACTCAGAGAGATCCTGCAGTACACATGCACACACACGTGTATGCCTACAGGGACCCCCCCATATAAGCACATACGTGCACACACACACATACACACACGGTCTATCTCTCTCTCTGTCTCTCCAGAGACACATCAGTGGCTTTCAAGAATAGTCAACCCTGGATGCCCATCCTTGTCCCCTCCATCCCTTTCTGTCTGGCTGTAGGCAAACAGTAGACTTGTCCGCTTTTCTCGCTGAGCCTCAGTTTCCACCCCTGTAAAGTGGGGTGGATGGTCTAGTGTTGAGCAATAGAGCTTCGTGCAACAATGGAAATGGTCTATATCGTCGTTGTCTAATATGGTAGCCACCAGCCACGCATAGCTGTTGAGTTTTGAAATGTGGCTCCTGTCACTGAGGAAAGGAAATTTAAATTTCATATCATTAGAACTGATTTAGATTTAAATAGCCACATATGGCTAACAGCTATCTATGGAACATCCCCAGGCTTCTTTTGACAGGTCAATGAAGTCACATGGGTTAAGAGTTTATCCTGAGGTTTGACATAGGATTGGGGATGGTTTTATGATCAGTGGATGGAGAGAGAGACAGACAAAGAGAAGGAGAAACAGAGTGAGAGAGACTCACAAAAGGCCATGAGGCATTTTGCTAGTTTGTCAGATGAAGAAAATTAAAGTAACCTCCATAGAGGAAGTGACTTCCTAGAACATTTATTGAGCATCACTGCCTACTAGCATCTAAATACATTATTGATTGTTTCACTGGTGGCTGCCTTACCTGCTCACCTCCACCAACAACACTGCTGTTTTGTTGTTACGCATCGTGAAGTTGATTCTGACTCATAGCGACCCCATATGACAGAGTAGAACTGCCCCATAGAGTTTTCTAGGCTGTAATCTTTATGGGAGGAGTCCTAGTGGCACAGTGGTTAAGCACTTGGCTACTAACCAAAAGGTCAGTGGTTTAAACCCACGAGCCGCTCTGCGGGAGAAAGATGTGGCGGTCTGCTTCTGTAAAGAAACCCCATGAGACAGTCCTACTCTGTCCTTAGGGTAGCTATGAGTCAGAATTGACTCGACGGCAGTGGGTAATCTTTCTGGGAGCAGATCACCAGGTCTTTCTCCCGCCAGGGTGGGTTCAAACCACCAAGATTTTTTTTTCTTTTGTTTATTGTAGTTGAAATGAAGTTTACATTTCAAGTTAGTCTCCCATACAAAAATTTATACATGCATTGTTATGTGACCCTAATTGCTCTCCCCATACTGTAACAGCAAACTCCTCCTTTCCGCTCCTGATTCCCCATGTCCATTCAACCAGCTCCTAACCCTCTCTGCCTTCCCATCTCACCTCCGGACAGAAGCTGCCCGTTTAGTCTCTTGTACCTACTTGAGCTAAGAGGCACACTCCTCACGAGTATGACTTCATGTCCCACAGTCCAGTCCAATCCCTGTCTGAAGAGTTGGCCTCAGAAATTATTTTAGTTCTGGACTGATAGAGAATCCAGGGACCATGCTTTACAGGGTTCCTCCAGTCTCAGTGAGACCATTAAGTCTGGTCTTCTTAATAGAATTTGAGTTCTGCACCCCACTTTTCTGTTGTGTTCCCTGTCAGGGCGGTCATTGGTGGTAGCTGGGCACGATCTAGTTCTTCTGGTCTCAGGCTGATGAAGTCTCTGGTTTATGTGGCCCTTTCTGTCTCTTGCAAACCACCAACTTTTTGAATGGCAGCCGAGCACTTAATGGTTGTACCACCAGGGCTCCATGCCACCAACACTAGTTCTCATTTATCAAATGCTCATTGCATGCACTGACCAGCATAGGGAGGAATCTGCACACCACCTTATAAGGTTAGGTCCCCATGTGAGTGCAGGCTCCAGATCCAGAATACCTGGGTTCAAATCCTGCCTCCACCACTTAATAGTTCTGTGCCACTTCTGCAAGCTAATTTACCTGTCTGCGTCTCTGGAGCTCCTCTCTGTAAAATTGGAATGGTAGTACCAGTACCAGTTGCTGTTGAGTCGATCCAACTCATGGCAACCCATGTGTGTCAGACTAGAACTGTGCTCCACGGGGTTATCAGTGGCTGATTTTTTGGAAGTAGATCACCAGGTCTTTCTTCCAAGGCACTTCTGTAGTAGGCAATGGAAGGAATTTGGATTTCGTTTTTGGTGTGTTTATTTGTAGCATCCTGGGGGAAAGATGCTGATAAGGATTCCAGAAAAATCAAAACCAAACTAGTTGCCATCAAATCGATTCCAACTCATGGCGACCCCATGTGTGTCAGAACAGAACTGTGCTCCATAACGTTTTCAGTGGCTGATTTTTTGGAAGTAGATTACCAGGACTTTCTTCCAAGGTGCCTCTGGGTGGACTCTAACCTCCATCCTTTTGGTTAGCAGCCCAGTTTGTTAACCATTTGCACCACCCTGAGACGTAAATGATAATAGCACTCACCTTATAGGATTGTTTTGAGGACTAAACAAGTAAAATACTTGGGATGGTATTTGGCACATAGCAAGAGCTAAAACATTAATTATTATTTTTATTGTTAAAATTATTATTACTGATGAGGAAACAAAGGCGAATCGTAAGGAGGTCTTCTTCAGCATCACTTTCTCTAGCTTTTTCATTGTTAATGCTTTTGGTCTTGTAAAGGTCCCTGGGTGGCGCGATTGGTTTGTGCTCAACTACTAACCTAAAGGTTGGTAGTTTAACCCACCCTGAGGTGCTGCAGAAGAAAGGCCTGGCGGTCTGCTTCTGTAAAGATCACAGCCATGGAGCAGTGGAGCAGTTCTACTCTGTAACACATCTTGTCTCCATGAGTCAGAATCAACTCAATGATGATGGATTTGGTTTTTTGGCTGTAGTCTTGGATCGACTGATTAGGAAGTGTTCAGGGTTTGACAAACAGGATTTTGTTTAGTCCTCCCAAGACCCCCTTGAGTAGGGGTCCGTGGCCCCATTTTACAGAAGAGAAACCTGAGGTTCTGAAAAGGGAGGACACAGCTAGGTAGTGGACACGGTCAAAATGTGGACCCTGATCTAACCAGCGCTCCAATGCTATCTCATTTTTAATAAGGACTTTGACCTTGAGAATAGTAGTAACAGCTTCTGTCAAAGTGTATGTGCCAGGCACCCTGCTGAGGGCTTTTACACACAGTATGTCATTTAGCCCCACAGGTACCTTTGAGCTGGGGTCAGCTGAAGATCTTTAGAGACCCAGAGCATTGAAAGAGATGAAGGCAACCGCCACCACCCTCCCCCCACCCAATATAATTCAAAAATAGAAAACACATTAAACTGCAAAATAAATGAAAGTCTAAGAAAGTTCTGAATTTTCACCCTGTCATGACTCTTTCAATGCATTCTTGGGGAAAAAAAAGGCAAAGACCAAATTATTTAACACCCAGACCCGGCTGGGGGTGGGGAAGTGGGAGGAGGTTTGCTTTGCTTTGCTGGTGTCCTAAATTCCTGCTTATTCAAACTCTGGGAATCTAACATGCTTCAAGATGTGGATTGTTTATTTTCACTTGTCAGAGGAGGATGCTGAGGCTCGAAACTGGGAACGAACTTTCCCCAAACCACACAGCTGGGAAGTGGCTCAGCTCTTATTTACACCCAGGTTTATGTAAGGATTGCAGTAAAATCACTAATCATAACCAGAACAATAAAAACAGCAGTAAGAGTAACTGTCCAACTGGGTACAATTAACATGCCAGGCCCTGCTATTATTTCACTGAGGTTTCCTGGGTCCCTGTAGAGGAGCCCTGGTGGTGCAGTGGTTAAAGTGCTTGGCTGCTAACCAAAAGGTTGTAGGTTCGAACCCACCAGCAGCTCCACGTGAGAAAGATGTGACAGTCTGCTCCTATAAAGATTTACAGCCTTGGAAACCCTATGGGGCGGTTCTACTCTGTCTGTAGGGTCACTATGAGTTGGAATCGGCTCAACGGCTCATCTGCAATGGGTTTTGGTTTTTTGGGTCTCTGTAACGGAGGAGTCGTATTTCCCATCCCACAGAAGACCCAGAGAAGGCATACCAGACACCAAGCAAGGGTTGGAACCCAGTGCAGACACTGACATAGGCTGGCAGTGAAAGATCTAGAATTCAGCGTGGACCTCAAGTCCTCAGAAAACTGCTTTCGGGAACTGTGGAAGGCAGGCACTATAGAATGATGAAACCCCCCACCTCCTTTAGGGTCTACTCAAATGCTTTTTGTCCATGAGACCTTCCCTGACCACACTTTAAAATTTCAATTCCCCACCCCTCGAGGTCCCAAGGAACCCTGGTTGCACAATAATTAAGCGCTTAGCTGCTAACTGAAAGGTTGGCGGTTGGAATCCACAGAGTGGCTCAACAGGAGAAAAGACCTGGTGATCTGCTCCTGTAAAAATTATAGCCTATCCTGAGGTTCACCCTTAAGCCAAGATTAGACAGGCCCATAAAACAAAATGGGACTAAACTGGCACACGAGCCCAGGGGCAAGGACTAGAAGACAGGAAGGGACAGGAAAGCTGGTAAGAGGAAACCCAAGGTCGAGAAGGGGAGAGTGTTGACATATCATGGAGTTGGTAACCAATGTCACAAAACAGTATATTTACTAATTGTTTAATGAGAAGCGAGTTTGTTCTGTAAACCTTCATCTAAAGTACAAAAAAAAAAAAAAAAATTACAGCCTAGGAAACCCTATGAGGCAGTTCTACTCTGTGGTATGCGGTCGCCAAGATTCCAAATCGATTCAAGGGCACCTCACATCAACCCTTCGGAGTCCCAGTTCCTCTTCCCTGCTTCATTTTTCTCCCGAGCACCATCATACTATTTATTCATTTACTTTCTTTACGGAAACAGACTACCACATCTTTCTCCTGCGGAGCTGCTGGTGGGTTCCAACCGCCAGCTTTTGGGTTAGCAGCCCAGTGCTTAACTACTTTGTCACCAGGGCTCTTCATCTGCAAAGATTACAACCTAGGAAATCCCATGGGGGCAGGTCTACTCTGTCGTGTGGGGTCGCCATGATTCAAAATCAACTCAAGGGCACCTAACAACAACCCCTCGGAGTCCAGGTCCCTCTGGCCGGCTTCATGTTTCTCCGGAGCACCATCATACTATTTATTCATTTACCTTGTTTATTTCCCATCTCCCTTCCTAGAACGTGAACTCCACGTGGACAGGGGTTTTTTATATTTGTTTTGTCCACCGTTGGTTCCTGGCACCAAGAACGGTGCCTGGCACACAGGAGGCGTTCAATAAATACTTGTAGAGTGAGTGAGAGGGAGCAACAAGAAGACTAAGAGATCAAGGCGGAAGGAGGCAGAGAGGCGGCGCTCCTTTCCCAGGGACCTAAGACCCTTTCCCCTCAATCGCGCGACTGACGGCCTCTTATTCGCCCCCCAGGACCCCCGGAACAAGCACAAGTTCCGCCTGCACAGCTACAGCAGCCCCACTTTCTGCGATCACTGTGGCTCCCTCCTTTACGGGCTGGTGCACCAGGGCATGAAATGCTCGTGTGAGTGTCACGCCTGCTGCCCACGCCAGAATTGGGGGTTTACAGGCCCCTTCTGGCAAACGCTGGCGGTGGAGTCTGGGGTTGGGGGCGGGGCCTGCAGTGCGACTTCCCAGTGTTGTACCCCCAGGCTGTGAGATGAACGTGCACCGGCGCTGCGTGCGAAGCGTACCCTCCCTATGCGGGGTGGACCACACCGAGCGCCGCGGGCGCCTGCAGCTGGAAATTCGGGCCCCAGCTTCGGATGAGATTCACGTCACGGGTGAGGCCCTGCCCTCTTGTCTGGCCCCGCCTCTTTCCCCAGGTGTGGGGCAGAGCCTACTGAATTCACCTAAGGCTGGTCCCACACCAGGTCCCTGGGTAACAGTCGCTTCGCCCTAGACTACTAGCGTAAAGGTTGATGTTTCAAATCCACCCAATGGTTCTGCGAAGGAAAGGCCTGGCGATCTGCTTCCATAAAGATTACAGCCAAGAAAATCCTATGGGGCAGTTCTAATCTGTAACATACGGGGTTGCCCTGAGTCAGAATTGACTCCACAGCAATGTGTTTTTGTTGTTGCTGTCTTGTTGTTTGGCCCCAAACTTAACGTAGAGGCCACGCCCTTCTGGGAGGTCATGCCCACGCTGCTAGCCTCACCTCCCCAGGCTGAGCACCAAAACAGCCAGGCCTCTCCTAGCTCGAAGCCACACAGCCAGCCTTTGCTTCCTTCAACTGTCAGTGGCTTTTAATGGCTCATCTAGGTATCAGAATTCTTGCCTGGGTGGATTGGGAGGCCTTTGTTCTAGGGAGGCTGAGGTTTCCTACTGGTGACATAGGCAGAGTCCAGGGTTTGATTGCTGTTCTGTATGCTCTTTCTTCTGGGTACTGGAGAGGTAAGAGATGGGGACTTGGACTCCTGGGTCCTTGGTTGGGGAGAAGGCAGGTGATCAAGGCTCCTAGATCCTGAGGAGGAAGACAGGGTTTTTGTTTGCTGACTGGGGAGAAGACTAATACACTCTACCCTCCCTCGTCTCTCCCTTCAGTGGGTGAGGCCCGTAACCTCATTCCAATGGACCCTAATGGTCTGTCGGATCCCTATGTGAAACTGAAGCTCATCCCAGACCCTCGGAACCTGACAAAACAGAAGACCCGGACAGTGAAAGCCACATTAAACCCCGTGTGGAACGAGACCTTTGTGTTGTGAGCCTCGGGTGCAGGGGAGGCTGTGATGGCTGACAGAGAACAATCTGAGGGTCTTGGTGGCCCGCGAGTCCCCAGATAATAGCTGGTGGGAGGTGTTAGGATACAGGGAATCAAAAAAAAAAAAAAAATGGAGGGGGGAGGGCAGAAGGAGGTGGGGAAAGGGAATAGCGTGATTGAGAGAGATACAGAAGCCAAGAGAAATAGTTAGGCATTTAGGTATTTAACATCCTTGAAAGCCCACCACACTGGGGACATGGATATGAAAACTACTTGGTCCCTGCCCTCCAAGCATTTCCAAGCTTGGAGTGGGATAGTAATAACAGTAATACAGTGAAACCTGTGAGAGCTGGAACTTGACAATGGGACTGTCTCGTTTTTTCTGGGTCTCACCAGTTTTCCGCCTATGACAGAGTGTAGTCTTACCACTTTGTTTATTTTTACCACTTTTCTATTGCTCATTTTAATGGAAAATATTTTAGTTTTCCTTTTCTGACAGGTTTCCACTTTACACAGGTTCTGGGTTTCGCAGGTTTTATTGTAACAATAGCTAACTTCAGGGGAAGACAAAGACAGAGATCCAGGGTGGGACTGAGACCAGAGACCCAAAGAGAGAGAGAGAGAATAAACAGACTCAGAGGGGATGGGGACAGAGAAGATCCAGAGAGACGGAGAGAGGGAGAGAGACCCCTGGGTAGGGATAGGCAGAGAAGACCCCAAAGGGAGAGACTAAGAGACACAGAGAAAACAGATTAAGAGGAAGAGGAAAAAGGGCCAGAGATCTGTAATTGGGGGAGGGGGAAAGACAAAGACGAGGAGGGGGCAGAGAAAAGCCCTAAAAAAAGCAAACACCTGAATGGGGGGCACAAGTACACAGAAAGATGGAGACCTGGGGGTAGGAGGTACAGACCCTGAAAGAGAACTAGAGTGACAGAGAACCAGAGAAAGGTACAGAGACACAAAGAGAGACATAAGCAGAAAGACAGGGACCAGACAGAAAGCGAGAGACTCAGAACGAGGAAAAAAGAAAGACCAAATGAAGTGATGCAAGGAGAGATGGAGGCAGTGGAAACAATCCAGAGCAAAAAGAAATTGGGCGTCGGGGTGCAGGCAGAGGCCTAGAGAGGGAAAGAGAACTAGAGAGAGAGAGAGACAGAAAAGGCAGGAGAAAGAGAAAGCGAGATAGATTGAGAGAGTTCCGTGGAGTGAGACAGATCAGAGAGAGCAAGAGGAATTCCCCCCCCGCAAACCAAACTCATTGCCATCGAGTTGATTCCGATTTCTAGCCACGCTGTACAACAGAGTAGAATGCCCCACAGGGTTTCCTAGGTTGTAATCTTTACAGAAGGAGGAATCCTAGTGGTGCAGTGGTTAAAGTGTTGGGTTGCTAACCAGAAGGATGGCAGTTCGAACCCACCAGCCCTTTCCATGGGAGAAAGAAGTGGTAGTCTGCCACATCTGTTAGCAGCCGAGTGCTTAACCACTGCACCACCTGGACTCCTTAGCAAGAGGAATAGGGCCATCAAAACAAAAACAAAAAACCAAGGACAGATTCAGAGCAGAACCACAGGCAGACACACAGATACCCAGAGAGGTGTACAGTGGGGGGAAAGGGACAGAGAGAGAGAGAGACAGGGACCCAGTGAGAAAAAACAGACCCTGAGAAAGACCGAGCCCAGAGGAGGAAAAGAGAAACAGATGTCAGTGCAGATGTGCAGAAAGAGACAGACAGTCAAAGGTAGTTACCAAGGGAAAAAGGAGAGAGAGAGACCCAAAGAGAGGGAGGAGAGGGTCTTAAACGAAGAGTCACAAACCCAAAGAGAGATACAGACGGAGTCAGTGTGGAGGTTGCGGGGAAAGGGGTTTTGGTGAGGTGGGGGTGGGTGAATGGGTGGGGGGGGGGCAGGCAGATGGCAGACAGGAAAAGAGACAGAAAGGGGCAACTGACACAAATACAGAAGGACAGCGACCCAGAGGGAGAGACGCAGAATAGGAGAAACCAGGAGACAAGAATGGGGAGGGAACCAGAAGTGCGGGAGGGCAGGAGAGAACCAATGAGAGAACTGTCTAGGGTTCCTTAAGATCCCCATAGAGGGAAAGAGACTCCCTTCGGAAGGAACTGAGGTGGGAAGGCCCTTTACAGAGCAGGCAACAGACGCCCAAGGACCCCAGCTCGCCGGGTGGGTCCCACCCCCAGCACTAAGATGTGGAAGTGGGGAAGCCATGACTACCGCCCCTCACTGCGTCCCACCTTCCCGCAGCAACCTGAAGCCGGGCGACGTGGAGCGCCGGCTCAGCGTAGAGGTGTGGGACTGGGACCGCACTTCCCGCAACGACTTCATGGGGGCCATGTCCTTTGGGGTGTCGGAGCTGCTCAAGGCGCCAGTGGACGGCTGGTGAGGGCGGGGCCGGGGGCCAGGGGCGGGGCCTCAGCATCTCCACCTTCGTCTGTGCGCTCTCTCCTCTCTGCCGCTAACTTTCCCTCTACTCCCCTGCAGTAATTCCCTTCCCTTCCCTTCTTCCCTTCCTCCCTTTCCTCCTCCTCCTCTTCTCTCCTCCTCCGTCTCACTCTTCCTTTCTCTCCGTGTCTTCTTCCTTTCCCTTCCCTTCTTCCCTTCTCCTCTCCTCCTCCTCCTCCTCTTGTTCTTGTTCTCTTCCTCTTCTTCTTGTCCTCCTCTTCTTCGTCTTCTTCTCTCTCCCCTTATCTCACTCTCGCTCTCTCTCCATCTCTGTGTCTGTCTCTCTGTGTCTCTTTCCCCCCTTCGGATGTCTCTGCCCCTCCCGTGGGTGCCCCGCCTCCCCCACCTGCTCTGGTCTGACTGCGTGTTAGGTACAAGTTACTGAACCAGGAGGAGGGCGAATATTATAATGTACCGGTGGCCGACGCTGACAACTGCAGCCTCCTCCAGAAGTTTGAGGTACCCAGACCCGGGCTTCCCCTGGGGCACCCAGCCCAGCCTCCCAAAGCTCAGAGCTGGTCCCTCGCACCACCCAATAGTACCCACTAGTCCTGGGACTACAATTCCCAGAAGACCCTGGGGCTCCTTCCTCTGCTCTTGTAGGGGCCTCTAATCCCAGGGCCTGATGGGAATCATAGTTCCTATCCATCCCCATGGCTGGAGGGTAATGTGGGCCTCTACCCCCTGCTCTCCCGGGGCCCTGACTCTGACTTTCTTCTTTCCTAGGCTTGTAACTATCCCCTGGAACTATATGAGGTGAGTAGAGCTGAGATGCTGAATGGAGGCAGTTTCATTCTCATGGTCTCTTTCTCTCTCCATTTTTCCCACCTCTGTTTTCTGCCTTCAGTTTCATGCACATTGGTTGACCACGTACTTTGTGTAGGTTCTGTGCTCGCTGAGCAATCCCAGGGATTCAGGTGAATCCAGCTTTCTCCCTACCCTCAAGCAGCTCCCCAAGGGCACAGATACTTAAAATGTAGGCTGATGAGCTAAATTCAAAGCAGCTCAGGGCACACATGGGTTGTCATGAGTCGGACTGGACGGGACAGCAACTGGTTTTGTTTTTGGTCCAGGGCACTGAAGGAGCATGGAGGGGGCAGTAACCCAGCTAGGGGGAAGGTGGTCAGGAAGGACTTCCCAGGGGGGAGGCAACACCTGAATTGATTCTTGAGTCTATCTGTCACGGTGGCCTTTCTCTTATCCATTTATTCACTCACTCATTAAACGCCTATTTCCTGAGGTGCTGGGTAAGCCAAGCCCTGCTGCAGGTGATGCCTGAGTAGAGTCGGGCAACTCCCTGGGGAAGAGGAGGGGGCTTCTCTTTTTATGGAGGAGAGAGTTACAGACAAAGATGTTCACACCAGGAAGAAATGTGTGTGTGAATGGTGGCAGCCTTGGGCACCAGGGAGTCCTGGTACAGCCTGGGAGTCAGAGGAAGCTTCAAGAAAGGTGAGTCCTGGAGAAAGTTCAGGATTTTCCAGTAAAGAAAAAACCAAAAAATCCCGTTGCCACAGAGTCAATTCTGACTCATAGCGACCGTACAGGACAGAGTAGAACTGCCGCATAGGATTTCCAAGGCTGCAATCTTTATGGAAGCAGACTGCCACATCTTTCTCCCAAGGAGTGGCTGGTGAGTTCAAACCGATGACCTTTTGGTTAGCAGCCGAGCCCATAACCACTGCACCACTAGAGCGCCAAGGTAAAGAGGAGACAAGATTTCCAGGCAGAAGGAAGGATGCTCTCTTCTGTCTTCATTCTCTCAAAAAACAAAAAAAAACAAAAAAAAAACCCACCTTGCTGAGCACCTCTGTGTGCCAGATATGGTTCTTCTTCACAGCAGTGAACACACACACACACACACACAAAACCAAACCTATTGCCATCGAGCCAATTCTGATTCATGGCAACCCTATAAGACAGAGTACATAGCGACCCTATAGGATAGAGTAGAACTGCCCCAATCGGGTTTCCAAGGAACAGCTGATGGATTCGAACTGCCGACCTTTTGGTTAGCAGCCGTGAACAAGACAGAAAAAAATTCCTGCCCTCGTGGGGCTTACCCTCAGGGCAGGAATGTAAACAAATAATTAACAAATAAATTGACCAAGTTCAACAAAAAGTATTAAGTCAATTAATAAATTTTATTATAGTAATCAAAACAAATAAGTAAATGATAATATGTCAGAAGATAAGTGATATCGAGAAAAAACCAGTAACCAGTAAGTGACTCATGGTGATCTCATGTGTGTCACAGTAGAACTGTGTGTTCTCCATAGGGTTTTCAATGGCTGTGACTTTTTGGAAGTAAATCGCCAGGCCTTTCTTCTGAGGCGCCTCTGGGTGGACTTTTGTTTAGCAGCCAAGTGTGTTAGCCATTTGCACTACCCAGGAATTCTCAGAACTCGGAAGGCACCAATTAATATTACACAATGAGCACCTATGTGCCAGGTCCTGAGCTAGGTACTGACCAAAACGAAACCCATTGCCATCGATTGATTCATGACTGATTCTGACTCATAGCAACCCTACAGGACAGAATAGAACTGCCCCATAGGGTTTCCAAGGAGCGTCTGGTGGATTCAAACTGCCAGCCTTTTGGTTAGCAGCCATAGCTCTTAACCACTATGCCACCAGGGTTTCCGAGCTAGGTACTGGGGAGGAGCCTTACTGAGTTCCAGGCACTGTTCTAGATGCTTTGTATATGTTAATTTATTTAATCCTCAAAAAGTCCCTGTGTGGGAGATACTCATTATCCCTGTTTCATAGATGAGGAGATGGTGATAATCCCAACAAGTAGCAGATCTGTAGTGTTAAAACAAAAATCATATTAAACCAGTAATAGAAAATGATTGAAGTTTATTTGATATATAATTTGCAAATCGTGTAACATTTTGACTAGAGAGTCAAAAAATGTTCTGAAGATGAATGAAGTCATTCCTGAGGTTCATCCTTCAGCCAAAGATAAGACAGACCCATAAAACAAAATGAGACTAAAGGGGCACACCATCCCAGGGACAAGGACTAGAAGACAGGAGGGGACAGGAAAGCTGGTAATAGGGAACCCAAGGTAGAGAAGGGAGAGGGTTGACATGTCATGGGGTTGGTAACCAATGTCACAAAACAATATGTGTACTAACTGTTTCATGAGAAGCTAGTTTGTTCTGTAAACCTTCATCTAAAGTAAAATTAAAAAAAAAAATGTTACGAAGATGAGAAGAACTTCCAAAATTCTTATACCACATCTTATTGGCATTGCCATGGAAAAAGGGCCAGAACAGAACTGATAAACAATTTGTGGTTAGGAAGAATTTCATACAGCACTGTCTTGAAGAACAATTAAAATAATGACTGATTTACCCTAAAACATAGCTCCCAGTCTCACCTTTGGAGCCTCTGTTTTCCGAAACTGACTGAATTCTTCAAAAGAGCACAATGCCCAAGGCAAAACAGTCTTACTAGTTATCCAGACCATTGTTTGACTCAAATGTGACTTTTTAGAAACAGTTTCTTCAAGGCTCAAGGTTCAAAAGGACACCTAAGGGCAAATGGCCCAGATGGTCACCCCAACTCCATGGACCCCAGAAATCTGGATTCAAGAGAATTAAAATGGTTTCCCAGTAGCAACAAGTCAGCAACAAGCAACAAGTCTGAACCCAGGTGGTCAGTCTCCAGACTGCCCCTCTGCACTGTTCCATAAATATTTTTTCTTTTTTATTGTACTTTAGATGAAGGTTTACAGAACAGAGAGTTTCTCATTAAACAGTCAGTACACATATTGTTTTATGACATTGGTTAACAACCCCACGACATGTCAACACTCTCCGTTCTCGACCTTGGAGGACCT
>NW_004444023.1:9370098-9390128 GCF_000243295.1 Trichechus manatus latirostris
CAGTTAGTACACATATTGCCCTATGACAATGGTTAACAACCCCACGACATGTCAACACTGTTACTTCTCATCCTTGGGTTCCTTATCACCAGCTTTCCTGTCCCCTCCTGCCTTCTAGTCCTTGTCCCTGGACTGCTGTGCCTCATTAGTCCTGTTTTGTTTTATGGGACTGTCCAATCCCCAGCTGAACGGTGAACCTCAGGATTGACTTCACCACTGAGCTAAAAGGGTGTCTGGGGGCTCCATAAATATTTTTTTGAGCCCCAAGTATGCATTAGATACTGTTACTGTATCTCAGAGAACAAAGCAGACACAGACCCCAACTTAGGGGGCCCACAGATTTAATCAAATAATCACACAAATAGATGTCACTTACAACCAATTAAGCATTGCGACCACCACCCACCTGTCAGTTTGTGGTGGCTTGCATGTTCCTATGATGCTGGAAGTTATGCCTCCAATATTTCAAGTACCAACAGGGTCCCCCATTGTGAACAGGTTTCAGCAGAGCTTCCAGACTATGACAGACTAGGGAGAAAGGACTGGTGATCTATTTCCAAAAACTAGCCAATGAAAACCCTATGGATAACAATAGAATATTGTCCAATATAGTGCTGAAAGATGAGCCCTCTAGGTTAGAAGGCCCTCAAACTACACAGTGGCTGTAATAATGGACTTGAGAATACCAATGATTGAGAGGATGGTGCCAGACAAGGCAATATTCTATTGTACATGGGGTCACCATGAGTTGGAGCCAACTGGGCTGCTAACTAATAGGTCAGCGATTCGAACCCACCAGCTGCTCCTCACAAGAAAGATGTAGCAGTTTGCTTCCATAAGGATTACAGCCTTGGAAACCCTATGGGGCAGTTCTATTCTGTTGCCAAGTAGGAACCCACTTCCCGGCAATGGGTAACAACAGGCACTACAATAAGCAAGAGCTGTCCATGGTGGCAAGGGGCAGTGGTAGAAGCTGCTGACCTGGTTAAGGAAGTCAGAAAATGCCTCTCCAAAGTGATGCTTGAGCCCAAAATCTAAAAGATGAGTGGGAGGCAACTAGGAGGAACGAGGAGGGAAGAGCATTCCAGGAAGAAGAAACAGCATGAGCAAAGGCCCTGAGGTGTATAGTATGCATGACGCCAGATGGCTGGACCACAGAGCGGGAAGGAAGAGTGGCCTGCAGGGTCTTGCAAGCCACTTGGAATGAAATCTTAGTACAGTGAGAGCTGTTACAGGCATGAGGGAGACATGACCTGATTTATTTATCTATTTATTTACTTTTTCTTTGATAATAGAACAATAATGTATTTTCTTTTTTTATATACAGTGAAACCTGTGAGAACCGGAACTCGACAGGACTGCCTTGTTTTTCCGGGTCTCGCAAGATTTCTGCCTTTGACAGGGTGCAATCTTACCAATTTTCAGTCTCTCCTTTTAAAGGAAAATATTTAAATTTTCTTTCTCTGACAGGTTTTTCTGCCTTACACAGGTTCTGACTTTTCACAGATTTTACTGTATTGCATATATGAGGTAGAGATGTGAAAAAATTACATAATGCCTTATCAAGGAACTAGATTCCACCATGATAATATTACAAAAACAAAATCCTAGTCTTGCCAGAAGAGGGTCGAGTTGATCAGATAAAAGAGTTTTTCCCCCACTCTAAACCTGTTGCAGTGGAGTCAATTCTGACTCATAGTGACCCTATAGGATAGGACAGAGTAGAACGGCCCTATAGGGTATCCAAGGCTGGAACTTTTCAGAAGCAGACTGCCACATCTTTCTCGAGAAGCAGCTAGTGGGTTCAAATCGCCAACCTTTTGGTTAGCATCTGAGCTCTTTAGCCTCTGCATCACCAAGGCTCCTTTTTCCCCACTCTACAGTTCATAAATCATAAAAAAAAGAATATAACGTTTTCCACCTAAACCAAAAAAAAAAAAAAAAAAAAAAAAACCAGTTGCCGTCAAGTTGATTCTAACTCATCTCGACTCCATGTGTGTCAGAGTAGAACTGTGCTCCATAGGGTTTTCAGTGGCTGATTCTTCAGAAGTAGATCTCCAGGCCTTTCTTCCGTGGACCTGGTTTATTTTTTTAAACTGGCCTCTATGCCTGCTGTGGAGAATGCATTAGAAAGGCCGATAGTAGATGGAGAGGGACAAGTGTGGACACTGTTACAGCAACTGGGTCATGGACCCCCTGTGGGCCTCAGGGTGGACAAGGCGCTGTAGCTCAGAGAAAAGTGTGGTCCCCAGACTAGCAGCATGAGCACCATCTGGGAACTTGTTAGAAATGCAAATTCTCAGGTCCCCTGCCAGATTTACAAATCAGAAAACCGGGGGTGGGGCCCAGCATTCTGTGTTTTACTGAGCCCTCCAAGGCATTCTGGCTTGGATGTTAAGAGCACAGAAACTTTAGAGCTGAACTGCTTGGGTTTGATTTCTGGCTCTGCTGTTCACCTGCTGTGTAATTCTGGGCAGTTTACTTAATGTCTATGTACCAGTTTGCTCTTCTGTGAAACGGGGGTTTTCTGGGGGATTAATAGCATAAAGTGGGGGCAGTGGTGGTTCAGTGGTAGAATTCTCACCTTCCATGCAGGAGACCTGGCTTCGATTCCCAGCCAGTGCACCTCACATGCAGTCACCACTCACCAGTCAGTGGAAGCTTGCATGATGCTGAACAGGTTTCAGCTTCTAGACTAAGACAGACTAGTAAGAAAGGCCTGGTGATCTACTTTGGAAAATCAGCCAGTGAAAACACTATGGATCGCAAAGGTCAGCTCTGCAATCCATTATTGGGATGGTGCAGGATTGGGCAGCGTTTTGTTCTGTTGTGCGTGGGGTCACCATGAGTCAGGGGCCAGCCAGATGGCAGCTAATAACAGCAATAGCATACAGTAAGCTAAAAACCCAAAACCAAACCCATTGCTGTCAAGTCGATTCCAACTACTATCAACCCTATAGCACAAGAGTAGACCTGCCCCGTAGGGTTTCCAAGGAGCAGCTGGTGGATTCGAACTGCCAACTTTTGGATAGCCGCCAAGCTCTTAACCACTGCACCACCAGGGCTCCTTGTAAGCTAAGTGTTAGCAAGCTAAATGTTGTTTAAATAATAAGTAAACCCTCCAGGTTATAGGGAGCCAGAGAAAGTTCTTAAGCGGGGAGGGGGAAGACAACTTTTCTTTTCTTCCACATCTACCCCATCCCTCCATTCTTAAATGCTGTCTCTCTCCAGGACATCCCCTTATCCTCATCTGGGGTCTGACTCCCTCTTGATCTCTCTCGCCTTTCCCACAGCGGGTGCGGATGGGCCCGTCTTCCTCCCCCATCCCCTCTCCATCCCCTAGTCCCACCGACTCCAAACGCTGCTTCTTCGGAGTAAGCCCAGGACGCCTGCACATCTCCGACTTCAGCTTCCTCATGGTTCTAGGAAAAGGCAGTTTTGGGAAGGTTGGATTCCAGGGGGCTCCGGGGAAAGGGGAGGATGTCGGGGGCGGGGGCAGATTTCTGTTCCTTAAGGAGGAAGTATGGGGGGAGGGGAAGACTAGGCTTCAGAGTTCCCAAATTGTGGTAGGTTGGGTCCCTCGAGTTCCTGGGGGGATACGTTTCCCAGAGGAGGTGGCCAGCCAAATCAAGAACGTGGTGCCCTGGCTCTTAGATTGGCTCCCTGAGAGAGTGGAAGGACCTGGGGTCCTGTTCTTCTAGGCCCCTGAGGGGGTGGGGACCGGGAACCTGCACTACTGGGTTCCCAAGGTGACCTGGACCTTCAGGCCTTCCTTCGGTAGGTGATGCTGGCCGAGCGCAGGGGCTCCGATGAGCTCTATGCCATCAAGATTCTGAAGAAGGACGTGATCGTTCAGGACGACGACGTGGACTGCACCCTGGTGGAAAAGCGCGTGCTGGCGCTGGGGGGCCGAGGCCCGGGCGGCCGGCCCCACTTTCTCACCCAGCTGCACTCCACCTTCCAGACCCCGGTACGGAATCAGGGGGCGGAGGCTGGCCCCGGGGCCCTGCTGCATCGCCCTTGGATGGATTAACCATTTGCTTTGGGATTCTGAGTTTAGGGCAAGGCAAAAACCTTGCACGCCTCAGTGGGCGTGGTTAGACAGAAGAGATTTTCTAGGTGGGTGTGACCAGAAGGGTGGGGTCCTGAGTGAGCGTAGCCGGAAGAATGGGGTCATGGGAGGGTGTGGCCAGGCGGGGTGGGACTTCCAAGTAGGCGCGGCTAGATGGTGGGGTCTCGCGTGAGTGTGGTCAGACTGTTATGATCGTGAGTGGGCGGGCCAGAAGGATGGGCTCCTGAGCGGGCGTGGTGGGGGTTGGGCACTGAGTTTGCGTGAACAGATTGTTGAGGCCCTGAGTGGGCGTGGCCAGAATGTGTGGCTCCAGGTTGAGCAGGGCCAGACTGCGTGGGTCTCCAGTGAGCGTAGCCAGTCCCTGTATTTCTTAGACAAAGAATGCGTGAAGGAGAATGTCTTCTGAGTGGGCATCCTCAGAATTGGGATTTGAGTGGTGGGTGGAGTCGTTGCTTTTGGATTCTGGCAAGAAGGGCAAGTGAGAAATGAAAGTTTCCTAAAGATTGTGAAACGGGGCAAGCAGCCAGAACCTTCTGGAGGTTTTAAAGGGCGTGACTCTACACCCAGGTGTTCTGAATGAGTGTAGCCACCTCCTGGGTTTTTTTCCCCTTCATTACCATGGGGCCTGAAAAACTTTGGTACCTAATTGTTGTTGTTAGGTGCCTTCCAGTCGATTCCGGCTCATGGCGACCCCATGTGTGCAGAGTAGAGCTGACCCGATAGAGTTTTCTAGGGTGTAATCTATGCTGAAGGAGCCGCGGTTGGAGCAGTGGTTAAGGGCTTAGCTGCTAACTGAAAGGTCAGCGGTTTCAACCCTCCAGCCACACATGGAGAAACATGTAGCAGTCTGCTCCTGTAGAGATTAGAACCTTGGAAATCCTGTGGGGCAGTTCTACTCTGTCCTATAGCGTCGCTATGAGTCGGAGTTAACTGGATGGCAAAGGGTTTTGTTTTGTTTTTAATCTTTATGCAAGCAGATCACCAGGCCTTTCTCCGTTGGAGAAGCTGAGTGGGTTTGAACTGCCAACTTTTTGGTTAGCAGTCTAGTGCTTAACCACTGTGCCACCAGGGATCCTTCTGGTCCCTAATAGGTGGTCAGAATTGCATATGTGTGTGAGTGTGTGGAGAGAGGTTTTAGTGTCCCCAATTTCGAGTGGATGGTGGGCCTCAATCTTCAGTTCTGAGAGGGTGGGACCAAAACACCTGATAGTTGGGAGGGACTGGTGACTGGGTGAGTGGAGGTTCTGAGCTGGCAGAGTTGGAACCTTTGGGATCTCCCACTGGGCATGGCCAGTTGCTCTGGAGTTCTGATTGGGTAGATTCAGAGCCTTCCACTTTTGTCCTAAGTGGTGGGAAGGGACATTTCCTCCCCACTCTTGGGCATGTTCTTGCCTCTAAGCCCTGCCCCCTTGTCCCCAGGATCGCCTGTATTTCGTGATGGAGTATGTCACTGGCGGCGACTTGATGTACCACATTCAGCAATTGGGCAAATTTAAGGAGCCCCATGCAGCGTGAGTCTCAGCCAGGAGGGGAGCAAGGGGAAGCTGGAAGCGGGTGGGATGTAGCTCCTGACTTCTGGCTTCCCATTCCCTCCTCCAGATTCTATGCAGCAGAAATTGCCATTGGCCTCTTCTTCCTTCACAATCAGGGCATCATCTACAGGTGAGCAGCCCTAGGCCCTTCAGTGGAGAGAAATCAGGCCCCCAGAGGGGAAGTGGGAGCCCCTGGGTGGTATAAACAGTTAACATGCTTGGTTGCTAACTGAAAGATTGTCGATTCACACCCACACAGAGGTGCCTCAGAAAAAAGACCTGGCAATCTACTTCCAAAAAATCAGCCGTTGAAAACCTGATGGTCCATGGCCTCATCTACTCTGAGACCAGAAGAACTGGTGCCCGGCTACCACTACTGATCATTCTGGTCAGGGCCACAATAGATGGACCCTAATAGAGTGGGAGAAAAATGTGGAACAGAACTTAAATTCTTAAAAAGTCCAGACTTACTGAACCAGTTGAGACTAGAGGACTCCTTGAGACTATCACCCTGAGATACTCTTTAAACCTTGAACCAAAACTATCCTGAGGTCACCTCTTAGCGAAATAACAGATTGGCACACAAAATAAAAGATATTACCCATGAGTACGGTACTCCATTAAAAAACTATCTATATGAGACCAAAAGGTCAACAATTACTCTGAAGCAAAGATGAGAAGATAAGGGGACAGGGAAGCTAGAGTATTGGAAATGAAACAACCAGAACACAATTACAGAGAATGTTGACCCATTGTGAAAAATGTAACTAATTTGTGTAGAAATTGTCAAATGGAAACCTAATTTATTGTGTAAATGTTTACCAAAAACACAATAAAATATTTTAAAAAGAAAGAAAGAAAACCCTATGGAGCACAGCTCTACGCCGACACACATGAAGTCGTCGGAGCCAACTCCACGGCAACTGGCACTAGTACAGGGACAGGGATTCCAGTGCAGGGCTCCAGCCCACTGAACTCAACCCTTCCCACACATCCAGGGACCTGAAACTGGACAACGTAATGCTGGATGCAGAAGGACACATCAAAATCACTGACTTCGGCATGTGCAAGGAGAATGTCTTCCTTGGGACCACCACTCGCACCTTCTGCGGGACCCCAGACTACATAGCCCCCGAGGTAATCCAAACTCCGCGGCACTGGGTGCTGTCCAAGTCGGCTGAGCAAGTGTGGTTGGTTGCCTAGTATTCAAAATGGGTGTGGCCTGATTCTGACGTCTTCCAACGAGTCTTGGACGTTCTCACCGGGTGGGGACTCGCTCCAACATCCAACCACAGAAGCCCGAGAGCTGAGCATGCTAAGTAGGTGGAGCTGGGATTCTAAATAGCCAAAGTAGGCAGAACTTGTGGGCGAACGTTCTGAAAGAGTGGGACCAGCTCGTAGGAATTCTAAGTGAACAGGGCTGTTTCTGTACTATTCTAAGGAGGTGGAGATTATTTCCAGCGCACCCTGAGTGGGCGGGCCTCTCCCCCAACCAACATACACACACCAGAAGAAAGAGTGTGTAGCGGTTGTCCCCTGAGTAGTCTAAGTGGGTGGGACTTGCCCTCGAGTCTTCTAATTGGATGAAAGCTGGTGCTAGAAGTGTATTAGACGGCTCTTTGATCTAAGTGGGGTGGTCTTTTGTGTTGAACATTCTAAGAAGGCAAGGTCAGATCCTTAAGAAGTCCAGAAGAACAGATGCTGCCCTGTGAGCATTTGGGATGGGTGAAGTGTTGCTTTGACTTTGCTCAGGGAGTGGAACTGATGTTCTGAATATACATGTAACTGGATAGAGTCCGTGCCTCGACTTCTCTAAATTGAAGGAGGAGGTGGTGGTCGCGGAGCTGCTCTGTAATCTTTCCAAATGCTCGATGCTGGTACCCAACTAGGAGTCCATGGATGATACAAATCGTTAAGTGCTCAACTACTGGCTGAAAGATTGGCAGTTTGAATCCACCCAGAAGTACCTCAGAAGACAGGATCCTGCACCCCCAGCTTTTAACACAATTCCAAAACTCAGAGTCCAAATTTCTAGCCATTTATTCCCTGGACCCAGGAGCCCCAAGTTAAAAAATCTTCAGGTCCCTAACTCCTGCCTCCCTGGGGGAACTTGGAATCGTCCCTTAGAACCAGTAGTCTAGGTTCAAACCTGTTCCCTGGACAATTCCAGAGCAGAATAGGCAGGATAGAAGAATTCATGCCTCCCAGTAACCACCAAAGAAGTCCCTGGGTGGCACAAATGGTTGAGCACTCACCAGTTAACCAAAACGTTGGCAGTTCAAACCCACCCAGAGGCACCTCAGAAGACAGGCCCGGTGATCTTCTGAAAGGTCACAGCCTTGAAAATCTATGGAGCAGTTCTACTCTGCACACATGGTGTTGCAATGAGTTGAAATCAACTTGAAGGCAACTAACAATAAGTACCCAAGTAATCAATGTCAGTGATTACAAAACCTGACAAAATCAGAATCACCTGGGGAACTTTTGAAAAATACACATGTTCCTGACCCTGGCATACTGAAGCTGGAATTCTCAAGGGCTGGGAACATCTAATATTAAACAGCTTCTCAGGTGAATCTGGCGTGCATCCAGGTTTAAGAATAATTGGTCTTTGAAATTTGGCCCTATACACCTGGTGTTCTAAGGGGAGGGTCCAGTTACCAAATATTCTAGGTGGGTGCAACTTGTGATTTGTCCCTTAGGTAGTTTTTATACTTGAGACCAAAGGAGTATTCAAAATAGGTAAGGCAAAGTCCTTGGCTGGCGTACACGGTTTGTCCAGAGCACCCAGCAGCAGCTGGGTGGAAAGAGACCTGGCGATCTGCTTCCCTAATGATTACTGCCAAGGAACTCTGTGGAGCAGTTCTACTGTGTAACAAATAGGGTCTCCTAAGTCACTAAACCAACAACAAAAACAAAACCAACAACGAAATAGGTAAGGCTTGTTCCCCAACTTTTCCAAGGGGTGCAGCTCTGGCCAAAATACTCAGAATGGGAGCAGTTTGTGCTGAGAACACTTAAAATGGACAAGATTCCATGTAAGTGAGGCCAGAGGGGTTTCTAGGCTTCTTTAAAAAAAAAAAAAATTATGGTTTCCACTTTCCCCCGCCAGATCATTGCCTACCAGCCCTATGGGAAGTCCGTGGATTGGTGGTCCTTTGGGGTTCTACTGTATGAGATGTTGGCAGGACAGGTAAGGGAAGCTGGGGAGAAGATGGCTTGGGCTGAGTTCAGCCTTTTGAAGGTGGGTCAGGAGTATGGGTAGAGTTTTGATGAAGAGGGGTGGCCTGGGAATAAAGTCAGACCCCACGGTCGGTGATGTTAAGCCGTGACTTCAGTTTGCAATGCCCCGAATTGGAGAAAGTGGGAAAGGCCAGGTGAAGTGCAGGTTAAAACTATACAAAATATAAGTCTATATAGTCTAAGGAGGTGTGTTAGCAGCAGAACAGTGCTGTCCATGGTCTTGGAGCATTTTTTTTTACCGTAGGCCACAGTTGTTAAGGAGGCCTGGTGGGTGGTGGCTCAGTGGTTAAGTGCTTGGCTGCTAACCAAAAGGTGGGCGATTTGAACTCACCAGGTGCTCCATGGGAGAAAGATGTGGCAGTCTGCTTCCATAAAGATTTCAGCCTTGGAAACCCAATGGGGAAGTTCTACTCTGTCCTATAGGATCGCAAGAGTCACAATAGACTCAACGGCAAGACCGTCAATGAGATGAATTGACACAGTGGCTGCAACAATGGGCTCAAATATAGGAATGACTGTGAGGGTGGCACAGGACTAGGCAGTGTTTCCTTCTGTTGTATATAGGGTTGCTATGAGTTGCAACCAGCTCAACGGCACCTAACAACAACAAACTTTGTGTGTGTGTGTGTGCCATGGACCCCTTCTTTTTAAAAATCCCCTTGTTTTTAAATGTAAACACAAAGACATATTAAAAAAGTAAAAAGCAAAAAACAAAACAGAAACCATAGGATTACAAAAGAAACCAATCATATTGAAATATACTAATCAAAACCTTTCATATTTAATTCAATTTAACCAACAAAATACGTTTAATTTAAATGGATAGAATTGTCTGAATATTAAAAATTGATATATGGACATATATGTGCTTTCTTAATGCATTAAATAGTAGGATCCACTGGAGGATCTAACAGTAATTTTCAAGTAGGCATGACTGATATTTTGAGATAACTCCCACTCTTATCTACCACCTGTCTGTCAGTTTGTCGTACTGTGGTGGCTTTTGTGTTGCTGTGATACTGCAAGCTTTGCCACCAGTATTTCAAATACCAGCAGGATCACCCTTGGTGGACAGGTTTCACTGGAGCTTCCAGACTAAGACAGACTAGGAAGAAGGACCAGGCAGTCTACTTCTGAAAAAACTGGCCGTTGAAAACCTTACAAATAGCTGTGGAAAATTGTCTGATACAGTGCCGGAAGACAAACCCCTCAGGTCAGATGGCACTCAAGATACAACTGGAAAAGAGCTGCTTCTTCAAAGTAGAGTCAACCTTAATGGTGTAGATGGAGTCAAACTTTTGGGACCTTCATTTGCTAATGTGGCATGACTCAAAAAATGAACAGAAACAGCTGCAAACATCCATTACTAATGTTGTTGTTAGGTGCCGTCAAGTGAGTTCCGACTCATAGCAGCCCTATGTACAACAGAATGAAACACTGCCCAATCTTGTGCTATCCTCACAGTCGCTGTTATGCTTAAGCCCACTGTTGCAGCCACTGCGTCTTTTGAGTGCCTTCCAACCTGAGGGGCTCATCTTCCGGCACTGTATCAGACAATGTTCCATTGCTATTCATAAGATTTTCACTGGCTAATTCTTTTCAGAAGTAGATCGCTGGGTCCTTCTTCCTAGTCTGTCTTAGCCTGGGAGCTCAGCTGAAACCTGTCCGCCATGGGTGACCCTGCTGGTATTTGAAATACTGGTGACATAGCTTCTGGCATCACAGCAACACCCAAGCCCCCACAGTACGACAAACTGACAGACATGTGGGAGCCATTAATAATAGGGACGTGGAATGTACGACATATGAATCTAGGAAAATTGGAAGTCGTCAAAAATGAAATGGAACACATAAAGATTGGTATCCTAGCTCATTAGTGAGCTGAAATGGACTGGTATTGGCGATTTTGAATTGGACAATCATATGCCAGGAATGACAAATTGAAGAAGGATGGTCAAATGTTCATCAAAAAGAACATTTCAAGATCTATCCTGAAGTACAATGCTGTCAGTGATAGGATAATATCCATACGCCTACAAGGAAGACCAGTTAATACAACTATTATTCAAATTTACCCACCAACTACTAACGCCAAACATGAGGAAACTGAAATTTTTCCCAACATCTACAGTCTGAAATTGATCAAACATGCAATCAAGATGCATTGATAATTACTGGTGATTGGAATGTGAAAGTTGGAAACAAAGAAGAAGGATCAGTAGTTGGAAAATATGGCCTTGGTGATAGAAATGACAGCAGAGATGGAAAGATAGAATTTTGCAAGACCAACGACTTATTCATTGCAAATACCTTTTTTCAACAACATAACTGGCGACTATACACGTGGACCTTACAGGATAGAAAACACAGAAATCAAATTGACTACATCTGTGGAAAGAGACTATGGAAAACCTCAATATTATCTGTCAGAACAAGGCAAGTGGCCGACTGTGGAGCAGGCCATCAATTGTTCATATGAAAATTCAAGTTGAAGCTGAAGAAAATTAAAACAAGTCCATGAGAACGAAAATACGAACTTGAGTATATCACACCTGAATTTGGAGACCATCTCAAGAATAGATTTGACGCTGGATAAACTATGGTACATACACACAATGGAGTATTATGCAATGATAAAGAACAATGATGAATCTGCGAAGCATCTCATAACATTGATGAATCTGGAGGACATTATGCTGAGTGAAATAAGTCAATCACAAAAGGACAAATATTGTATGAGACCACTACTGTAAAAACTCATGAAAAGGTTTCCATGCAAAAAGAAACAATCTTTAATATTTATGAGGGAGGGGAGGGTGGCGGAGGGAAACCCTAATAGACAATAGGTAAGTGGTAACTTTGGTGAAGGGTAAGACAGTACACAATACTGTAGAAGCCAGCACAATTTGTATAAGGTAAGGTCATGGAAGCTCCATAGACAAAACCAAACTCCCTGAGGGACCGAATTACTGGGCGGAGGGCTGTGGGGACCATGGTCTCAGGGAACATCTAGCTTAACTAGCATAACATAGTTAATAAAGAAAATGTTCTACATTCTACCTTGGTGAGTAGCGTCTGGGGTCTTAAAATCCTGTAAGCAGCCATCTAAGATACTCCACTGGTCTCACCCCTTCGAGAGCAAGGGAGAATGAAGAAAACAAGATACAAGGGAAAGATTAGTCCAAAGGACTAATGGACCACAACTACCACAGCCTCCACCAGACTGAGTCCAGTACAACTAGATGGTGCCTGGCTACCACCACTGACTGCTCTCGCAGGGACCACAACAGATGGTCCTGGACAGAGCTGGAGAAAAATGTAGAACAAAATTCTAACTCACAAAAAGAGACCAGACTTACTGGTCTGACAGAGACTGAAGAAACCCTAACAGTATGGCCCCCAGACACTCTTTTAGCTCAGTAATGAAGTCACTACCAAGGTTCACCCTTCAGCCAAAGATTAGACAGGCACATAAAACAAAACGAGACTAAAGGGACACACCAGACCAGGGGCAAGGACTAGAAGGCACGAGGGGACAGGAAAGCTGGTAATAGGGAACCCAAGGTCGAGAAGGGAGAGTGTTGACATGTCATGGGTTGTTAACCAATGTCATAAGACAGTATGTGTACTAAATGTTTAATGAGAAACTAGTTTGTTCCGTAAGCCTTCATCTAAAAGGACAATAATAAAAAAAATAGATTTGACGCATTGAACACTAATGACTGAAGACCAGATGAGTTGTGGGAAGACATCAAGGACATCATATATGAAAAAAGCAAAAGGTCATTAAAAAGACAAGAAAGAAAGAAAAGAAAAAAAATAGATGTCAGAAGAGACTCTGAAACTTGCTCTTGAACTTAGAGTATCTAAAGTGAATAGAAGAAATGATGAAGTAAAAGAGCTGAACAAAAAATTTCAAAGGGCAGCTCAAGAAGACAAAGTAAAATATTCTAATGAAACGTGCAAAGACCTGGAGTTAGAAAACCAAAAGGGAGGAACACGCTTGGCATTTCTCAAGGTGAAAGAAGTGAAGAAAAAATTCAAGCCTCAAGTTGCAATTTTGAAGGATTCTATAAGCAAAGTATTGAATGACCAAGGGAGCATCAAAAGCAAATGGAAGGAATACACAGAGTCACTGTACCAAAGAATTGGTCAGTGGTCAACCATTTCAGGAGGTAGCATATGATCAAAAACCAATGGTACTGAAGGAAGAAGTCCAAGCTGCACTGGAGGAATTGGCGAGAAATGAGGCTCCAGGAATTGACAGAATATCAATTGAGATGTTTCAACAAACTGATGCAGCACTGGAAGTGCTCACTTGTGTATGCCAAGAAATTTGGAGCACAGCTACTTGGCCAACCGACTGTAAGAATTCCATATTTCTGCCTATTCCAAAGAAAGGTGATCCAATAGAATGTGGAAATTATCTAAAAATATCCTTAATATCACACAGAAGTAAAATTTTGCTGAAGATCATTCAAAAGCAGTTGCAGCAGTACATCAACAGGAACTGCCAGAAATTCAAGCTGGATTCAGAAGAGGACGTGGAATGAGGGATATCATTACTGACGTTAGATGGATCGTGGCTGAAAGCAGAGAATACCAGAAAGATGTTTACCTGTGTTTTATTGACTATGCAAAGGCATTCGACTGTGTGGATCATAACAAATTATGGATAACGTTGAGAAGAATGGGAATTCCAGAACACTTAATTGTGCTCATGTGGGATATGTTCCTAGATGAAGATGTAGTCGTTCAAACAGAGCAAGGGGATACTTCATGGTTTAAAATCAAGAAAGGTGTGCACCAGGGTTGTATCCCTGATGGTTATTAAGTATCCACCGTACTTATTCAATCTGTATGCTGAGCAAAATAATCCAAGCAGGTGGACTATATGAAGAAGAACGGGGCATCAGGATTGGAAGAAGACTCATTAACAATCTGCGATATGCAGATCATACAACCTTGCTGAAAGTGAAGAGGACTTGAAGCACTTACTGATGAAGATCAATGACCACAGCCTTCAGTATGGATTACACCTCAACATAAAGAAAACGAAAATCCTCACAACTGGACAAATAAGCAACGTCATGATAAATGGAGAAAAGATTGAAGTTGTCAAGGATTTCATTTTGCTTGGATCCATAATCAACGCCCATGGAAGCAGCAGTCAGGAAATCAAACGACGTATTGCATTGGGCAAATCTACTGCGAAGGACCTCTTTCAAGTGTTAAAAAGCAAAGATGTCACTTTGAGGTCTAAAGTGTGCCTGACCCAAGCCATGATATTTTCAGTTACCTCATATGCATGCGAAAGCTTGGCAATGAATAAGGAAGACCAAAGAATTGATGCCTTTGAATTATGGTGTTGGCGAAGAATACTGAACATACCATGGATTGCCAGAAGTATGAACAAGTCTGTCTTGGAAGAAATACAGCCGGAGTGTTCCTTGGAAGTGAGGATGGTGAGACTTCATCTCACGTACTTTGGACATGTTATCAGAAGGGACTGGTCCCTGGAGAAGGACATCATACTTGGTAAAGTAGAGGATCCGCGAAAAAGAGGAAGACCCTCAATGAGATGGATTGACACAGTGGCTGCGACAGTTGGCTCAAGCATAACGATCGTGAGGATGGCGCAGGACTGGGCAGTATTTGGTTCTGTTGCACACAGAGTCACTATGAGTCAGAGCAGATTCAAGGGCACCTAACAACCATGGTCACTCTGTTGTGATAAGAGAACTTCTGTGGTTTCTATTGGTGACACAGTGACAGATACTGCTGCTGTGGTTTATTGCTTACATTCATTGTACAAGAAAATGCTACATTTCAGTTAGAGGTTAAAAAAATAAAGACGTAGCCTCTTCCTCGTCCAAGTTCATGGGCCACCCTTCAATTGTATATACAGGCTCACAGACTCCACATTAACAACCCTTTCCTTGATAATGCGTTTCCTAATCCCGCAAGACTGGGGACCTTCATCCAACCTGGAGAATGGTTTTTGTGGGTTTTTTTTTTTTTTTTTTTTTTTTTTTCTTTTTTTTTTTTTTTTTTGGTTTTCCTTTCTCTCTTCTATTTCAGTGACATATTGTCTAATTAACACCCTGCTGATTTACATAGCAGATCAAGAGAAACAGGACAGCAAAGAAATACAGAGAGCTGAGGCATCTGAGATAGGAAAAAAAAGAGAGTAAGAGAGGAGAAAGACGAAGCTTTGGTTGTTTGGTCAGGTTTTCCGGCTAGGATGCTGGGGAGTGGTAGTTCGTGTTCACAGTGGGCGGTGGGGATATGGATGATGTGGGAGTGGTAGTGCTTCAAGTCTCTGACTCTTTATCCCTCCTCCCTACTTCTTAGCCCCCCTTTGATGGGGAGGATGAAGAGGAGCTGTTTCAGGCCATCATGGAACAAACCGTCACCTACCCCAAGTCGCTTTCTCGGGAGGCTGTGGCCATCTGCAAGGGGGTGAGAGCCCCTGACCCCAAACTTCTGCAGACTCACAACCCATGCCCCATTGCTACCACCCAGGGCTGCCCTTAGCCCACACAGCATCTTTGTGCACATTAGAAAAAGGCTCCCATTTCTCAAGTCACTTCACCTCCATCTGTCGGAAAAGTTTATATAAACACACAGATTTTGCTAGAACAATAATTCAGGGCATTGCCGCCACTTCAGTTCTAAGGGTGACCTGTATCCCATCCTTTCCTGTAGCCCCCCACCTGAGCTCACTGCAGGACGTGCTGAAAGACCAAGGCCTGCCTCACCAGAACTGGGTGGGTCAGGTGCCTAACTCCCAGCCACTATTTACCAAGACTCTCTGAACCTCAGTTTCCTCTTCTGGGGTTATGGAGTTAATGCAGGAGAAAGTGCCTGGCACCGAGCAGGTTTCAACAAATGCTAGCGCACTTCTGCTTTTAACTCCTGGGTTCTCTCTGACAGTCTCTCTCTGGGTATCTGCCCCACCCTGAGTCTCTGTCCCTCTCTCTGGGCATCTGTCCTCCCACCCTGGGTCTCTGTCCTCTGCTCCCTCTGGATCTCTATTCTCCCTTTTCTCTGGGTCTCTCTCTTAACCCTGGGTATTTGGCTCTCTAACCTTTTCTTTCTCTGGGTCTCTGCTTCTTTTCTTTTTTCCTTCCTTCTTCTTTGGCTTCTCCTCATTCTCATCCCTCTTCCTCTTTTTCCCCTCCCCTCTTCTTGCCCCTTCTCCTCCTCCTCTTCCCATCTCTTCCCCTCCTCTTCCCCCTCCTCCTTCTCTCTCGCCATCCCACTCTGGGCTTCTTCTCTTGTTGTTCTCCTGTCTCTCTGGGTTTCTCTGCTCCTCCTACCCCCATGCCCTGCCTTCTGTCTCTCCATCTGTCCCTGGGTCTCTGGGTCTGGGTTTCATCTATTCTTATTCTTATTTATTCTCCTTCCTCTCTCTATCTCCCTTTCTTCTTTCCCTTCCTTCTCCATCTCTGTCCTCCTTGCTATTCTCTCTCTGCATCTCTCTGTCTATGTCTCTTGGTTTCTCTGTCCTCCTCTTCATTCTCCTCCTCATTCTCTGGGTCTCCCTGTCTGGGACTCTGTCTGTCCGTCTGTCTCTCTCTGTGTTTCCCACAGTTCCTGACCAAGCACCCAGGGAAGCGCCTGGGCTCTGGGCCAGATGGGGAGCCCACCATCCGTGCTCATGGATTTTTCCGCTGGATCGACTGGGAACGGTTGGAGCGATTGGAGATTGCACCTCCGTTCAGACCTCGCCCGGTCAGTCATCCTCTAGGAACGAAACCTTGGTCCTTGGGGGGTGGGGCACCCACGAAGGCCAATATCTATGTGTGGAGGTGGAGTGGGGGCTCCCTCTTTGAGAACCCCCTAAAGGGTCTCCAGAGAACATGAAGGGTGTGCAGAGATTCTGAAAGAGACAGGAAAGGGGTGATTGTTGTCGAGTAGATTCTGACTCATGGCGACCCCATGTGTGCAGAGTAGACCTGTGCTCCTTAAGGTTTTCAAGGCTGTGATTTTTTAGAAGCCGATCGCCAGGCCTGTCTTCGGAGACGCCTCTGGGTGGGTTCGATCCCCAGCCTTTCTGATAGCAGTCAAGCGCTTGACCGTTTGCGCCACCCAGGGCCTCCCTGCAGGAAGACATAAACAAGACCCAAGGAGTAGGAAGAACCTCATATCTCCCTTTCCGTTTTTCACAGTGCGGTCGCAGTGGTGAGAACTTCGACAAGTTCTTCACGCGGGCGGCGCCAGCGCTGACGCCTCCAGACCGCCTGGTCCTGGCCAGCATTGACCAGACTGAATTCCAGGGCTTCACCTATGTAAACCCGGATTTCGTGCATCCGGACGCCCGCAGCCCCACCAGCCCAGTGCCCGTGCAAGTCATGTAATCCCACCTGCTGCCAGTAGGTGTCCCCACTGCCCCCTCTGTGGTGCCAGCCGTCGCCCCCACTTCACCACCATCCCCTTCACGTTCTAGACCCTCCTGCCCAGCATTCTGGCCTCTGCTAGATACCACCCCCCCCCCACAGCAGCATTCCTGGCAGTCTAGGCTCCGAATAGGCTCTAGAGCTTCCCCATGTTCTAGATTGTGCTATGTGGACCCTAGATTCATCCCCACCCCTCCCCAGCATTCTGGACTCTATTCCAACGGGTTCCAGAACCACCACCACCACCACCACTATCTCAGCTCCATGGGGTTCTAGACTCCATCTTGATAGGTTCTATGTCTCTCCCCCCACCTACCTTGGGAAATAGTCTCATGGGGTGGGCAGATCCAGAATCGGATTCTAAACCTAACCCACCTCCTAGGCCCCTCCCACCTCCACTCCAGTTCTAGAGTAAGTGGGAGGCTGTGCCCCCATGCTCCAGTGCTCCCACTTCTCCGCCCTGGGGATTCCTGGGATATATGGAGGATTCTTCCCCCTACTGTTCTCAGTCTGCTTTTGTTCTAGACTCCCCCATCCTAAACCCATCACTGCTCGCCAGTGCATGGCTCCTGTCCTGCTCGGAACCCCCCACCCCCAAGCCTTTCACTCTCTGGGACTCTCTTCTCCTCCTCCTCTTCCCTCTGCCTTTCCCGCCGACCACAGCTGCTGAAGAATAAATACGGGACGCTGATGCTGAAGTGTGTTTGGATGTTTTCTTCTAAGCTTGGAGAGTGGAGGGGGTGGAGAATTGGGACAATGACTTACATAGAAACAAGCAGAGACAGGGGCTGGGGGACAGAGAGGGAGAAAGCACAGAGACTCGCAAAGTGAGAGCAGATCCACAGCATGAGAGAGCAGAGAGAAGAGAGTATAGAAACCCAGAGAGAGAGAAGAGACCCAGAGAGAAGAGACCCCCAGAGAGACAGAGAGCAGACAGAGGAAGAGAGAAACAGAGCAGAGAGCAAAAGAGAGAAAAGAACCCCCTGAGAGAGAGAGCAGGCACACACACACACACACACACACACACACACACACACACACAGAGTATAGAAACCCAGAGAGAGCAGACACACACACAGTACAGAGAGAGAAAAAAGAATCCCCCAAGAGATAGATCGTGCGCGCGCGCGCGCGCGCACACACACACACATATACACACCCGCACAGAAAGAACAGAGAAACAGAGACAGAGAGACCCACAACATGAGGGAAAGAGCAGAAACTCTGAGAAAAAGAGAGACCCAGAGAGAGAGAGAAGGGAAAACAGAAAACAGAGAGAGAGATGGGAGATTAGAACCCCAGAGACAGAGACAGAATAGAAAAACACAGAGAGAGAGAAGGAAAGAGAGAGAGAACGCCAGCGAGCACAGAGCTCAAGAGGCAGAGGTTCACAAAGTGAGACAGAGTGCAGCGCCACAGAGAGGGGACCAAAGCGGACCGCTCAATGAGGCAGAGAGGTGCACTCAGACCACAGAGAGTGTCAAGTGGAGGCCGCGGGCTCATAGTCACACCCCAGCTTCCAGAGACGGACGGACACACACTGAGACCCAGGGGCTGGGAAGAAGCCCTGAGAGGGGAGATGAAAGGCAGGCCTCCCATTGGGAGACCTGGAGACTTAATCAGAGCCCCCCGCCATAGAAACCCTCAGAACCCCTGAGTTGGGGATCCGCAGCAGACAGGCGGCCGTGCCCTCCGGTCTCTCTCCTCTGACCCACTTGCATGTGTGTGTTGGGGGTGGGGTGGGGGAGAGAGTGGAGGGGCCAGTCCAAGTAGACTACACTTCCCAGCAGACTCCGCGGCGGACCCTTCCCCCAAGTGCGGCCCCTCGCTGCCGGCGCTAATGGGAAATGTAGTCCCCAGACCCGGGCAGGCCAGCGGGGTGGTGTGCCTGTGTCCGTGTTTGGAGGGGACGGAACCCCAAGGCTTCTCAGGCTCTCTCGGGGGCTCTGGCGTCTCTCCGTCCTTGCAGGCTCCTGGGTTCCCGGGACTCGGCCCAGCCCCATGCTAGGGCTGCCCCTATCGCCCCCAGCACAGCGATGGTCCCCTCCTCCGGTGCCCGCGGGTCCCAGCCCCGCTCCGACCCTCGGCGGGCGGCCTGCCCCTTTAAGAGTGGCCCCCGCTGACATCACGGCGGGGTGGGGGGTGGGGGGCTGGCCCGTCTCCCAGCTCCGCGGCTGCTGCAGGACCCGGCTCCGCTCTGCGCCCGCCCGCTGCTTCGGGGACCCCAGCTTGGGACGCCCCCTCCCGTCTTCTCCGTCTCCTCCGGCCGCCCAGACCCCAGGCTCCGCCTCAGGCACGGCCAGAGCCCTAGTCCTCATCAGGGGACCCCCCTAGGATTGCCCCTTGCTGTCTCTCCTTTCCAGGGTCTCTCTCTCGTCTCTTCCCCAAGCTCAAGGTCTCTGGTCTCAACATCTCTCAGCCCAAGGCCTCTGAGCTTCTCTCTGTCTCTGTCTCTCTGTTTCTCTCTCTCTGACCTCTCTACTCCCAGGACCTTACAATCTCTGAGTCTCAGAGGGTCTCCGACTCCATCTCTGTCTCCCCTTTTTTCTCTCTGTCTCTTTGTGGCAGTCTCTGTGTCTCCTTCAGTCCCCAGACCTATGAGTCTTGGAATTTCTCAGCCTCTAGGTCTCCGTGTGACTCTGAGTGTCCGCTCTGTCTGTCTGCTTCTCTGGGCGCCCCGGCCCCTCTCGGGCTCTCTGCCTCGGTTTCTATTCTCTCTCCCGGTCTCCCCCATCCTCAAGGCCTAGATCCCTCCCTCCCTGCCTGCATCCTTCCCCCCAC
>NW_004444023.1:9390300-9430896 GCF_000243295.1 Trichechus manatus latirostris
GGGGGAAGCCGCGGGGCCGGTCATGCGGCTGCGGGGCCCGCGGCCCGGAGCGTCCGCCCAGCCCTGAGCGAGGTGAGCACTCCGGGAGGGTCCTGGAAGGAAGGGGGGGCGCCCCAGGAGGGGGCTGGGAGCCCGGTTTGGGGTTCAAACGGGCCTGAGTGGCTCGGGAGATGGGATTCTGGCGGTCAGGACGCCCCAGTTCGGGAGGCTAATGGGGGATGGAGGGGCATTGTGGCCTAAGGACTCCCAGAGGAGGGGACCTGAGGGTCCCGGAGTCAGGAAAGTATACTCCTGATGTCTGGATCTCAGATATCTGGGGAGGGTGCAGGCCGGGGCCTTGAGGGAGGCCGTACTGGGTGTCCGGGTGTCCCGAATGGGGGTGGAGGGCCCAGGCCCGGTAAGGGAAGCACGTCAGTATGGGAACAGGTCCCCAGAAAGGGGGAGTTCCAACTCCCAAGAGACTGGAGGACGATGGAGTTAGGACTTAGGGTTGAATTATGGGACCCGGGGGAGCCGGAATGCCCGAATCCAGGAGAAGCTGGGATAAAAAAGGAAAAGAAGGAGGGCGCTCCGGGGCTGGGCGGAGGGTCCCAGAGGAGGAAGGGCTGAGCCGCCGATCCGGAGGAAGATAAGGAGGTCTGGGCGGGCTGTTTAGTGAGGACTGGAGTGAAGAGGAGGGATTCGAAGGGGGAAGTAAGAAGGGGGAGAATGGGCGAGGGTCGCAGCCAGGAGTCCGAGGGGCAAATGTGTGACGCTGAGGTCAACTACCTGGGACTAAGGCAATCAGGCCACTGGGTTTGGAGGGCTTGTTTCCGAGCTGAGAGCACTGGAAGAGGAGCAGGCAGCTGGCGGTCAAGCCCTGGAGCCACCCGGCGGGGGATGGGAGGAAGAGCTGGCCTGAGCTCTGCCGGACTGGATCCTCGAGGCCTCCAGAAGGCTGGGGGGTAGGGGGTTGGGTGGATGCTGGGTGAAGATGGCAGTTGTGTCAGACTCCAGGGTTCTTACTAGGGTGGGACAGATTTTCAGGGCTATAGGAATTCTGGTTAAAGATGGTGGAGTCTCATGTCTGGGTTTGATCGTTGGGGAGTGTTGAGGGGTCCCAAACTTCATAATTAAAAAGATATTGGTGATCTAGAGGTCTTTGGTTGAGATAGGATGAGGATCCCGAGTTGGATCCCCCCCAAATAATGAGATTGTGTGGTTTGGGAGAAAGTTCTTGGGTGGGAGGTGACGGCTGTGGATAAGGGATTTGGAGTTGTTGAGTTGTGAGTTGAGGGGCCCTCTAGTTGTAATCTCTGGGTCCCTGATTGGAATTTGGGAGGTCACATCTATGGACTGGAGATCTCTTATTTTGAGGGTCTAGTGTTGGGGGAGGGTTAGGGTTCCACGTTGTTATGTTTGAGGAGGGTCTGTGATTGGAAGTCCTAGCATGGGAAATTGGGGTCCAGAATCTCTGGTGGGGGATTTGGGGAACATAAGGTAGAAGACGGGAGTCCTGGACTTCCTAATTGGGCTTTTAGAGTCCAGAGCACTGGTTCTTGGTTTTGAAGGAGGGGGTCCTGTGTTTGACTGGGGTGCTCTGTTTGGGATGCTAGATTGGGCAGTGGGGCCCCAAGTCATGATTTTGACCTTCTGGAGTCTCTAGTCAAGATCTTGGCTCCAGGTCTCTTGGTCCCACTGTTCTGGGGTAAAAAGCCTGCCTGGATCTGGGGGGAAAAGGGGTGAGTTTAGGTTCTGGGATTTTTGATCTGGATTGTGGGCTGTGACCTCAGATTGGGGTCCCAAATTGAGGTCAAGGCACAGTTCAGAGTTAGAAGGTCATGGGTGAAGGTCTTGGTGTTAGAATTGGGTGCTAAGAGTCAAGATGAGTCTAGGGGTTTAAACTGAGGCAGGGGGCTCAACTCAAGGTCTTAGGTAGGCCTGTGGTCAAGGGTCTGGGACCAGGATATAGGGTTAGAGGTCCTTGGCTAGTGACCCAGTTTGAGGATTTCTGACCAGAGCCTTCAGTCCAGAGGCAGAATCCAAAGGAAAGAAGTCAGAGTCCTAGGTCAGGGCATGGAGTCAGTATTTGGTAGCCTGAGTTTCTGGACAGGTCAAGTTGTTCAGCATCTAGTGTTCAAGGCCCCAAACCTAGAGTTCAGGGACCTAAGTCCTGGCTCGGAGCTGAGGCTAGGGGCCCTTGGTGTCCAAGCCTGAGGTCTTAGATCAGGGCACAGTCAGAGCTGGAGGATGCCTGGTCCTGGAGTTGAAGTCTCAGATCAAAGTAATAATTTTTGAGTCATGGGCCGAAGTTCAAGGTTAGGGACTTGGGGGTGGGGGGGTGGGGGTGGGTGTCTGGTGTCCCAGGTTGCGGGTCTCAGGTCAGGGCATGAGGTTAGGGTTGGGGGTCCTGGTTCTAGAGTTAAGAATCTGGAGCTAGAGTTTCTGGCTGGAGCAATGATATTTGGGACCCAGTTCCAGATACATGATTGGAATCAAGGTTGGGGTTCTGGATCTGGGCCAAGTGTCATGGCTGGAAATCTAATCCTGGGAACAGGGGTCTGGAGTTGATGTTTCTGGCCAGAGTCCAGAGTCAGAGAATAGCATCAGGGTTGGGAAGCCCAGTCCTGGTGCTGGGGGTCAACAGTTGGTGCCTCTGGTTAGAGTCCAGAGCTGGAGTTCTGGGCCAGATAATGGAGGTCAAGATTAGGGGATCCCATTCTAGAGTTGAAGTCTTTGCTCAGGATTTCCAGTTGGGGTCATGGGTCAGGACATGACCCATGTCAGAATTGGGAGATTACCATTTTGAGGTTGGAGTCTCAAGCCAGGTTCCAGTGTCCCAGGTTGTTGCATGGAGTTGGGGGCTCTGGTAGGTCCTATCTGGTCTCTCCACCGAAGCTTCTTCTCTGCCAGGCCCCGCAGGCCGTCCCCCGCCACTAAGAATGAGTCACTGTAGCAGCCGCGCCCTGACCCTGCTGAGCAGCGTGTTTGGTGCGTGTGGCTTGCTCCTTGTGGGCATTGCGGTCAGCACTGACTACTGGCTGTACATGGAGGAAGGCACCGTGCTCCCACAGAACCAGACCACCGAGGTCAAGATGGCACTACACGCCGGCCTCTGGAGAGTCTGCTTCTTTGCAGGTACAGACCTCACCTGCCCTCAGCTCACCTGTCTCCACCTTACATGGGGCCCAAGAGTCCTTGCCCACAGTCCCATCTCTTGATTCCAGAAACCCAGACACTGATTCAGTTTCTCTCCTGGAGATTCAGATTCAGGATCCTGCACCCCAGTGGCTAACACAATTCCAGAACTGGGAGTTCAAATTTCTAGCCATTTATTCCCTGGACCTAGGAGCCCTGATGTTAAAAAATCTTCAGGTTCCTAACGCCTGTCTCCCTGGGGAAACCCTGAAATCCTCCCTTAGAACCAGTAGTCTAGGTTTAAACCTTGTTCCTCGGACAATTTCAATGCACAATGGGCAGGATAAAAGAATTCATGCCTCCTGGTAACCACCAAAGGAGTCCCTAGGTGGCTCAAATGGTTAAGTGCTCGGCTCCTAACCGAGAGGCTGGCGGTTCCAGTCCACTCAGAGGTGCCTTGAAAGAAAAGCCTGGTGATCTGCTTCTGAAGGTCACAGCCATGAATGAAGCACTATGGAGCTCAGTTTTCTGCACACATGGGGTCACCGCGAGTTGGGATTGACTCTACCGCAACTGGTTTGGTTTTGGTGTAGCAACCACCAAGACCTCTCCTAGGAATCCTGGGCCCCAGACTTCATCTTCTATGAGGACTCTGGAGTCCTGGCCCACAGCCCCTTCTTGCTTAGGACTCTGAGTTCCAACCCTGTCCTCCTCCAAACAAGAGACTCTAGGGCAGCTCCCACCCCCCAAAGACTAGTGCTGGTCATAACCTTTGGGCTCAGCTTCCCACCCTTATCCTGGGGGTCTTCCCAGTGTCGGTCCTGCCCCTGAAAACCTCCCTGGGGCTTAGGAGTCTGTCACCCAGCCTTGCCTCGTTATCTTCCCCCAGGTCGTGAGAAGGGTCGCTGCGTGGCCTCGGAGTATTTCCTTGAACCGGAGATCAATTTGGTGACGGAAAACACAGAGAATATTCTGAGTGAGGGGAAGCCGGGCCTGGGCAACAAGGCGACTGGATTACACGGCGGGTGGTTGGAGAACGGGTGGGGATAGAGAAAGGGTGGAGTCAAGAAGGGAAGGAGTGGAGGCTTGAGAGGAGGAGGGGTCAGGTTGAAAGGGTGGGGCCTGGGTGGTGCGTGGTGCGTGGAGTTAATGGGGAAAAGCTAATGGGGAAAAGCGTGGAGCCAAAGGGCAGGAGTGAAGGGAAGCTTTAAAGGAAGCAGAGTCATTCGATAAGGAGATGGGGCTAGGTTGAAAGGGCGGGGCCTGCGTGGTGGGTGGTGTTAGTGGGGAAAGAGGTGGAGCGAAAGCAAAGTGGGTGGGGTCTGGGTGAAGGGGTGAGGTCAGAGGTGGCCATACCCGAGAAAAGGGGATGAAAGGGGAGGAGTCCGTGGGAAGGGGGATGAACCAAGTGAAAGACAGGCAGTAAGAGGAGAGGTCAAGGGAAAGAGGAGGTGTCCCACCCGAGATCCCCCTCTCACTCCCTGCCTCTGCCCGCCCCCTCCTCCAGAGACAGTGCGCACGGCCACCCCCTTCCCCATGGTCAGTCTCTTCCTTGTGTTCACCGCCTTCGTCATCAGCAACATCGGCCACATCCGCCCACAGAGGACCATTCTGGCCTTCGTTTCTGGCATCTTCTTCATCCTGTCGGGTGAGCCCAAGGAAAGCACTTATGAGCTGGCGGGCTATTTCAAGTTCCAGGAACCTGTGGGCCCCTGTGCCACTTGCTTGTTTTGTGATATTGGAGGGGTTGCACAACCTCTCTGAGACCCACCTCCCTTCTCTCTGTAAAATGGAGATAGCAACGCCCATCTTACAGGGTTTGTGTTGAGGACCAAATTATTAGCTAATGCTTACTGCGTGCTAATTATGGACCAGTCTCCGTTCTGATACTCACAACAGCCCTGTGAGGTAAACACTATTAATAGCCCCATTTCACAGATAATGGAATCAAACCCTCCAGAGGGATGAAGTCGTTTGCTCAAGGCCCTACAACTAGTGAGAGGCTGAGCTGAGAATCAGATTTCATGCAGTTCTCCTCCAGAGGCTATGTTTTTAACCATTACTGATATTTTAGCAATTTCCAGTTTACAAGACTCTTAATTTTCTGTGCAACATTTTGTTAGAAAAATTCTAAAAAAAAAAAAAATGCAGAAAAGCTGAATTTTGTAGCAAACATCCATCTGCCCACCACCTAGGGTCAACCATGAACATATCACTAGACTTGCTTTAAGGTTCCTGGGTGGTGCAAACGATTTGCTCTCCGCTACTAACCAGAAGGTTGGCAGTTTAAATCCACCCTGCAGAAGTAAGTCCTGGCGATCTACTTCTGATCAACTTCTGTAAGATTGTTGTCATTGTTGGGTGCCATCAAGTCGATTCTGACTCATAGCAACCCCGTGTGACAGAGTAGAACTGCCCCACAGGGTTTCCTAGGGACCCCAGGGAGAAAGATGCGGCAGTCTGCTTCCATAAAGATTTATAGCCTTGGAAACTCTACAGGATAGTTCTGTTCTGTCCTGTAGGGTCTCTGTGAGTTGGAATCAACTTGACGGCAATGGGTTTGGTTTTTTTGTTAATCTTTAGGGAAGCTGATCACCAAGTCTTTCTCCTGCGGAGCTGATGGGTGGGTTTGAATGGCTAACCTTTTGGTTCGAAGCTGAGTGCTTAACCATTGTGCCACCAGATTCCAGCCATTGAAAACCCTATGGAGTGCAGTTCCACTCTGAGTAGGAATGAGTAGGCATCAACTCGATGGCAAGCGTATTATTTTCTTTTTTAAGACTTGCTTTATCCCAAATCTGTCCATCTAGCTGTATTTCTAACCACACATCAATCTATCTTACTTTTTAATGCATTTCAAAGTAAGTTGCAGGCATCAGGACACTTCACCCTGTACACCTCACTTTGCATGTTATTAGCTAGAGTTCGGTATTTGTTCGCAGTTCTTTTTTTTTTCCTTTGGAGGTATAAGTCTCTTTTGCATGTGTGATTACACCCCTTTCTCATAACATCTCTGCCAAGGAGTTATTATTATCACTTACTTGATAAAAATGGGGCTACCGAGGCCCAGAGGAGAGCAGGGAATTGCTCAAGATACTAGAGTAAGTTGGCGCCAGTGACCAGAGTCCCAGAGTAGAGTTCTTTCTGAAGTGCTAAAACCATTTGCTGTCAAGCCAATTCCAACTCATGGCAACCCCATGTTTGTCAGAGTAGGACTATATTCCATAGTTTTCAATGGCTGACTTTTTGGGAGTAGATCACCAGGCCTTTCTTCCGAGGTGCCTCTGGTGGACCCCAACTGCCAACATTTCAGGTAGTAGCTGAGCTGCGTTAACTGTTCCACCCAGGAACTATCCATTAGAGCACTAACCAACCAACCAGCTGCCCTTGAGTCGATTCCGATTCATGGCGAACCCGTATATGGCAGAGTAGAACTGTGCTCCGTAGGGTTTTCAATGGCTGATTCTTCAGAAGTAGATTGCCAGGCCTTTCTTCTAAGGCACCTCTGGGTGGACTCGAACCTCCAACCTTTCAGGTAGCAGCAGAGCGAACTAACCATTTGTACCACCCAGGGACTCTGAAGTCTCAACTCAGTCCACTCTTATTCAATCCAACTCAGCTCAGTTCAGCCCAGCTCACCTCTGTTCAAACATGTTTAGCTCAATTCAGCGAACTAACCTCACAACACCCTAACTGAATTCTTCAGTCCAGTTCAAATTAATTCAACATAATTTAATTAAACTCAATTCAGTCCCTTTTAATTCAGTTGATATTTTACAAGCAAACCCTTCTGCATGTCTCGTCACCATCCTGTCTCTTGGGGGGCCGCTCTCTGCTCTGTGTCTCCGAAGCTGACTGCGCAAATAGATGAAGATGAATTTTCAAATATCCCCTCCCCCAGGCTCCTCCCTGCTCCTCACCCAGCTTTCTCCAGGCTAAACCTCCCCCGTGCCTGCAACCTAACCTGGCAAGACCTTTTCCAGGGAAACCGGAGTGCAATCTCTGTGCAAACTTGAATCATGGCGCGTGGAGCCAGACGCCAAGCTAAAATAAGACAAGTAGAATATCACGATCCCAGAGTGTCAGAGCTGAAAGTTCTCTTCAGTTTTCAGAGGGAAAAATAGTGGCCTAGAGAGAGAAAGTGGGGCAAGAGTAGGCAGCATGAGTACTATTATTCAACCCACCTGAAACATTATAAGAAAAGCACCTGTCTTAGTTACCTAGGGCTGCTGTAACAGAAATACCGCAAGTGGGTGACTTTAATGAACAGAAATTTATTTTCTCACAATTTGTTGTTATTGTTGCATGCCCTTGAGTCGATTCCAACTCATAGTGACCCTATGTGACAGAGTAGAGCTGCCCCATAGGGTTTCCTTGGCTGTAATCTTTACGGGAGCAGATCGCCAGGTCTTTTCTCCCGAGGAGTTGCTGGTGGGTTTGAACCACCGACCTTATGGTTAGCAGCAGAGTGCTTAATCATTGTGCCACCAGGGCTCCTTTCTCACAGTTTATGAAGCTAGAAGTCCAAATTCAGGGCACCAGCTCTAGGGGAAGTTTCTCTCTCTGTTCCCTCTGGGGGAAAATCCTTGTCTCAGCTTCTCTAGCCAGCAATCCTTGGACACTGGTCTGCCACCGTCATCTTCAGATAGTATGGTCTTCTGTCTGTGTTGGCTTGCTTCTGTGCCTAATCTGCACCTTTTATGTCTCAAAAGTGATTGGCTTAATACACACCCTACACCTGTATGGCCTCATTAACATAACAAACAAAACCCTATTCCCAAATGGGATTACATCCACAGGTAAAACAAACCCCTTGCCAGCTGAGTGGATTCCAACTCACAGTGACTCTACAGGACAGAGTAGAACTAGGGTTTTCTAGGCTGAGCCCTGGTAGCGCAATGGTTAGGCAATCAGCTACTAACCGTAAAGGTTGGTGGTTCAAACCCACCAGCCGCTCCACAGGAGAAAGACGTGGCAGTCTGCTTCCATAAAGATTTACAACCTTGGAAACCCTATGGGGCAGTTCTACTCTGTTCTGTAGGGTTACTATGAGTCAGAATTGGCAACAGATAAATCTTTATGGTTCAAACAACTGACCTTTTAGTTAGCAGTCAAACGCTTCACCATTGCACCAGCAGGGGCTAGGATTTACAACACACGTTTTTTGGGGACGCAGTTGAATCCATAACAGTGCCATTGTTTGTGGTTCACAGGGATGGAAACAAGGGGTTTCAAAAGGTGACGTAGCTAGTTGGTGGCAGAGCTGGGGTTGGAATGGAGAGAATTCTGATTCCAAAAGCCATGCTCATACCACTGTACCAGGAACTGACTGTCCAAGGGCCAATGATACTTAATCAGTGATATAGGACTGGAAGTCAGAGCTCAGTTGTAACAATAGTCATTTTCTGGCATTGAACCCTACTGCCAGAACCCCTTCCTTGAGTTCATTTCATACACTACAATCTATGCACGCCACCCCAACATATTCAGTTGTGTGCTTTCAGGGTTGTGGATGCAGGCTGTGGCTGAAGGCTCATGCCATGAACTCAGAAAGACCTGGGTTCAAATCCTACCACTACCACTTACTACGGGTCCCTGGGTGGCACAAATGGTTAAGCTGGAGTACTAACTTAAAGGTCAGAGGTTCCAGTCCACCCAGAGACACATCGGAAGTAAGGCCTGGCAATCTGCTTCTGAAAGGTCAGCAGCTTTGAAAACCCTATGGAGCAGTTGTACTCTGCATACACGGGGTTGCCATGAGTTGGAACTGATTTGATGGCAACTAACAACAGCACCATTTACTCCCCGTATGAGCCAACGGAGCTAAAATCTTCCTTTGTGGCATTGTTGGGAAGACAAATCTTGGTCGGAGGTTGGCAAACTTTTTCTGTATAGAGCCAGATAGTAAATATTTGAGGCCTTGGCAGTCATAGGGTTCCTTTTTTTTTTTTTTTTTAAATATTTTATTGTGTTTTAGGTGAAAAGTTACACAGCAAATTGGACTCCCATTTAATAATTTCTATATAAACTTCTCCATGACATTGGAGCCCTGGTGGTGCAGTGGTTAAGAGGTCGGCTGCTAACCGAAAGGTCAGCAGTTCAAATCCACCAGCTGCTCCTTGGAAACCCTATGGGGCAGTTCTACTCTGTGCTATTGGGTTGCTATGAGTTGAAATTGACTCGGCGGCAACAGGTTTGGCAATGGGTTTCCATGACATTGGTTACATTTTTCACAATGTGTCAGCGTTCTCATATTTCCATTTTGTTTGTTCTATTTCCATTAATCTAGCTTCCCTGCCCCTCCTTAGCTTTCCATCTTTGTTTTAGGGTAAATGTTGACCCTTTGGTCTCATATAGTTGATTATTTAAGGGAGCACAGTATTGACGGGTGATATTGTTTATTTTATAAGCCAATCTAGTATTTGGATGAAAGGTGACCATTGGGAGTGGCTTCAGTTCCAAGTTCAAAGAGTATCTTAGGGCGATAGTCTCGGGCGTTCCTCTAATCTCTGTCAGTCCAGTAATTTGAGTTTTGTTCTACATTTTTTTCCCTTCCTATCCAGGACCCTCTATTGTGACCCTGGTCAGAACAGTCAGTAGTGGTAGCCAGGCACCGTCTAGTTCTTCTGGTCTCAGGCTAGATGAGGCCATGGTTCACGTGGGCTGTTAAGTCCTGTAGACTAGTTTCTTCTTTAAGTCTTTGGTTTCCTTCACTCTCTTTTGTTTCAGAGAAGTAGAGACAAATAGCTGTATCTTAAATGGGGTCACAAGGTTTCTTTTTTCTTTTTTTAATGTGCATTAGGTGAAAATTTACAGAGCAAATTGGTTTCCCATTCGATAGTTTGTACATAAAGTGTTACATGACATTGGTTTCATTCCCTGGCACTCTCCCCATTTCCGTCCTAGTTTCCCCGTTTCCTTTCATCCTGATTTTCTACCCCTTCCTGCCTTCTTATCTTTGCTTTTGTGCAAATGTTGCCCTTTTGATCATGTGTAATTGATCGTTCTAAGGAGCATGTTCCTCTCGGGTGTTATTGTTTATTTTATGAGCCTGTCTATGGTTTGGCTGAAAGGTGATCTCTGGGAATGGCTTCAGTTCCAGTTCAGAAGGGTGTCTTAGGGCCATAATCTCAGGAGTTCCTCCAGTCTCTGTCAGACACTTAAGTCTGGTCTCTTTTGTGAATTTGATTTTTTGTTCTACAATTTTTCTCCTGTTCTATTTGGGACCCTCTGTTGTGATCCCAGGCAGAGCGGTTGGTAGTGGTAGCCAGGCACCACCTAGTTCTTCGGTCTCAGGGTCATGGAGGCTGTGGTTCATGTGGTCCATTAGTCCTTTGGACTAATCGCTCCCTTGGGTTTTTGGTTTTCTTCACTCTCCTTTGCTCTGGATGATAAGAGACCAATAGTTGTATCTTAGATGGCCACTCACAAGCGTTTAAGACCCCCAGACACTACTCACCAAATCAGGATGCAGAAGAACTATGCTGTGCCAATTGGCATAGATGTCCCCCAAGTCTGTGGTGGGTTATAGGGTTCTTGATGCAACGACTCAGCTCTGCCAATGTAGGGCTAAAGCAGCCATTGACAGTATGCATGAGTGTGGCTGTGTTCCAGTACAACTTTATTTATGGACACTGAGATTTGAGTTCCATGTAATTTTCATGTGTCATGAAATATTTTTCTTTTGATTTTTTTCAACCGTTAGAATGTAAAAACCATGTTTAGCTTGCAAACTATACAAAAACAGGCAGTAGGCCAAGTCATAATTTGCCAACTCCTGATCTAGATCATGGGCCCAAACCGATGCCTGGCCTGTAACAATAGCTGCTCAACAATTTGTTGTTGTTGGACGCCATCCAGTCAATTTTTGATTCATAGCGATCCCATGTGACAGAGTAGAACTGCCCCACAGGGTTTCGAAGGGTATAATCTTTACAGAAGCAGATCACCGGGTCTTTTTCCCACAGAGCCACTGGGTGGGTACGAACCTCCCATCTTTCAGTTAGCAGCTAAGCATTTAACCACTGTGCCACCAGAGCACCTTGTTCAATAAGTGATAGTTTTAAGTAAATAAGCAAATGAGTCAGTAATAGTGATAGTCTGATCCCATCGTGCATGGGGTTGTCATGAGTCGGGGCCGACTCAACGGCAGGCAACAACAACATTGACAACAAAGAAATAGTAGTAGTAGCAGTAATAATAATGATGATGATAATAGTAGTAAAGGACACTTTATTAAGTGACAGGGGTCAGCAATAGTTCTAAGTGACTCACATAAACTATTTACTTTTCTTCACCTGGTATGGTAGGTGCAACTATTATCCCCATTTTACAGCTGAGGAAACAGAGGCACTTCAACGTTAACTCACTCAGCAGTGGAAGCAGGTCTGTAACCCAGGTTCTTCATCACAGCATTATACTGCCCCACCAAATTTCTAAAATTATTTTAAAAAACGAAACAAAACATTGCCATGGAGTCAATTCCAACTCATGGTGACCCCATGTGTTACAGAGTAGAATTGCTCCATAGGGTATTCTTGGCTGTTATCTTTACAAAAGCAGATTGCCAGGCCTTTTCTTCTATGGTGCCACTCAGTGGGTTCAAACTGCCAACCTTTAGGTTAGCAGTCAAGCGCAAACCATTTGCACCACCCAGAGACCATAAAATGAAGGAGATTAAAAAAAGAGAGGGAGAGAGGGATTAAGGACAGAGATAGAATCAATATTTTAGATCTGGAAAAAGCATGGTCTGTGGACCAACCACTCCATGTTTCTGATGAGGAAATAAAGGCTCACAGAGAGATAGGAGTTGTCCGAGGTCTGGAAAATAGTAGAGTTGACATTCCACCCTGGGAGGAGGAGTGGGAGGGACAGGGTCACTAAATCACGTCCATTTGGCTTCCTACTGCTGTAGGCAATCTACTTCTGAAAATTATCCAGTGAAAATCCTATAGATCACAATAGAATATTGCTTGATATAGTGTTGGAAGATGAGCCCCTAGCTTGGAAGGCACTCAGCATACACAATGCTACAACAATGGACTCAAGCATCCCAATGATCGTGATGATGGCACAAGACCAGGCGATGTTTTGTTCTGGAGGTGTTACACATCCCTCAGGGATCAGTGTTGGGGATGGAGTAGAAGGAAAAAGATTGATAACTGGCAAGCCCAGGAGGAGGCTTCTGCAGTGGTCCAAGCAATAGCAGATAAGGCCTGAGCTGTGGTTGGGGTTGTGAGGATAAAGCCAATGAAGATAGATGAGAGAGAGAGAGAGAGAGGAATAATGACGGAACAATCAATAGACCTAGATGACTGAGTGGATATAATTGGTGACAGAGGGAGGAGGAAGCTAGAGTAACATTGTTGTTCTTTTTCCAGCCAGTAGCCATAAGAGGCACTCTCCCCATCCATGACCCAGATTAAGCCCTGATCCTCAAAGCTGTTGTGTGCATTTTCTTATTCATTCACTCATCAGACATTTCTGGGGACATCCTCCATGGAAGACCCTGTGCTGGGCATTGGAGACACAAAGCCCATTGCCACTGAGTCAATTCTGACTCATAGCGACCCTATAGGACAGAGTAGAACTGCCCCATAGGGTTTCCAAAGGCTGTAATCTTTACAGAAGCAGACTGCCACATTTTTTTCCCTCAGAGCAGCTGGTGGGTTTGAACCACAACCTCTCAGTTAGCAGCCGAGCGCTTAACCACTGAGCCACCAGGGCTCCCTTTGGAGTCACAGCTTAATCCTAAATGAGGGTTTCCATGCAGCCGATCACCAAACAGCCACCAAACAGATGTCAATCAAAACTCACTACCAAAAACCAAAACCAGACCAAACAAAAAAACCCACTGCCATCGAGTCAATTTTGACTCATAGCGACCCTATAAGACAGAGTAGAACTGCCTCATAAAGTTCCTAGGCTGTAATTTTTATGGAAGCAGACTGCCATATCTTTCTCCCATGGAGCAGCTGGTGGGTTCAAACCACCAACCTTTTGATTAGCAGCTGAGTGCTTAACCGCTGCTCCTAAGCTTGCCACACACCTGCTTAAATCCCTTGATGAATTCTCATTGCACTTAGGATACATCCAAACTCCTCACTCTAGCTTATAGCATCTTCCCCATGATTTGGCCACTGCTCAGATCTCTGAGCTCATCTTTTAAGATGTTACACTCCCCATTGCTTGTAACTTCAGCCACACCACCAGTTGCCATCGAGTCAATTCTGACTCATGGTGACCCTAGGTGTGTCAGAATAGAACTGTGCTCCATAAGGTTTTCAATGGCTGATTTTTCAGAAGTAGATCTCCAGGCCTTTCTTCTGCAGCACCGCTGGGTGGACTAGAACTTCCAACCCCTTCTACAAGTATGTAAGCTCCAATATGACGGGGATCTTTTCAAACCAGCTCTTGTTTGTATCTGTAGAGCCTAAAGGAATTGTTGGTACAAAGTACACACTGAAATACTTGTTGTTAGGGTGCCATTGAGTCGGTTCCAACTCATAGTGATCCTATGAACAACAGAAAAAAACGCTGCCCAGCCCTGTGTCATCCTCACAACTGTTGGTATGTGTGAGCCCATTGTTGCAGCCACTGTGTCAATCTATCTTGTTGAGGGTCTTCCTCTTTTTTGCTGACCCTCTACTTTACCAAGCATGATGTCCTTCTCCAGGGACTGGTCCCTCCTGATAGCATGTCCAAAGTACATGAGACGAAGTCTAGCCATCCTCGCTTCTAAGGAGCATCTGGCTGCACTTCTTCCAAGACATTCTTCTGTTCATTCTTCTGGCAGTCCATGGTATATTTCATATTCTTCACCAACACCATAATTCAAATGCATCAATTCTTTGGTCTTCCTTATTCATTGTTCAGCTTTCACATGCATATGAGGTGATTAAAAATACCTTGGCTTAAGTCAGTAACACCTTAGTTCTCAAGGTGACATTTTTTCTTTTTAACAATTTAAAGAAATACTTGTAGAATGGAGGAATGATAAGGACAGCTCAGGACATTTTGGGTATAGGAAGATATGTTACCAGACACAGTAAGGTAGTGTGAGGAGAGTGGAAGCCACCAGAGAAGGCTTCCAAGAGGAGTTGACATCTAAGTTGATCTTGAAAGGGTGAGGGAGAATTTTTCAAGTGAAGAAAGAAAAGCTTCTCGTGTGCAGGGGGAATTCACAGCATGTGTTAAAACCCTAGAAAGAGTGTAAGACAGAGGTAGACGCATGGGCAGCTCTCCATGGTCCTGAAATTGTACTGTTCTAGAGCCAGAGTGTTTCTATTCAGTTTCGAATGTAGGTAATCCTTGCCTACTGTGCTCTAAGAATTCAGAAGCAGCTGTAGTTGGGTGGGGGTGGTGGAGGGAGAGTTGGATTGTAAAGAAAGGAAGGAGGAGGGACAGAGAAAAAGAATGAGACAGAAAAAGAAAAAGAAGGTTATTTTTGGAGAACCAGTTGTTGCTAGTTGCCTTTTACTTGATCCCAACTCATGACGACCCCATGTGTGCAGAGTAGAACTGCTCCATAAGGCTGTGATGTGAGCCACTGTGAAATGGCCAGGAAGGAGAAATGATCTTGCATTTCAGCATTTTGCCATTTGCAAGTGCTAAAAAACATTTTGTCCTCTTTGTTTTCTTCTCATCAACCACCACTCCTGACACATTTCTTGTAGAGAATGTGTGTTTGTTATTCAGAACTCTAATAATGTGATCATGGGACTCAAGTCTAGGGTTGGGGTGGAAGATGAGGCAGGAGGTGTCAGCAGGAACCAGATCATAGAAAGCCTAGGAGTATACTTTCTCCCCACTACCCATCTGTCAGTTTGTTGTTACTGTGGTGGCTTGAATGTTGCTGTGATGCTGGAAGGTATGCCACCTGCATTTCAGATACCAGCAAGGTCCCCCACTAGTGAACAGATTCCAGTGGAGCCCCCAGACTAAGATAGACTAGGAAGAAAGGCCTGACAATCTACTTCTGAAAATTAGCCAATAGATCACAACAAAATATTGTCAGATATAGTGCTGGAAGATGAGTTCCTGGATTGGAAAGCACTCAAAATACACAATGGCAGCAACAATGGACTTGAGCATACCAGTGATCATGAAAGCTGGTACAGGACCAGGTACCGTTTCATTCTGTTGTACATGGGGTTGCCATGAGTTGGAGCCAACTCGACAGCAATTAACAACAACACAAACACACTTTTTTCTGTAGACATCAGGGAGCCAAGGAAGAATTTTGAGCAGGGAGGGATACAGTCTGGTCTGGATTTTAGAAAGAACCAATACCTGAAGCAGGGAGGATTTGTGGGCAATGGTACAACAGACATAGAGAATAAGGCATTAGCTGGGGCATGGGAACTGGGGATGCAGAAAGGGGTTCAGATTTATGAGGAATTCAGGAAGCAAAATAGACACGACTTGGTAGCTAATTGTCCATGATGGGTGAGAGAGAGAAATAGAGAGACAGAGACAGACTGACAGAGAAACACAGAGAGAGATATGAATCTCCTGCATTTGACTTGGGTACCTGAGTGAGTGGTGGTTTCTGGGCTTCCTTCAATATTCCTTTCCTATAAACCTGCTCATCTTTAAAACCTATCTCAGGTGGCTTCCCAGCATGGTTCCCTCTTCTTGAGTGTCAAAATGATGGAATTCCAGCAGGTGAAAGTGCTATAGAAGTTCAGAGCAAGAAATGGTTAATTTTTAGAAGAGATGGAGGAATGGCAGGCTTCAGTGTGGATTAAAAAGGAGACAGCAGCCAATGAGCTTTTCTGGAAGTTCCACTTGTTTATCATTGTTGTTAGTTGCTGTTGAGTTGGCTCTGACTCATGGCGGCCTCATGTATAACAGCAAAACATTGCCAGGTCCTGCGCCATCCTCGCAATAGCTGGTATGTTTAAGCCCATTGTTGCAACTATTATGTCAATTAATTCATTCAACTAATATTTACTGTGTGCTGGATATTGCATTTGAAGCTGGAAATGCGACAGGGGACAAGATGAACTAGGTCCTAGCATCATGGAGACTATATCGCGGTGGGGGGTGGGGAGGATGCATGAAAAAAAGAATAGCATATAGATAGAAAATATAATGTTATATAAATAAGGTTATGAATTAAAACAGAGTAGGTTAAAGGGAAGGAGAGTGATGGGGGTCATTATTTTATCCTACCTCAATCACCCTAATTTTTTAAAAGAAAACATGCAAACCCACAGAACAGTATGATGAACCCACGTGTATCTTCCTCCACCTAGATTGAACGTTTTGTTGACGTTTTGCCATGTTTTCCTTCTCTCTCTCTGTTTCTACACACACACATACACAGTTTTTTTTTCTGTTTCTTCAATTCTTTTTTTTAATTGTACTTTAGATGAAGTTTTACGGAACAAACTAGTTTCTCATTAAACGGTTAGTATACATATTGTTTTATAACATTGGTTAACAACCCCATGACATGTCTACACTCTCCTTTCTCAAGCTTGGGTTCCCTATTATCAGCTTTCCTGTCCCCTCCTGCCTTCTAGTCCTTGCCCCTGGGCTCTTGTGCCCCTTTAGTTTCGTTTTGTTTTATGGGCCAACATGGGGGTTTTTTTGGCTTTGCCATTTGAAAGTAAGTTGCAAGTAACATGATAGTCCATCTCTAAAAATTTCAGTGTGCATCTATTAAGAATAAGGACACTCTTCTGCATAACTGTTGTTGTTAACTACTGTCGACTCAACTCCCACTCACGTACAACAGAACGAAACATTGCCCGTTCCTGCATCATCCTTATAATCACCGGCATATCTGAGTCCATCATTGTGGCTACTGTGCCAGTCCATGTCACTGAGGGTCTCCCTCACCCTCGCTGGCCCTCTACTTCACCAACATGATGTCTTCTTCTAGCAATTAATCCCTCCTGATGACGTGTCCAAAGCAAGCAAATCAGTGTTCCATTGTTATCCATAAGGTTTTCATTGGATAATTTTTGGAAGCAGATTGCCAGACCTTTTTTCCTAGTCTTTCTTAGTCCGGAAGCTCCACTGAAACCTGTCCACCATGTGTGACCCTGCTGGTATTTGAAATACTGTTGGCATAGCTTCCAGCATCACAGCAACATGCAAGCCATCACAGTACAACAAACCGACAGATGTCTACATGACTACAACACCGTTATCACACCTAGAAATTTTACAGTAATGCCATAATATACTTTTGACCATTTTCAGATTGTTTCAGTTTCAAGAATGTCTTTTATGGCTTTTTCCCCATAATCAGGATTCAATCTAGGTTCATGCATTGCATTTAGTTAATAAGTTTCTTTTCATTTGGAATAGTTCCCCCATTTTTTGGATCACATTGACTTATAAAATATTTCATTACAAAATTTTGTAAACATACAAAAACATAGACTAGTATAATGAAATCCCATATACCCATCAATCAATTTCAACAATTATCAACATACGGCTAATCATTTTTAGTCATGCCTTATAGCCCCTTCTCCATTTCACTAGATTACTTTAAAGCTAGTCTCCAACATCATACCACTTTATCCATAAATATTTCAGTATATCTCTGAGAAATAAGTACTCTTATTTATTTTGTTGTTTTAACTTTATTTTGTTTTTTGTTTTTGTTGAAGATATACATAGCAGAACATACACCAATTCAACAATTTCTACATGTACAATTCAGTGACATTGATTACATTCTTCGAGTTGTGCAACCATTTTCACTCTCCTTTTCTGAGTTGTTCCTCCCCCATTAACCTACAGTCGCTGCCCCCTAAGGTTCCCATCTAATCTTTCGAGTTGCTGTTGTCATCTTGATCCCATATAGATAGTTCTTTAAAGAGCACGATGCTCAAGGCAGACATTCATTGCTAGTTAAGCTAAATAGTACTCTTATTTAATATAACCACAATGCCATTATCGTGCTGAAGCAGTTAAGAAAAATCGCTTAATCTCACCTAATATCCAGGCAGTGGTGAGATCTCCCCACTTGTCTCATAAATGCCTTTTTACAGGTAGTTTGTTGCAAATCAGTATCCAAATTTGACACATGAGTTTAGTGGATAGATCTCTTAAGCCTCTTTGAATCTATAATGGTCCCTGTCTTTTTTTTTTTTTTCCTTGCCGTCTATTTGTTGAAGAAATTTGGTCATTTGTCTGGTAGAATTCGCACATTCTGGATTTTTCCTGTGGCATTTCTGTGCTGTGGGTTAATGTTGTTGTTGTTAGATGCTGTCAAGTCGATTTTGACTCATACCGACACTATGTGACAGAGTAGAACTGCCCCATAGGTTTTTCTAGGCTGTAATCTTTACAGGAGCAGAGCAGATTGCCAAGTCTTTCTCCTGCGGAGCCACTGGGTGGGTTCAAACCCCCAACCTTTCGGTTAACAGCCGAGTGCTTACCCATTGTGCCACCAGGGCCTCTTTGCGGTTTAATACGTTCTTCTAAACTAGTTGCTATGGAGTTGACTCTGACTCATGGTGCCCCATGTGTCTCAGAATAGTACTGTGCTCCATAGATTTTTGGTTTTTTTTTTTTTAACACCCACTTCTTATTTATCGACATGGTTAAGTTCCAAAGACCAGGTCATTATGCAAAAATCGGCATTATGCAAAAACGGAGGATGACCACATCAGATCACAAAATGGAAAATGACTACGGCATTACATAACTGCCAAATTACATCATTACATAACTGCCAAATCACATCAACGCATAACTGCCAAATTACATCATTACATAACTGCCAAATTACATCATTACATAACTGCCAAATTATATCATTACATAACTGCCAAACCACTGAGACTCATGGCCCAGCCAAGTTGATCCATAACCTTAACCATCACAGCCAGTGTTACTCTAGCATTATACATGGGCATTAGTTACAGCCCGACGTACACTGTTAATGCACAAAATAGTCAGATAGTAGATTTTTTACTGTTGTCATAAATGTGAAATGTTGGACAACGAGATAGTCAATAACTGTGGAGTACCCACTGCAATTAAGTTGATTCTGACTCAAAGCAACCCCATAGAGTTTCCAAGGCTGTAAATCTCTATGGAAGCAAACTGCAACATCTTTCTTCCGGGATGGCACTGGTGGTTTTGAACCACTGACATTTCAGCAATCGATCACTTTCACCACTGCACAGTGTGGAGTAGGTGTATATATTTTTATTATTGTAAATATATATCCTACAGCCGGAACTCAACAGGACTGCCTTGTTTTTCTGGGTCTCATAAGTTTTCCTCCTTTGACAAGGTGTAGTCTTACCACTTTTCTGTCACTTGCTTTAGTGGAAAATATTTGAGTTTTCCTTCTCTGACAGGTTTCTGCCTTATGCAGGTTCTGGCTTTTGCAAGTTTTACTCTATGACATGACATTTGCCAATCCAACAATTTTTAGGTGTACAATTTAGTGATATCAATGACAGTGATTGTGTTGTGCAGCCATCACCCATAATTGTTGCTGAATTTCCCATAACCATAGACAAAAACTCACTGCTTCCTAAACTCTGTTATGTTTTCAATGGCTGATTTTTTTTTTTCCAAAGTAGACTGCCAGGCTTTTCTTCTGAGGCTCCTCTAGGTGGACTCAAACCTCCAGCCTTTCGGTTAGCAGCCAAGTTCCTTAATCTTTTCACCACCCAGGGACTCCATATGTTTCTTCAATCTCTGTGTTTTCTTGTAAACTTTTTTTAAAAAAATATTTTATTGTGTTTTTGATGAAAGTTTATACAGCAGTTTAGGTTTCCATTAAACAATGTCTCCACAAATTTTATTCAGTGTTATTGGTTACATTTTTCACAATGTGTCATAATTCTCATTTACTCCATTCTGGTTGTACCATTTCCAGTACTCTAGTTTCCTTGCCCCCTTACCTTCTTGTCCTTGCTTTAGAGTAATTTTTGACCATTTGGTCTCATATAGATGATTTTTTAAAGGCGCTCATTACTCATGGGTGATATTCTTTATTTTATGAACCAATCTGTCATTTAGCTACAAGGTGACCTCAAGGGATAATTTCAGTTTAAGGCTTAAAACATATCTCAGGGCAATAGTCTCAGGGAGTCCTCTAGTCTCAACTGGTCCAATAAGTCTGGTCTTTTTTAAGAATTTGAATTCTATTCCAATTTTTCTCCCATTCTATCAGGGCTCATCTATTGTGGCCTTGATCAGAATGGTTGGTAGTGGGGCACCACCTAGTTCTTCTGGTCTCAGGGTAGATAAGGCTGTGGTTCGTGTAGACTATTAGTCCTGCAGATGACTTTCTTCTCTGAGTCTTTGTTTTCCTTCTTTCTCTTTTGTTCCAAATGAGTAGAGACTGATAATAGTATCTTAGATGGCTGCTCGCAAGCTTTTAAGACCTCAGACACTACTCCTCACATTGGGATGTAGAACATACACTTTATGAATTATATTATGCTAATTGAGTTGTCCCACAAGACTGTGGCCGTAGGCCTTCAAACCCAGAAAACCAATCTCTCAAGGTGTTTGGTTATGTCTAAGAAGTCTCCATAATGTTGAAACCTATGTTTTCCTGTAAACTTGTCCTTAGATCTAGAAGAGGCTTGATCAGATTATTTCATAGATAGGTGGTGCTGTTTACTCCCTAATCCATTACAACAGGAAACACATAATGTCTGGTTGTCTGTCTTTTTGAGATATTAAGATTGATCAGGGATTCCAGTGTTGTTAGCTTGATCCATGTCATTGTCTTTTAAAAAAATAATTTATTTTTTATTGTTATTGAATATACACAGCAAAACATACATCAATTCAAGTTTCTACACATACAATTCAGTAACATTGATTATATTCTTCAAGCTGTTGAACCATTCTCTCCCTCCTTTTCTGAACTGTTCCTCCCCTGTTAACATAAACTTACTGTCCCCTAAGGTTCCAATCTAACCTTTTGAGTTGCTATTGTCAATTTGATCCCATATAGTCCTTAAAAGAGCATAATGCTCAAGGTAGACATTCTTTACTAGTTAAGCTAAACTATTGTTTGGTTTTAAGAAGTCTTCAGGGAATATTTTTGGTTTGAGGTTTGAGGTTTAAAAATTACCTCAGGGCAATAGTTTCAGGGGTTCATCCAGCTTCCATGGCTCAAGAAAATCTGGAGTCCATGAAAATTTTAAGTTCTGTTCTGTATTTCCCCCCTTTTGATCAGGCTTCTTTTATAGACTCTTTGATCAAAATGTTCAGTAATGGTTGCCAGGCATCATTCAGTTCTGGTCTCATGTGAAAGAAGGCAGTTAGCCACACATTCCATATCTTCTTCCTATTCCTGACTTTCCTTCCTCTGTTGCTCCAGGTAATAGAGACCAACTGTTGTGCCTCGAATGTCTGCCTGCAATCTTTTAAGACCCCAGGCACTACGCAATCAACTAGGAGGTAGAACAGAAGCACTAAATACATTATTAGGCCAATTAACTGGGATGTCCTGAGAAGCTATGACCCTAAACCTCCAAACTAAGGAACCAAATCCCATGAGGTGTTTGTTTGTACATAAGCTGCCTCAGCAGCCACTCTTTTTTTTTTCAGTTGTTGTTGTTATTGTCCTTTTGAAGACTACAAGCTAGGATATCTGGTGGAATATCCCACATCCTTGTGGTATAAAGATCGTTTCCTCACTATATCATTTAATTTGTCCTCCCTTCCTTGTATTTTCTGTAACCTGGGAGTTATGTTTAGACTAGAGACTTCATTAGATTCAGTTAGACATTTTTGGCAAGAAGATTCAGAGGCAGTGTCATATACTTTTTATCACATCACTTCAGGTAACAAATAATATCAGGTTGTCCCACCATGGTCCCTGGGTGGCGCAATTGGTTAAGCACTCAACTACCAACTGAAAGGTTGGAGGTTCAAGTCCACTGAGAGGCACCTCAGAAGAAAGGCCTGGTGATCTGCTTCCAAAAGGTCACAGATGTGAAAACCCTATGGAACACAGTTCTACTCTGACACACGTGGGGAATTGGAATCAATTGGATGGCAGCTGATGCTGGTACTGATGCCACCACGAGCGGTACAAAGTTTGATTACTCTGAGAATGTGTTTGAATGTGATGTTGGTCAGCTCTCTCTATTGTAAAGACACATTTTTTTCTTTACAATTAATAAGTAATGTGCAGGGTGATACTTTGGCACCTTGAGAAAAATCCTGTTCTATCTACTTTATTTTGTTTTAGAGTTTTTATTTAGAAAAAAATGTGAAACCTACAGCAAAGTTGCAAAAAGAATGCAATGCACTCTCCTATATCCTTCACCTAGATGCACCAATTTTTAACATTTTACTAAATTTGTCTTTTTCTCTCTCTCTCCCTCATACACGTACTCGTGCACGCATACACGCACACACTCACACACACTGAATCCCTGGGTGGTGCAACCAGTTGATGTACTCCACTGCTAACCAAAAGATTAGAAGTTCCAGTCCACTCAGGTGCCTCAGAAGAAAGCCCTGTCGATCTACTTCCGAAAAATCAGCCATTAGTTTGGGTTTTTATTTATTTTTCCTTCCTATGTCTCTTTTTAAGGAGCCCTGGTGGCCCAGTGGTTAAGCACTCAGCTGCTAACCAAAAGGTCAGCAGTTCAAACCCACCAGCCACTCTGTGGGAGAAAGATGTGGCAGTCTGCTTCCGTAAAGACTGCAGCCTTGGAAACCCTATGGGGCAGTTCTACTCTGTCCTACATGGTTGCTATAAGTTGGAATCGACTTGACGGCAGCGGGTTTGTTTGTTGTTTGTTTTGGTGGGTGGTGCAGTGGTTAAGCTCTTTTGAGTGGTGCGTAATAGTGCACCCTTATTCTTCCCAGAAGGAGCCCTGATAGTGCAGTGGTTAAGCACTTGGCAGCTAACTGAAAGGTTGGCCGTTCAAACCCACCTAGGAGCTCCATGGGAGAAAGACCTGGTGATTTGCTTCCATATAAAGATTAAAAAAAAAACAAAAAACAAACCCGTTGCCATCCAGTCAATTCCAACTCATAGCAACCCTATAGGATAGAGAACTGCCCCATAGGGTTTCCAAGAAGTGGCTGGTGGATTCAAACTGCCAACCTTTTCGTTAGCAGTCATCAGGATGGTGCAGTGGTTAAGAGCTCAGGTTACTAACCAAAAGGTCGGCAGTTCGAATCCACCAGCTGCTCCTTAGAAACTCTATGGGGCAGTTCTACTCTGTCCTATAGGGCTGCTGTGAGTTGGAATCAACTCAACAGCACACACAACAACATTTTTCCCAGGGCTTCATCCCTTAGGGCTTGGACATGGGCCATTCTTAGTCTAAGAACCTTTAACTCCCCCTGCTCCTGCCCCCAGTGGATTTGGTGCCTCTCCTGGACACCTCCAGAGCTCTGAGCAACTTCCCTTACAGCACATGTCACCATGTATGTGATTGTTGATCAATGGCCATATTATCTTCCCCAGTTGCAATGAGTTCCTGGAGGGCAGGTTTGAGGGTGGTGTTATGGAATTTGTTGGTTCATCTTGGGGTTCCCTGCACACAGCCAAGGCCCAGCACACAAGCGGGTTCAAAAGATGAAAGTCCAGGACAGAGCAGGGAGGAGGGGAAGGCAATGAATGGGGAGGGGCTGGGGCTGGAGAAGGGGGTCAAGTTCTAATGGACTCTTTGCTCTACCAGGCCTCTCCTTGGTGGTGGGATTGGTTCTCTACATCTCCAGCATCAATGACGAGGTTATGAATAGGCCCAGCAGCTCTGAGCAGTATTTTCACTATCGCTACGGGTGGTCTTTTGCCTTCGCTGCTTCCTCCTTCCTACTCAAAGAGGTGATGTCCGTGGGGCCCACACTCCAGAGTTTTGAATGGGAGGGTCTCAGAGGCCTGAACTCCTGAGTCCTGAGGAAGGAGACCTGGGGGCTTGGACCTCTGGGTCCTGGGAGAGGAGAGGGCTGGGGATCTGGACTCCTGGGTCCGAGGGAGGGGCCTGGGGCTGGGACTCCTGGGTCTGAGGGAAGAGGGGCTGGGAGACCTGAGTCTTGGATCTGAGGGAGGAGAGGGCTGGGGGCCCGGACTCCTGGATCTGAAGGAGTTTGGGGGCTTGGACTTCTGGGTCTGGGGAAGAAGGGGTTGCGGGTCTGGATTCTTGAGCCCTGGGGAAGAGGGGGTTACAGGCCAACTCTGCGACTCTCACCGTGCCTTGCGCAGGGGGCCGGCGTGATGTCCGTGTACCTGTTCACCAAGCGCTACGCGGAGGAGGAGATGTACCGTCCACACCCGGCCTTTTACCGCCCGCGTCTCAGCGACTGCTCCGACTACTCGGGCCAGTTTCTGCAGCCCGAGGCCTGGCGCCGCGGCCGCAGCCCCTCTGACATCTCCAGCGACGTCTCCATCCAGATGACGCAGAACTACCCTCCCGCCATCAAGTACCCCGACCACCTGCACATCTCCACCTCGCCCTGCTGAGGCCCCGCCCCCGGAGCGGCCCTGCTCCTCTTCCTGGGTCTCTGCAGTGCAGCCCCCCACCCTCCTCGGGACTCCTCCCTCCGCCCGAAGGATGCTGCGCAAGTTTTAGGCCCCACCCTCTCCCGGTGGCTTCTCCCGGTCACCCTAACTCCTCGCCTTCTCCAATTCCTCCTCTTTCCAGGGGCTCCTCCCCTTTCTCTAACCTCTCCGTTTTACTGGTTTCTTCCGTTTCCACTGCGGGCCCCTTTCGCCTTAGGCCCGCCCATTTCCCCTTAGGATCCGCCTCTTTCTTCTAGGACCCTCCCCTCTCCCCTATGACCCACCCCTTTTCCTCTAGGGCCCATCCATTTCCCTTAGGACACGCCTCTTTCTCCTTACGGCCTCCCCCTTTCCCCTCAGGATCCGCCCCTTTTCTTTTAGGGCCCGCCCCTTTTCCTTTAGGGACCACGCCTTACCTCTGACCCCAGTTCTCCTAAGCCCCCCAACTTCCCTCCTCACTGCAGGGGCGCTGGGCTGGAGAGTACGTTCTGGCAGCCCCCCGGAATGCCGATGATCCTCTTCTCCCCTTTGCCCTGGCCTTCTCCTGGCGTCTGGCCCAGGATCCCCCGGGCCACCCTCCCTCCTGACCCCGCGGTGCTGTGGGGGCCTTCTTGCCCCAACTCACAGCTCCAGGTGGGCAGGACCTGGTATCCTTCCCTCCCCCCGCCCACTTCGTTGCTCCCAGGAATACCCCATTCTTTCTACTTTCTGTTGTCACGGGCTGGGCTCTTTTGCCTTCTGAAGGTTACCTGCCTTTTAGGTGGCGCTCTGTCTAACGGATCTTGCTTTCTCAGCTATCCTCGGCTTCTTTTTCTTTCTCTTTTTCTTCCTCTTCCTCCTCTTCTTCCTCTTCCTCTTCTTTCTCTCTCTTCTTCCCTCCACCCACTCATCCGCCCCCTTAGGTACATCCATCCTCGCACACCCAACAAGGATAGGGACCCTGGGGCGGAGGGAGTCCCCAGATGCCATTTCCGCACCTGTGCCCGCCTCTTCCCCCTCGAGGCGCCGTCGGGGGAGGGAGGGGCAGTAGCGGGGGGTCGACACCCCCCCAAACCTCGAAGTCTTCCATTTTCTGGCACTCCCCCTCATTGAAGTCCCCCTTCTCATCTCAGACCCCCAACTCTGGCCTCTTTCAAGGGCCCGTCCGCCTCCTTGGATAGATTTTGGGGGAGATCACCAGAAACTCGTCCACCCCCTTATTAGGGGAGGAGGGGCGACGTAGCACAGTATTGTACACGGAACTAGAACGGCCCCCGGGGTGCGGGGAGGGGGGCAGGGGAGGGACGGGGGCTTTTAGTTTGCATCTTAGGTGGGAGGGGGGAGGGGGATCGCAGCAGTTAACCTGTCTTTACGCAGCGATTTTTAATGAGGCTGGGGGGAGGGGGGAGCTGGGGACGGGGAAGGGGTTGGGGTGGGGGGCCTGGCTCTGTTATTTACCGTGTATCATATGTAAATACCGACAGAAACTTCAATAAACTTTATCTCAAACACGTCTCCACCTGCCCAAGGGGAAGGGATTGGATACAGGGAACTTTGTCCCCGTCTCTACCCCTAGGATTGGGGCCTAAATAGTAGAATAAGGTTAGATTATTGTTGTTGTCATTGGGTGCCCTGGAGTTTGTGGAGTCAATTTCGACTCATAGCGACCCCATCTGACAGAGTTGAACTGCCCCCTAGGGTTTTCTTGGCTGTAATCCTTACGAAAGCCTATCGCCAGTTATTTCTCCCATGGAGCTGCTGGGTAGGTTGGAACTGCCAACTTTTCCTTCAGTTAACAGCTGAACATGGAACCATTGCACCACCAGGGCTCCTTAAGGTTAAATTGGTCGTTGTTGAATTACTTAATCATCATAATTCTTAACAGTAACACTTTACAATTCGGGCCAGCCAGTGACACCAGGTCAGGATCAATACATATTAGCTCTTGGTATTACTGTGACCACTTACAGTATCCTTATAATTACTTGCCTTTCTCCTGCGTTCATTGCTTCATTTTAATTTTCTGCTCAAGCCTGCAAGTTGAATTTATTGGCCACATTTACAGATAGGCCCAGAGAGGTGAAATGATTCACCAAAGGTCCAAAAAAAAAAAAAGTTACCATGGAGTCAATTCTGACTTACAGCAGGGCAGCCTTAGAGCTGTCTGCCATAGATTTTCAATGGCTGATTTTTCAGAAGTAGATTGCCAGGCTTTTCTTCCGTGGTGCCTCTAAACGTTCGGTTAACAGCCCAGCACATTAACTGTTTGTATCACCCAGGGACTCCCACCCAAGAAGCTGGCAGAGCCATTAGTTGAAATCAAGTTCATCTGGTTCCAAAACTTGACCCTCCTTCTGCTTGTACTAAGGAGCAGTGGGTTTTTCTAACCCTTGGCTCAGTCACTCTGCTGAGAAATAACTGCTACCATTTCTTGCACACCTACTATGAGCCAGACAGTTTCCTTCCACACATGATCTCGTTAGGTATTCACTGCAACCCTGTATGACAATAATTGTTGTTATTGTTGTTGTTAGGTGCCATGTAGTCGATTCCAACTCAGAGTAGAACTGCCCATAGGGTTTTCTTGCCTGCAATCTTTGTGGGAGCAAATTGCCAGGTCTTTTCTCCCACGGAGCCGCTGGATGGGTTGAAACCACCAACCTTTCATTTAACAGTCAAGCACTTTAATCATTGTGCCACCAGGGCTCCTTGTGAAAACAATTATCACCCCCGTTTTGCAGATGAAAAGACTGAGGCTCAGAGAGTTAGAAGTGAACAAGCAAGTGGTGGCTCCAAAGTCCGGGATCTTACCCACTGGACTGAGAGATTGAGAAGGGCTTAAATGTTTGATAAACTTATTCTTTTTTTTTTTTTTGCTTTCTATTGGATTCTTTTTTTTTTTAATCGTGCTCTAGGTGAAGGTTTACGGAGTAAATTAGTTTCCCATTCAATAGATTATACACAAATTGTTCCTTGGCATTGGTTGCAATCCCTGCAATGTGTCAGCACTCTCTCCTTTATCACTCCGAGTTCCCCGTTTACATTCATCCAGTTTTCCTTCCCCTTCCCGCCTTCTCATCTTTGCTTTTAGGCTGCTGTTGCCCTTTTGGTCTCATATAGGTGGTTGTTCTAAGGAGCACTTACCACACGGGTGTTATTGTTTATTATTTTATAGGCTTGTCTATTATTTGGCTGAAAGGTGATCTCCGGGGATGGCTTCAGTTTCAAGTTAGAAGGGCATTTAAGAGCCATAGCCTCGGGGGTTCTTCCAGTCTCTCTCAGACCAGTAAATCTGGTCTTTTTTATGAATTTGAATTTTGTTCTATATTTTTCCCCCACTCTAACCTGGACCTTCTATTGTGATCCTGATGAGAGTGATTGGTAGTGGTGGCCCGGCAGTATCTAATCCTTCTGGCTAGTGGAGACTGTGGTTCTTGTGGTCCATTAGTCCTTTGGACTAATTGTTTCCTTAGGTCTTTGGTTTTCTTCACTCTCCTTTGCTCCAGACAGAAAGAGACCAATAAATGTATCTTAGATGGTGGCTCACAAGCTCTTAAGACCCCAGACACTACTCACCAAAGTGGGATGTAGAACGTTGTTTTTATGAACTATGTTATGCCAATTGACCTAGATGTCCCCTGAAACTATGGTCCTTAGCCTTTAAGCCCAGTAACTCAGTCTTGTGAGGTGTGATAAACTTATTCTTGAAGTTTGTTCTAAAGGAAATGCAGTGCCAGCCCTTCCATTCTTTGCCTTGTCTAGATTCAGCCTCTTGAATGGTAATAAGAATAACTTACATGTTATAGATTGAATGGTGTTCCCAAAAATATTTGTTGTAAATCCTAACCCCTGTACCTTTGAGTGTAAGCCCATTTGGCAATAGTTTTTTTGTTATGCTAATGAGGCAATATCAATGTGTTGTTGTTAGGTGCCATCAAGTCCGCTCTGACATAACAACCCCGTGTACAACAGAAAGAAACACTGCCTGGTCCTCCGCCATGCTCACAATCATTGCTATATTTGAGCCCATTGCTGGAGCCACTGTGTCAATCCATCTCATTAACGGCCTTCCTCTTTCATGATGACCCACTACCAAAACTGATGTCCTTCTCCAGGGTCTGGTCCTCCTGGTAACACACCCAAAGTAAGCCAGACAAGTCTCACCATCCTCACGTCTAAGGAGCATTCTGGCTGTACTTTCTCCAAGACAGATTTGTTCATTCTTTGGCAGTCCCTGGTATATTCCACATCAGTGTAGGTTGTGTCTTAAGCCAATCACTTTTGAGATATAAAAGAGCAGATTAGGCACAGAAGCACAAACACAAATGGCAGAAGATAGATGCCATGCCACATGAAGATCACCAAGGAGCCGAGGACCAGAAGGTGAAGAGACAAGGACCTTCCCCCAGAGCTAACAGAGGTAGAGAGCCTTGCTCTAGAGCTGGTACCCTGAATTTGGACGCCTAGATTCCTGAGCTGTGAGAAAATAAGTTTCTGTTGGTTAAGCCACTCGCCTGTGGCTATGGGGCAGTTCTTTCTGTCACATGAGGTCACCATGAGTCGGGATTATCTTGATGGTACCTAACAACAACAGATGTCAGACACTGTGCTAAGCACTTTTCATTTATTAGCTCATTGGATTCTTTCAATTATCCTATGAACCAGACATTCTAATTAACCCCATTTTACAGACAAAGAAACTGAGGCTCAGAGAGGTGAGGTTACCCAGCTTGGAAGATGCAATGCAGAATTCATGCCTGGGCCTGTCTAACTCCAGAGTCTACTCTCTTAGCTGCTATATTTTACTACTAGGGAAACAAAAAAAACTGTCTTGAAAGAAGTACAGCCAGAATGCTCCTTAGAGAGAGGATGGCAAGACTTCGTCTCACGTATTTTGGACGTGTTATGGATTGAATTGTGTCCCCCCAAAACGTATGTCAATTTGGCTAGGCCATGATTCCCAGTATTGTGTGATTGTCCACCATTTTGCCATCTGATGTGATTTTCTTATGTGTTGTAAATCCTACCTCTATGTTGTTAATGAGGCAGGATTAGAGGCAGTTATGTTAATGAGGCAAGACTCAATGTACAAGATTAGGTTGTATCTTTAGTCAGTCTCTTTTGAGATATAAAAGAGAGACGAGACGGGGGACCTCATGTCACCAGGAGTGAGGAACCAGGAGGGGAGCACATCGTTTGGACCCGAGGTCCCTGTGCTGAGAAGCTCCTAGACCAGGGGAAGATTGATGACAAGGACCTTCCCCCAGAACCAAAAAAGAGAGAAAGCCTTCCCCTGGAGCTGGCACCCTGAATTCGGACTTCTAGCCTCCTACACTGTGAAAGAATAAATTTCTGTTTGTTAAAGCCATTCACTCATGATATTTCTGGTATAGCAGTGCTAGATAACTAAATAAAACAACATGTTATCAGGAAGGATATCATGCTTGGTAAAGTAAAGGGTCAGTAAAGGAGAGGAAGACCCTCAAGGTGATGGATTTACACAGTGGCTACAACAATAGGCTCAAACATAACAACGATTGTGAGGAAGGTGCAGCACCGGACATTTTGTTCTGTTGTACATGGGGTCACTGTGAGTCAGAACTGACTCTACAGCACCTAACAACAGCAAGGATTTGATGTAAACTCCTTCTGTGGGCTTGAGCAAGACTTTTAATCTCTGGAGCTTTGGTTTCCTTTTCTGTAAAAATTGGGGAGGGTGGCATTGGGCTAGAAGGACTCATGCATCCAATGAGCTTTGAAATTTTGATTTCTCCAAATCTCTCTGGAACAGGGAGGGTAGTTGGGGTAAGTTAGCAGGAAAGAATTAAGATGCAGCAGAATCAGACTCCCAGAGGGAAATACTCTGAGTCATTCTCGATGATTTCAGGAATTTCTGGAGGTCATGCTTGAGATGGGGCCCAGCAAATACAGTTCTGCTTCTTTGTCAAGACGAATCGATTTGTAGTGGCTGCCTGGAGCACAGTATTGAGAAGGATTCTCAACAATTGCTCAGTAGAAAAGAATGTCATCATCTATTGGTGCTGCCTGCCAGGCTGATCAATTGTTTCTGTCTGCCATGCCTGCAGGATAGGTAGTGGTGGTTCGATTGCCAGAAATTTGCTGACTTTGCCTAAAATTTAACAACCTAAAGTCCTAAAGTTTGTGTGCCTCTTAAAAATCAATCTAGTTTCATTTTTGTTTTCCTTTTTTTAAAATACACTTTGAAATATATAACAGAATGAGACATTGCCCAATCCTGTGCCATCTTAATGATCATTGGTATGTTTGAGCCCATTGTTGCAGCCACTGTATCAATCCATCTCAGGGAGGGTTATTTTAAATATATATATATATAACTTTTTAATAATGATACTAAGATGTTATTTGCCTTTTTCAAACTTATTCTATCGAACATATGTTGTTGTTGTTGTTGGGTGCTGTCGAGTCGATTCCAACTCATAGCAACCCCATGTGACAGAGTAGAACTACCCCATACGGTTTCCTAGGCTGTAATCTTTACGGGAGCAGATCACCAGGACTTTCTCCCGTAGAGCCGCTGGGAGAGTTTGAACCACCAACCTTTCGGTTAGCAGCCAAACATTTAACTGTTGTGCCACCAGAACATAGTGGATTTTTTTTGGAGGCTATACCACAAGTGATAACACAATAGATTGAATGCAGAAATGGATATGAGAATCCAATTATGAAATGCAATTCCATAGTTAAAGATTTCTTTTTAAAGGAATGCTGTGAAAAGTAAGTCGCACTTCCGACATTCTGGCATCCAGAAATTCTCCTACCCTCCAGGTATTAAAAAAACAAAACCCAGACTCGTTGCTGTAAAGTTGATTCTGACTCAGGGTGACCCTATGTATTATAGACTAGAACTGCTAGCACTCGGCTGCTAACCCAAAGTTTGGCGGTTCAAACCCACCCAGTGGCTCTAGGGGGGAAAAGACCTGGCAATCTGCTTCCATGAAGACTAAAAAACCAAAAAACCAAACCCGTTGCCTTCCAGTTGATTCCGACTCATAGCGACCCTATAGGACAGAGTAGAAATGTTGAGTTCATTCCGACTCATAGTGACACTATAGGACAGAGTAGAACTGCCACATAGGGTTTCCAAGAAGTGGTCGGTGGGTTCGAACTGCTGACCTTTTGCTTAGCGGCCAAGCTCTTAACCACTGCACCACCAGGGCTCCCTGTAAAGATTACAGCCTAGAAAGCTCAATGCGGCAGTTCTACTCTGTCACACGGTGTTGATATGGGTCAGAGTTGAGTTTATGGCACACAACAACAACAATATCTTTATGGAAGCAGATCACCAGGCCTTTTTCCCGCAGCGCCAATGGTGGGTTCAAACCGTCAACCTTTCAAGTAGTAGTCAAGGGCAAACTGCGCAACCCAGGACAGTCCAGCTTTTAAATTTCAGGAAAACTCTAATAGACGTGTGTTTAAATCCTCACACATGTGAGTATGTAGCATATAGGCGTTTACTTTACCCAGCATAATATACACATAGTCCTGTACCATCAAATTTCACATGAGAATGTTTTATGGGGATCATTTAGTTAGTATCTGTTAGAAACATCTACCTTATTGTTTTCCAAGTCTGTTTAATAGGAATTGTTTGCATTTATCAAGTGCCTCCGCCATGGATTGAATTGTGTTCCCCAAAAATGTGTGTCAACTTGGCTAGGCCATGATTGCCGGTACTGTGTCATTGTCCACCATTTTGCCATCTGCTGTGATTTTCCTATGTGTTGTAAATCCTACCTCTATGATGTTAATGAGGCAGGACTCAATCTACAAGATTAGGTTGTATCTTAAGTCAGTCTCTTTTGAGATGTAAAAGACAGAAGCAAGCAGAGAGACAGGGGGACCTCATATCACCAAGAAAGCAGTGCTGGGAGCAGAGTTTGCCCTTTAGACCCAGGGCTCCTGTGCTGAGAAGCTCCTAGACCAGGGGAAGATTGATGATAAGGACCTTCCTTCAGAGCCAACAAAGAGAGAAAGCGTTCTCCTGGAGCTGACCCCCTGAATCTGGACTTCTAGCCTACTAGACTGTGAGAGAATGAATTTCTGTTTGTTGTAGCCATCCACTTGTGGTATTTTTGTTATAGCAGCACTAGATAACTAAGACAGCCTCCTATTGCCAACCACTTTGCATTCAATAACCCAAGGAAGTTGGTACTGTTATTAGCATACCCATCTGACAAACAAGATTCTGAGGCACAGAGAGGTTAATTAACTTCCTCCTGGTCACACAGCTAGTAAGTGGCCATCGTCATTTTTACACATTGTTCTGCACGTTATTATCATTATTTTAAAAATAGTATATAGCATTGGCTTTCAAAATGTGGCCCAGAGACCCCAGGGATCCCTGAGTTTCCTTTAAGGGATCCTCTAGGTCAAAGCCATTTTTATAATAATGTTGATAATTGCTTTCAAGTCGCTTCTGACTCATGGCGACTTTCTATATAGCAGAACGAAACGTTGCCCGGTCCTGCGATATCTTCATGATTGTTGGTATGTTTGAGGCCATTGTTTGTCGCCATCCATTTCATGAAGGGTTTTTTTTTTTTTTAATAATAATTAAAAAAATACTGTTAAGATATCATTTGTCTTTTCATTCTTATTCTTTCATGAGCATATAGTGGAGGTTTTTGGAGACTACATCAGTGAGAATACAATGGATTGAATGCAGAAACCAATATGAGAAATCAACTTTCTTCTATTAGGCCAAACATCAAGTCAAGTAGCGACACTATAAAGCAATGTCATGATATTTTTTGTTTTAGAATATATGGGTATTTTTCATAAAAGGAAGTCATTTATGTAAACTTGCAATGAGCTTATTAAACAAATATTTAAAATTTTTCTGTTTGAATTTTTAATACATTAACCAATTAACCAGTTGCCACTGAATCAACTCCAACTCATGGCGACCCCATATGTGTGTCAGAGCAGAACTGTGCTCCATAGGGTTTTCAATGGCTGCGACCTTTCAGAAGCAGATCGCCAGGCCTTTCTTCCGAGGTGCCTCTGGGTGGACTCAGATCTCCTACCAAGGTTAGCAGTCCAGCGTGTTAACTGTTTGCACCACTCAAGGACTCCTCTGATACATTAAATATCAATAAACATTACACACATAAACAAAAGTTCTTCGGGAGCCTCTCTATATATTTTTCTTCACAATTTTTAAAAGTACAGAGGGATACTGAGACCAAAAGTTTTAAGAACTGCTGTTGTATTTTTTTTAACAGTTGTGTTGTGGTCCATTGAACGGAGGTCATTTATTTTGACAATAATCTCATTTTTAATAGAAATTTAATAATTAGTCATGATTTAAAAATTTAAGCGGCAGAGAAGGTATAAAGAAAAAAGTAACTCTTCTTCACTCTCTTCAGTCCCAGACTCATTTCCTGAATGACTGTTATCAGTTTCTTTTAGAACCTTCTAGACCACTGGTTCTCCACTGGGGAACAGTTTTGCTTCCCAGTCAACATTTGGCAATGTCCAGAGACATTTTTGGTTGACATGACTGGGGGTAAGTATTGCTACTGGCGTCTGACAGGTAGAGGCCAAGGATGCTGCTAAACACCCTACAATGCACAAGACAGCCCCCTACCCCCAACATAGAATTATCTAGTCCAAGATATGACTAGTGCCAAGACTGAGAAAACTTGCTCTAGACATTATTGATACATTTATATAGTCTTCCCTTGTCTGTTTTCTCTCTTTTTGCCTTTGTTTTTTATTAACACAAATCAGATTTAGTTAAACATATTTACAAGCAATGATTTTTAACTTGGAATGGATAAGGCGCCCTTTTGAGAACCAGAGAGATGCCTGGGTAGTGCAAACAATTTGTGCTCAACTACTAACCTTGGTGGCACAGTGGTTAAGAGCTCGGCTGCTAACCAAAGGGTCAGCAGTTTGAATCCACCAGCTGCTCCTTGGTAACCCCATGGGGAGTTCTACTCCGTCCTATGGGGTCGCTATGAATCGAAATCAGCTCGATGGCAAAGGGGTTTGGTTTTTTTGGTTTACTAACTTAAAGGTTAGTGGTTTGAACCCACCCAGCAGCACTGTGGAAGACAGGCCTGGTGATCTGCTTCCATAAAGATTGTTGTTGTTAGGTGCCATCAAGTCAATTTCAACTCATAGCAACCCAATGTGTGACAGAGTAGAACTGCCCCATAGGGTAGTTTACAAGAAGGAGTCCTGGTGATTCTGTGGTTAAGTGCTCATCTGCTAATCAAAAGGTCAGCTGTTCGAACCCAGCAGCCACTGGGAGAAAGACGTGGCAGTCTGCTTCTGTAAAGCTTAACAGCCTTGGAAACCCTATGGGGCAAGTCTACTCTGTCCTACAGGGTCACTATGAGTTGGAATCAACTTGACAGCAATGGGTTTTTGTTTTTTTAATATTTACAGGAGCAGATCACCAGGTCTTTCTTCCACAGATGAAGATTACAGCCAAGAAAACCCTATGGGGCGAACACACACACACACGTAGACAAAACCCTATGGGGCAGTTCTACTCTTTAACACATGGGGTCCCCATGAGTTGGAATCGACTCAATAGCAATGAATTAGGTTTTTGGTTTTCAGAATCAGATAATAACTGTAGACCCCCAGACAAAATACTCATACTTATGAAAATTTACACAGCATTTCAGGGGTTTCACAGGCACCCCCAAAAGCTCTGCTGGAATTTCTTGGACATGTGTCTTCGAATCACAGTCGTGGGACATCCCATCAGAGGCCGATCTCTCACAGCACCCCTTCCCCTTTTATAAACAGACGGACGAGGGTCCAGAGAGGAAAAGTGTTTGGCTCTGGGTAGCTGAGGGAGGCAAGTACAAGCAGAGATTAGAACTCAGGCCACCTGACTCCCTGTGCTGGAATCTTTCCACTTCACCCTGAATGAGGACGTTTTAGAAACGCTGATCCCCTCTTCCTGGCACAGCGGGAAAACACGCCGCCGCCACTCTGTTCCTCTTGAGAAAACACAAAGGGCCCAGCTGTTGTTGATGAGAAACACTCCAACACCTGTGAGAAAGCATGGGCTCAGGATGCAAGGGGGGAGAGGGGTTGGACAGGGACAAGAGGTGGTGATTGGCTGCTAGAGGGTAGAGACCCTGCAGTATGTATCCACCCATTCCTCGATTCTTTTCAATCACCCATCCGTCTATGCATGCATTCATTCGCTCATTCATTCACTCGTTCAGCATCCACGGACTGAGCCTTTTATTAACCAGGACTGGATTGGGCTCTAGGGAACATGGAAGTGAATGAGACCTGTGCCTGTCCTTGAGCAGCTCCCCTGTGGTGGGGAACATGGACCCACCAACCACAACACAGGGTGACTGTGCTCTAATGGGGAGTCCCTAGGTGGTACAAACAGTTAACCTGCTCGGCCACTAAGCCAAAGATTGGAGGTTTGAGTTCACCCAGAGGCACCTCGGAAGAAAGGCCCGGTAATCTGCTTCCGAAAAAAATCAGCCATTGAAAACCCTATGGAGGGAAGTTCTAACTCTGACACAAGGGGTGTCAACATGAGTCAGAATCGACTCCGTGGCAGCTCATTTAGTTTTGGCCTTTAGGCACTCTAATGGGGAGTCTCTGGGTGGTACAAATCGTAAATGTCCTTGGCTGCTAAGCCAAAGATAGGAGGTTCAAGTCTACCCAGAGGTGCCTTGGAAGAAAGGCACGGTGATCTGCTTTCAAAAAAATCACCCATTGAAAATCCCATGGACTACAGTTCTACTCTGACACACACGCGGGTGCCGTGAGTTAGAGTTGACTCCCTGGCAACTGGTTAACTGGTGCTGTAATGGAGGCAGCATAGAAGATGGTGGAAGCACAGATGTACCCCCTAATGCAGTCTTGAGAAGTTGGAGAAGGCTTCCTGGAGGAAGAAGCATTTAGCTGAATCTTGAGGCGTGGGTAGAGGGTTTGTCATATGGCTGAGAGATGGAAAGGGATTCTAGACAAGAGAGCCACACGTGGAAATCCAAAAGCATGAAGGAGCTGGGCATGGTAGGGGAAACTATTCTAACCTGCAGGAGGCAAGCAGTAGGGATGGCATACGATGAGGCTAGTGCTCTTGGCAAAGGTCCCTGAGTGGTGCAAATGGTTTGCACTTGACTACCAACCTAAATGTTGGTGGTTCGAACCCACCCAGTGGCACTGTGGAAAAGAGGCTGGTGATCATCTTCCATAAAGATTGTTGTTGTTAGCTGTCCTCAAGTTGATTCTGACTCATGGTGACCAAGGATTAAAAAAAAAAAAAAAACCTGTTGCCATTGAGTTGATTCTGACTCATAGCAACCCTATAGGACAGAGTAGAGCTGCCCCATAGGGTTTCCAAGGCTGTGATCTTTAGGGAAGCCGACTGCCCCATCTTTCTCCCTTGGAGTGCCGACCTTTTGATTAGCACTTAACCACGGTGTCATCAGGGCTCTCTGACCAAAGATTACAGCCAAGAAAATTCTATGGGGCACAGTTGTACCCTGTAACACATGGGGTCACCATGAGTTGGAACGGACTCCACAGCGCATGGTTTAGGGTTTTAGTGCTCTTGACAAAAGGACATAGGTAAGGAGTTTAGATTTTTTCCTGGGCAGTAGGGAACCATAGGAGAATGTTAAGCAGAGGTAGACAGGGTCAACTCTGAGTGTTAGAAAGGTATCTTAGGTTCCATGTGGAAATTGGACTGGAGGGAGACCAGTGGCATAGGCTGGTCTTAGTAGCTCAGGCAAGAGCAGGGCAGAGAGGAAATGGATACAGAGGAAATCCAGGAGGCAGAGGGGTCAGCACACGGAGACTGGCTCGTTGTCAGGAGTGAGGAAGACAGAAGCATTCTTTCTTTTTTTCTCAAGTTGCCATTGAGGTGATTCCAACTCATGGTGACCCCATGTGCGTCAGAGTAGAACTGGGCTCCATAGGGTTTTCAAAGGCTGATTTTTTTGGAAGCAGATTGCCAGGCCTTTCTTCCGAGGTGCCTCTGGGTGGACTCGAATCACCAACCTTTTGGTTAGCAACAGGTTTTTTTGCTTTGGTACACCAGGGGTTGGAAAGCTTGGGGTCACCTTGGAATTTTGTCTATCACATGGCATTAGGGGGAAATGAGGGTGGAAGACCTTTTCAAAGGTAGAGACTTATCTGATTTGTTTCTAGGTCTACAGTCTCTAGCACAGGATCAGACAGACCATGGGAAGATAAATGCATGAGAAAATGTAGGAATGAGATCCAAAAAAGCCCTTCGTATGTATCCCTCATAATCCCCCATGAGCCGAAGGAGTGATAAGTGGGGGCGTAAAATAAAATAAAATCGAAGTCAAGAGATACTCTCTCTGGTTGTTGAAACAAGGAATCGTGGTGTAAGTGTATCACTTAATGTTATAAAATTAATCAATACAAGAACTAAAAACTCTTATACGGGAGGAGAGGATGGAAAGGCATGGTCTGTGTGAGTTAAATTCTTTTTTTTTTTTTTTTAGTTGTACTTTAGATGAAGGTTTACAGAACAAATAGTTTCTCATTAAACAGTCCACATATTGTGTGAGTTGAATTCTTACCTATTACAGAGAGAAAATCTATAGACAGTGCCTAATGTTGGCACATCCAGAAGATAATTATTATTTAGAGACGTAAAGATAAATAAGAGAAGAAACAGCTAAAATTGTTAAAAAGCTGTCTTAGTTATCCAGTGCTGCTATAACAGAAATACCACACATGGATGACTTTAACAAACAGAAATTTATTTTCTCACAGTTTAAGAGGCTAGAAGTCCTAGGAGCTCAGAGCTCCGGCTCTACAGGAAGGCTCTTCTTCTCTGTCGGCTCTGGAGGAAGGTTCTTGTCTCTTCTGAGCTTCTGCTCTTGGGTGATCTTCGTGTGGCTTGGCATCTCTCTTTCCGTCTCTGCGTCTTCTGCTTGCTTGTTTAATCTCTTTTATAATCTCAGAAGATACTGACTCAAGACACACCCTACGCTAATCCTGCCTTATTAACGTAACAAAGACAACCCATTCCCAAATGGGATTATAACCACAGGCATAGAAGTTAGGATTTTCAACACATATTTTCGGGGGACTCAATTCAATCCATAACAAAGGCTCTTCCAACAAGGAGAAGGGTGGGCCAGACTGAATTATTGTTATAGTAATCCCTTGTGTATCATTTGATTCTTTTTTTTTTTTTAAACCATGGGCACATATTGATTTGATTAGTAAATACACTTTAATTTAAAATAAAAATAAAGTAACTTCCCTCCCTCCCCACCTAGTTACTTATTAGTCTACTTTTACCCCCAGGGGGCATTGGGCAATGTCTGGAGACGTTTTTGGTTGTCTCAATTAGGGGCAGGGGTACTACTGGCATCTAGTGGGTAGAGGCCAGGGATACTGCTCAACCTCCTACAATGCACAGGACAGTCCCCACAATAAAGAATTGTTTACTGTTTGTTGTCAAGCTGATTCCAACTTACACTGACCCTACAGGACAGAGTAGAACTGCCCTATAGGTTTCCACGGCTGCAAAGAAGGAGCCCTGATGTGCAACAGTTAAGCACTACGCTGCTCTGCAGGAGAAAAGACTTGGCTATGAGTTGGAATCGACTGGCTGGCACACAGCAATAACAACAACAATCTACAGGAGTGGATGGCCAGGTCTTTTCTCCCACGTAGCCGTTGGTGGGTTCAAACTGCCGGCCTTTTGCTTAGCAGCCGAGAGCCTAACCATTGCACCACCAGAATTACACAGCACAAAATGTCAATAGTGTTGAGGTTGAGAAACTCTGGTTTCTCTCATTATCTTCCTAGCTCTAGTCATCATTTGAAAATATCTGCTTCTGTTGTTATTTAGTTTTAGTTTCCCCATTTGGGTTATGAATCCCTCCCTCCTACCCCCGAAGAACTGAGAAGCAGCTCAGCAGAGAGACAGCAGGACAGGTTCTGGATTCTGATGTCCTGGCTTCTTAGCTGTTTGATTTGCTTACCTCTCTTGGCCTCAGTTTTCTCACCTTTACAGTGGGCATAGTAATAGAACCCACTTCTTGAAGTTGTTTTGAAGACTGAGTCAATGCCCACAATCTGCTTAGAATTTGTACCATTAAGCGCTCAATCTACACTGATTATCATTATTGTTTACTGCTGTAGTCCCCTCTCTGGAAAGAGCACAGGTGAACAAATATTTCTCAAATGAAAGGATTCCAGGCCCCTTTTCCTTGGGGCCTATGTTTCTTTGTTTCTGAACGCTTTTCTAAACTCCTTGTCCTACGGGGCATGGTGAGAATTAAATGAACTGGCCTAAAGTAATTCTATTGGATACCTGGGATGCTGAGTACAGGAAGATATGGCTACTCCAGTGAAAAGAACCACATGAGCAAACTCTAGGCGTGAGATTATTCCTGTTGTCTGCAAGCCCCACAGGGGAGGAGCTATCCCAATAAAGGTCTGTTGAATTAAAAAACTCCAGTTGACCTACTCTTGATCACTGTCCCCATCCCAAAGAGGCTGCTTCAACCCTAGCTTGCCTCTTATTCCCTGGGTAATCTCCGGCAAATGACCACACATCTTGAAGCCTCAGTTCTCCTCATCTATAATATGGGGCTATTGCAACTCATTTTGCAAGGATGCTGTAAAAATCCCAGAAGATAATGTAGCATTCAAACTTCCTCGCCCAAGGTTGAGGTTATGGCCAGCTCTTAGATTTTGACAAACATCCGCATGAGGATAGAATCCTGAAATAACTAGTTGCCTAGAGCAGCATGCAAAGTCCTCTCCTATCAGTTTTCTTGTTTAATTGGAGACAACTTTTGTCCGCATTGTAACCAAGCACAACTGAGTCTAAAAGAGCAGAAGGGTTTTGTCCAAGGTCACGTAGTGGATAACGGGTATCTTCAAGATTTGAACCCAAGACCAGCCTTTGACTCTCAACGTCAGGTTTTCTACCTCGAGTGGTCCTTCTGCCTACTCGAGGCTAGTTCTAGAATTGACAAATCTGTTCTTCTCGAAACTGTTTCATA
>NW_004444023.1:9430996-9459483 GCF_000243295.1 Trichechus manatus latirostris
CGCCCCACCGCACACAGGTGTCTTTAAGAATTGCTTCCACTTAAGCTTTTTCCATCCTATTCCCCCGCCCTCACCATCTTGGGGAATCTTAACTCTATCCTTTCCTCCTCATTAGGTTTGAGTAGGGGGTAAGAAGAAAAAATACATTTGTTGGTGAAACTCAAAAATCTAATATGATTTTTTTTTTTTTTTTTGGAGAGAGGTAGGGATCTTTGCCCTTGGCATTTCGGGTGGGAAGAACCGAAGAGGTTGAGATTTCCTTTTGGATTTTGGGTAAGGGGCACGCTCCTGGGGTCCTTTTAAAAAGGCCCTCCCCTCATTTCCGGCCGCCGCCGCCAGCCTTGGCTGGGCGCCTGGATCCCGTTGCTATGACGACAGGAAGAGGCGGTGGCGGCTGCAAGCGATGCTGAGGAGAGATGGAGGCTAGTGGGGGTGGGGGTGGTGGCTTTGAAATGGGGGAGGGGGTAGGGACCAGGGGATGGGGATGCAGGTGGGGGACGGGGCCAGGGTACCCTTTATCTCTGACCCCCTTAATTCATCCGAGCCTGGCCCCTCTCCCATTATTTTTCTCCATAGTGGCTTCGCAGGCTCTATCTCTGTCTCTCCTTCTCTGGGTCTGTATCTCTTTCAGTCTGAGTCTCTCTCCATCTGTGTCTCTCTTTGGGTTTCTCCTCTTTCTTCCGCAATCTGTCTCTGTCTCCAGGCACCTTCTGCCACCCAGACCCTTCTTCCCTAAATTTCCTCTCATTATTACTCTCTTGTTCTCTGTCTCTGTTTCTCTCTCTTTTTCTCTGTGTATCTTTTTTTCCTCTCTAAAGCCTCCTTCTTTCTACAAGACCTTGCCGCCCTTCCCCAATTTCTCGCTCCCTTTTCTCAATTTCTTTCGCTCCTCTCTCTCTCTCTACCCCATCCGCTCAGTGTCTCTCTCTTTCGGTCTGTCTCTCCCCATCTGTCTCTCCTCCCTCCCCTCTCTGGATGACTCTCTCTTCCTCTCTTTCCTTCTGTTACCCAGATCCCGAATCCCTCCATCCTCTCCTTTACTCCCACCCCTCCCCCAGTCTGTTGGTCTTTCTCTTTGGGTCTCTGTCCCCTGCTCTCTCTGTGTATTTCTCCGTCTGTGTGTGTGTGTGTGTGTGTGTGCGTGTGTGCGCGCGCGCGCGCGCGCGCGCTCGCGAGTGTTTCCAACTTCCTTCTGCTACCAGTCGCTGCCTCCCCCAAATTTCTCCCTCCCCCCATTTCTGTTTCCCAGTCTCTGAGTATCTCTCCGTTTCTCCTTGTCTCCCTCCCTCTCTGGGTCTCTCTCTTTTTCTCCAGCTTCCTCCTGCCACCCAGACCCTGCGCCCCCCCATTCTCTCCCTTCCCCCCTTCCATCTCCTCTCCTTGGCTCCCCCATCCCTCAGCGGCTCCCCTCCCCCTCCTTCCCTCCTCTCTCTCTCTCTCTCTCTCTCTCTCTCTCTCTCTCTCTCTCTCTCTCTCTCGTCCTCCAGCTCCGCACTTTACCCAGCGACACGAGAACCAAATTGTCTCCTCACCTTTTTTTTTTTCCCCATCCTGACCCCCAATCCCTTGTGACCTGAGCTCAGAGCTGCCCCCCAGCTCCCCCTCCCACCTGGACACCCCCATTCCTCGTACGCCTCCTCATCTCTTCCCCCCAACCAGGTCGGACGCCTGGGTCCCTTGCTGCTGCGGGAGGGAGTGCAGCGAGAATATTGGGGGCCAAAAGGGTGTTTCTGGGAGGGTGCCGACAGTGGGGGCTCACCCTCCGCTCCCCAGTGCTTCGGAGATTTGACCTATCGTTAACAGAGGTGAGACAGACCTTTTTCTTCATCGGAGGTGGGTGGATGTAGGAGTAAGGTTCTGTGACCCCCCGATTCTGGAGAACGAGGCTGCTTTTGAGCTTCTCTAGGTCCCCTTCAGAGGGAGAGGGGATGGTGACCCCCCTCACATCCGGAAGCTTTAGAATTGGGAGTCCCCTGCTCCTTCTTGCTCTGCTGCTGTGGACAGACAGACTTGAAGAGTCCCCCCAAGATAAATAGATGCCCCCCCAAATCAACAAGCTGCAAAGATCTTCAAATCGAAAGATAGAGAATTCCCTCTCATTTAATTCCTCCTTCCCCTCTCATCCCAGGTTGTAGAGGGCCCAGAAGGGGCAGGGGGTGCATTCTGGGGTCACAGGCTCATGCCAATGGGAGCAGAAATTTGCTAGGACAGTGGAGGTGAGGGTGCTGGTGGTGAGGGGGTACACTAGAGGAAGAAGAGGCCAGGAGATCTGGAGGGAGGAAACTCAGCGTCTGGAGAGGAAAGAAGTGACGGGGCTGGAAAGAGGGGGAGGGAGGCTGGGGGCTTGTGAAGGTCCCGAGTGTTGACGAATGATGGCCCGTGGTTAGGGGCACAGCATGTGTGGTGGGGACAGAAGACAGTGTGTGGGGCAATTAGGCCCTGTTGCCATGGAGACCCCCCTCCTCAGACAACCATTTTCAGCAGCCCCTCCTGGGAGCTGACCCAGGCAGGGCCAGCTGATGGGGGGCGGAGGAGGTAGGGATGAAACTGAGGAGGCCAAGGTCACCCTGTGTTGGGACCCAGGGTTTTTTCCTTCCTCCTCTTCGAAGGTTTCCCGACTCTTAACTTAAGGGGGTTTTAGAGGAAGAAGTCTAAGAAGAAAAAGTGGTGTCAGCAGGTATGGGACAGGTGCAGAGAAGGAGGGCTGGGGTCAATTGAAAAAGACAGCGTTGGGGGCGTGGTAGTGGGCATGCCATGGAAGAGGGAAATGAATAGAGAATTGAGGGGGCAGAGTGGGAAATTATTTCTAATTGGAAGAGAGTTGCAGTTTTGTGGATGACATTTTTCTGAGAGGCACAGTCTGTGGGGGTTCCTTTTACATTTTGAAAATGTTAGGGGCTACAGTGTCTATTCCGGCACAGATGAAATAGTGGGTGGGGGGGGTTGGGAGAAGTGGGGGTGTTTCCAAGGAAGGAAGTCCATGGGGGCAATGAAGGGGGTTTTCCTGAGGAGAGGAGATGCTGAGAGTTAAGAGTGGGTGGAGGAAGTGGCAAGAGTAAAGGGATTCTTTCTGATGTAAGAGGAGGGAGGGTTGGTTCTCCTGAGTTGGAAAGAGTGGGGTTGGAGTGTGTGATTCCTGAGCACCACAGAGGTAAGTTGGGGGGATGTAGAGTTGGAGGGGGCTGCTGTGTGGTGAGGGGGATTTTGAGGCAGTAGGAACTGGTGGAAGGGCAGAGAAGTGGGGGATGGGAGCCTGCCGGCTATTTTCTTGGACAGAAGTGGGAGTTCAGATCAGAGATGGGGAGATTTCTGAGGGGAGAGGAATTTGGGGTCTGTGGGAAAGGGTTCTTAGGAATAGGAGATGCCATGCAGTTCATGAAGAACATTTTTCTTAATAGAGAAGAAAGTGATGGTTATGTTGAGTTTGTCCAAGTTGTAGAGATAGTGAGGGTCAGATTCAGAAGACTTTTTGAAGCAAAGGGAAGAGTAAGAGGATTTTCCTTCGGTAGAAGATATAGTAGAGGACTGGAAGAGAGATGATAAGAGAGGAGACAGTGGGAGTGCTTGGAGAGAATGTGGTGGAAATACAGGCGTTCTCCTAAATCAGTGGGTCTAACGTTGGCTGCACATTAGAATCCCCTGGGAGCTTTTAAAACCCTGGATGTTCAGGCCTCACCCCAGACCAATTAAATCAGAATTTCTCAGGTGGCATGCAGGCATCAGTATTGCTCATTCACTCCGTTCAAATGATAAAGCAGTTCAGTGGCATCACTAGGGGGCTGCCAGGAGATGCAGACTGCACCGAGTGACACTGTCAGAGGGGGTGACACCAAAATGACCGTCTAAAATTTTGGTGCAGTGTTTCAGCAGAAATCTATTATTTTTTATAAAAAAATCCCTGTAGTTAGTTACAACAACAAAAACATTTTTCGTAAATCCAGCGTACATGTATCAATACACCCGCAAGACTAAAACTCTATGCTAATTTACTTTTTGAACCTTATAATGCCCTCTGGTCAGAGCTGTTATTATTACCCAATTACAAGGACAATTTGAATCACGTGGTTTCATCTGCAAACACTGCAAGCACTATGGTTTTCGTTGTTGCCGGTGTTTTCATAGTCACCGATTTTGTCAAATTTTCTAGTGTTTTAGCTACAATATTGTGGTAATTAGCATGGGGGACTAACACCATGAGTTACTGCACTGGGTGACACCAACCCTAATGATGACACTGAACCAGTTGCTGTGAAGTTGGTTCTGACTCAGAGACTATAGAACTGTGCTCCATAGGGTTTTCAGTGGCTGATTTTTTGGAAGGAGCTCGCCCGGCCTTTCTTCTGAGGCACCTCTGGGTGGACTTAATTTTCCAACCTTTTGGTTAGCAGCCGAGCACGTTAACCATTTGCATCAACCAGGCTGTGGGCATCAGTATTTTTAAAGGTCCCCAGTAATTCCAAGATTCGGTCCTGAGGCATAGAGATAGAGTGGGCAACAAGGTTCCCAAGCTGGGGAGACGGTGGGGGTGTTGTTGTTGCGTGCCATTGAGTCTATACCAACCCATAGCGACCCCAAGTGACAGAGCAGAACTGTACCATAAGGTTTCCTAGACTGTAATCTTTTTTTTTTTTTTTTTGAACATTTTATTGTTGTTTAGGTGAAAGGTTTACCAAGTTAGTTTCCCATTCAACAATTTATACGCAGCTTGTTTTGCGACATTGGTTGCAAACCCCTGGATGTGTCAGCACTCTCCCCTCTTCCTTCCTGGGTTCTCCGTGTCCATTTGTCCAGCTTTCCTGCCCCTACCTTTCTTCTGAACGTTGCTTTTGGGCAAATGCTGCCCTTCAGATCTCATGTAGTTGATTGTTCCGAAGTGTTCATTCCTCACTGGTGTTATTGTTCATTTTATAGGTCTGTCCATTGTAAGGATATAAGGTGATCTCCTTCATGGTGGTGTTAGTATTGTGGTTATTCTGAGTTGTGCGAAGAGTGAGGGTTGGTTGGGAAAATGTTCTTTTTTTTTTTTTTTTAAGTTGAGAGATTGAGAGATTTTCAGTTCCAAGTCTGAAGGGTGTCTAAGGGTCATAGTGTTAGGGTTCCACCATTTCTATCAGAGCGGTAAGTCTGGTCTTATAAGTTTGAATTTTCTTCTACATTTCTATCCCACTCTGTCCATGACCTACTATTGTGGTCCCAGTCAGAGCTGTTGATAGTCGGGCACCATCTAATCCTTCTGGTCTCAGGCTAGTGGAGACGGTGGTTCATGTGGTCCATTAATCCTTCGGACTAATTGTTTCCTTCAGTCTAGCTTTCTTCCCTTTTCTTTGCTCCGAGTAGGAAGAGAATCTTAGATGGCCACTTGCAAGCTTTAAGACCCCAGTCACTGCTCACCAAGGTAGGATGTAGAACATTGTCTGTATGGATTATGATATGCCAATTGACCTAGATGGCCCCCAAGACTATGGTCCCTAACCCTCAAGCCCAGTAACTCAGTCCTAAGAGGTGTACGTTTATAGCTAAGAAGTTTTCATGACTGTGTTCTCTCTGCCCACTGTTGTATACATGGGTATATTTGCAACACGTACACACATATATGTATGTGGGTGTACTTCCATATGCCCTCCCATCCCTGTTCAAACTGTAATCTTTATGGAAGCAGATCACCAGGTCTTTCTTCCGAGGAGCCACTGGGTGGGTTCGAACCACCAAGCTTTTGGTTAGCAGCTGAATGCCTAACCTTTGTGCTTGCCAGCAGGCTTCTTCATGGTGGTGCTAGTATTGTGGCTATTCTGAGTTGTGCAAAGAATGAGGGTTAGTTGGGAAGATGTTCTTTTTATATTTTTTTCAGTTGAGGAGTGATTAAGGTTTTTTTATCCCCCTAAGTAGAGGACATAGTAGAGAAAGCATAGAGGAAATTGCAGGAGAAAGATGGGAGCACGCCCCCAACCCTGTCTTTTTCAATTGAGCCCAGCCCTTCTCTGCACCTGTCCCATACCTGCTGACATGGCTTTTTCTTAGACTTCTTTCCCACAAACCCTCTAGAGTTAAGAGTCCTGAAAGCTTCGAGGAGAAGGAGGAAGGAAAATACCTTGGCTCCCAGCACTGGATGACCTTGGCCTCGTCAGACGGTTACCCCACAGATAGCGGGATGGGGATTCATGGAGGTTATTTCCCCAATGGAGACATAGTGGAAGTGGTGGTGTTGGGGGGGGGGTTCCTAAATTGTGCAGATACTTGAGGCAGAGTTGGGGAGAGAGAGACAGATTTTCCTTGAGTAGAAGATACAGCAAGTGAAGAGATAGGACTTACCGTGGAAGATTGTGGGAGAATGGTGATGGGGGAGTCGCCTACTGGGGGTCCTTATGAGGAGGCAGTAGGCGACTAGAGTGAGAATGGCTTCCCAGATAGGGAGACAGTGGAGTCCAGGGGAGAGGAGCTAGAAGGGGCTACGAGAGTGCCTGTGAGCACAAGGAGTATTGGGGAGACTTCTAGTGAGATTAGTGGGGAGACTTTTCTGGGCAGAGGAGAGTAGTTGGGGGAGATTTTTCTAGAGAAAGGGGAGCACTGGAACCAGAGATGGAGCGGTTTGTTTAACAAAGGAAATAATTTTGGGCGGGGGGATGGGATTGCGGGAGGTAGGTCTGCCTTCTTGCCTAACCCCTTTATCTCACTCCCTGACCCCCACCAGCCGGAGACCATGGCCGCTCTCTGACCCCCTTTCCAGCCTCAGCGGTTGCCTCATCCTCACCGCCCCTTCCCCAGCCCCATCGGCCCCAGGCCCCCGACTTCTGCCTGCGCTGTGAACCCCCCCAGCCGCCGGCACGGCCCCGCCCCCGCTGCCCCGGTGGTGGCCCACGGCCCCCCGGCTGCCCGTGGTCAAACTGGAGTCGCTGAAGCGCTGGAACGAAGAGCGGGGTCTCTGGTGCGAGAAGGGGGTGCAGGTTCTGCTGACAACGGTGGGCGCCTTTGCCGCCTTTGGCCTCATGACCATCGCTATCAGCACCGACTACTGGCTCTACACGCGCGCCTTCATCTGCAACACCACCAACCTCACAGCCAGCGACGATGGGCCGCCCCACCGTGGGGCCGGGGGTGCCTCCGAGAAGAAGGACCCCGGCGGCCTCACCCACTCGGGCCTCTGGAGGATCTGCTGCCTGGAAGGTAGGGTGGGTTGCGGGCGGCCTCTGCCTCCCCTCCCGCCATTGAGCGCCTTTCCATTCCTCCTTACTTGTCTCCCTGTTTCCTGGGTCTTCCTTTTGCCTCCCTTCTCCTGGGACATAGGGCCTCATGAGCCTTAGCATTCAAACTCCAGACTCTTCTCCCTTTCTCCCCCCTCCTCTGTGCATCCTGGCTCTCTTCCTGCGTCCTCTGCCTCAGAGCCTCCCATTCAGACTCGCTCCCTGCCTAGTCTCCTCACCCATACCTTCTCTTCCCTTCATACATTCCCCTTTCCCCCTCTCATTCACTCCCTTAATTTCCTCCTGGCCTGGCCTTGCTGCACTTGGGGCTCCCTCTGCCTCAGTGTAAGTAACGCTGGTAGCGCAGTGGTTAAGTGGCTAACAGAAAGGTCAGCGGTTCGAACCCACCAGCCGCTCTGCGCTAGAAAGATGGGGCAGTCCGCTCCCGGAAAGATTATGGCTTTGGAAACCCTATAGGGCAGTTCTACTCTGTCCTGTAGGGTTGCTGTGAGTCGGAATCACTGGAAGGCAACAGGTTCTGCCTTAGTGCACCCCACTCATACCCCCTGCTTTTCCTCTTTCTCTTGGACGATTTGTCTTTTATTATCATTATTATTGTGGTACATATTAGGTGACAAAACACTTGCTATTTCTATAGTCTTCACATGTACAGTTCAGGGACATTAATTACATTCATCATGTTGTTCAACCCTCACTGTTCCCAAATGTTTCCATTACCCTTCACAGAAGCCCAGTGTCTCCTAAACATTGTGCCTTCCTTTTTGGACCATTTATCTTGACCCTGTGGAATCCCTGGGTGGTGCAAATGGTTAAACACTCTGCTACTAGCCCAAAGGTTGGCAGTTCAAACCCACCCAGAGGTGCCTCGGAAGAAAGGCCTGGTGATCTTTTTCCATAAGATTGTTGTTGTGTGCCATCAAGTTGATTCCAACTCATAGCAACCCTATACAACAGAGTAGAACTGTGCCATAGGGTTTCCTAGGCTGTAATCTTTACAAGGCAGATTGCCAGATGTTTCCTCCTGTGGAACTGCTGGGTGCGTTCAAACCACCAACCTTTCAGTTAGCCGCCAAGCATTTTAACCATTGCACTACCAGGACTCCTTTACATAGTATTACAGCCATTGAAAACCCTCTGGAGCACAGTTCTACTCTGCACACATGGGGTTGCCATGAGTCGGAATCAACTTGATGGCAACTAACAGCAACATCTTTTGTTGTTGTTTTTGTTTTTTAAGTGAATGTTTACAATTCAAGTCAGTCTCTCATACAAAAATTTATACATACATTTTTATGTGACCCTAGTTGCCTTCACTATACTGTGACAGCACACTCCTCCTTTCCACCCCGGATTTCCTGTATCCATTCAACCAGCTCCTGACCCTCTCTGCCTTCTCATCTCACCTCTGGACAGGAGCTGCCCATTTAGTCTCATGTATCTACTTGAGCTAATAAGCACACTCTTCACGAGTATCATTTTATGTCCCATAATCCAGTCTAATCTTTGTCTAAAGAGTTGGCTTCAGGAATGGTTTTAGTGTTGGGCTAACAGAAAGTAGAGGGGCCATGTCTTCCAGGGTCCCTCCAGTCTCACTCAAACCATTAAGTCTGGTCTTTTTACTAGAATTTGAGTTCTGCACCCCACTTTTCTCCTGCTCCATCAGGGACTGTCTGTTGTGTTCCCTGTCAGGAAGATCATAACAGTGATATCTTGACCCTATCCCTCTGAATCCTCCCACCACCCTCTTCTTCGTCCCTTGCTTCTTCTCTCTTCAGACATTCAGTTCTTCAGACATACTCCAGTTCTCTAAATTCCTCTGCCTTTATTGCCCCTATTCATGGTCCCTTCTTCATTCCCTCCTTCCCTTTCACCTCCTCGCTGGCTCTGTTGCTCCCATGAAACTCCTTGCCTTATCTCGACACCCTTCATGACTCGCTCCTGTTTTCTCTCTTGTTGTTCTTCCGCCCTTAAGTCTCCCTGTCTTGCCTCTCTCCCCATTAGGGTCTCTGTCTCCCATCCTGGTCCTTTTCTTTTACAACCCCCTGACCTATCACTCCTCCATTCAAGCACTTTTCTACTGTCTCCTTTGGTGCCTCTTTCTTTCCTTCCTTCCTTTATTTTTGGTGAAAATATACACAGCAGAACATATACCAACTCAACAATTTCTACATGTACAATTCAGTAACATTGATTACATTCTTCAAGTTGCTTTTGTCAATTTGATCCCATAGAGATAGATCTTTAAAAGAACATGATGCTCAGGTGATGCTTCAATTCTTTCTTTCTTTTTTTAATAATTAATTTTATTTTGTTGTTGTTGTTAAGACTATACACAGAAAAACATACACGAATTCAACAGTTTATACATGTACAATTCAGTGACATTGATTACATTCTTCAAGTTGTGCAACCATTCTCACCCTCCTTTTCCAAGTTGTTCCTCCCCCATTAACATAAACTCACTGCCCCCTAAGTTTCCTATCTAATCTTTCAAGAGTTACTGTTGTCAATTTCATCCCATATGGATACATCTTGAAAGAGCACAATGTTCAAGGCAGAGGTTCTTTACTAGTTAAACTTAACTATTGTGTGGTTTTAAGAAGACTTCAGGGGATATTTTTTGGTTTAAGGTTTAAAGATTATCTCAGGGCAATAGTTTCAGGGGTTCTTCCAGGTTCCAGGGCTCCAGAAAAGTCTGGAGTCCATGAGAATTTGAAATTCTGGTCTGCATATTCTCCCTTTTGATCAGGATTCTTCTACAGAATCTTTGATCAAGATGTTCAGTAATGTAGGTGGGCACCATCCAGTTTTTCTGGTCTCATATAAAGGGCACAGTTGTTCATGGAGGCGATTAGATGCCTCATTTCTTGACTCAAAGATTCTCCTCTCTCCTGACTTACTTGCTCTTCTCATCTTTATTTTTGTTTTTTCTCTCTTTCTCTCTCATCCTGTCTCCAGCTAGGTCCTTCTGCTTCTGGTCTCCTTCACTCCAACCCTCTTCCTCCCCTGCTCCTTCTCACCTGCACTCCCAGCTTTGCTATTTCTTGCACCTGTACAATGCAGGCCCCGGGATGGGAAGCAGGAAGCATGGGTTCCAGTCCTACTGTGTGTCTGACTTATTGTGTGACGCTGTCTTTTCACCTCCCTGAGCCTTACAGCCCTTATCTGCAACATGAGGGAGTGGCACTAGCCAACAGCAAAGCTCCCCTTCTGGCACCAAAAACCAAACCTGTTGCCGTGGAGTGAATTCCGAATTATAGCGACCCTATAGGACAGAGTAGAACTGCCCCATAAGGTCTCCAAGGCTGTAATCTTTATGGAAGCAGACCGCCACATCTGTCTTCTGCAGAGCAGCTAGTGGGTCTGAACGACCGACCTTTCGGTTAGCCGAGCGCTTAGCCACTGCACGACCAGGGCGCCTTCCTTTGGCACCAATAGATTGAAATTCGCTCACATCTCCTTTCAAAAGAAAGAAAAATTATTGCTGTCGAGTCCATTCTGACTCATGACGACCAACTGCTTCATAGAGTTTTCAAGGCTGGGACCTTTTACGGCAGATTGCTGCCTTTCTTCCGAGGCGCCTCTGGGTGGGTTGGAACTGCTTAGTTGAGCCCAAACTTCTTGCGCCACCCAGGGACCTTTACCTGGGTTCAATTCCTGGCCAATGCACCTCAAGCGCAGCCACCACCCATCTGTCATTGGAGGCTGGTGTGTTGCTGTGATGCCGAACAGGCTTCAGTGAGTTTCCAGACTAAGACAAAGAAGAAAGGCCTGGTGATCTACTTCTGGAAATTAGCCAGTGAAAACCCTACAGATCACTATGGTCTGATTCTGTTGCGCTTGGGTCCCATGGGTCAGGGGCTGACTCAATGGCAGCTAGTAACAACAAACAACACAACAAGCCAGGAAGGTTATTATTTAATTCTATGAGGTGGGTGCCTTCTGTCAGGATGAAGGAAACTGAGGCTCAGAGAGGCTAACCCACTTGCTCAAGTTTGCCCAGCTAGGAAAGGGGGCAGAGCCAAGAGAACTCAGTTCTGCTCATCACAGAGGTCACAAACTGATGGATAAGGTTCACAGATGTGCCTTGTTTGTCGTGTAGAGTGCTTGAAACTCAGACCCAAACCTGAATCAGTTGGCAACATTTGAAAGTAGAGAGACTTCACATTGAAAATCCACTTTCTGGCTTCTTTTGAAAAAGCCGAAGAGCTGACACCATGGGGTCTGCATTCTGTAGTAGCCACAATTGGCCAGGTCTGAGTAGCAGCTTTTTCTTCAGATCTGGGGTGGGTGTCTTCATTTCACCAGAGTCTCCACTGCTCCCTATCACCTCACATCCCTTCCACTTCTCTCCTTATGTTGCCTGTTTGCTCCTGTGGGCATGTGAGTTCATGTCCATTCATTAGTCTGATCAAGCACCAGGCACAGGTCCAAGTGTGCGGCTTGCATCTTGAAACCCCTAGGACAGTGTACGGCATGTTGTAAGAATGCCATTCATTCAACAACCATTATTATTGCATTTCTACTATGTGCCAGGCACTGTTCTCAATTTAGGGGATAAAAATAACTAATAACCCATTGCTGTCGACTTGATTCTGACTCATGGTGACCCCACGTGTTACAGAGTAGAACTGCTTCATAGGGCTTTCTTGGCTGTAGCCTTTATAGCTGAAAGGTTGATGGTTCGAACCTACCCAGAGGTGCTTCAGAAGATAGGCCTGGCAATCTGCTTCCAAAAGGTCACAACCTTGAAAACCCAATGGAGTGCAGTTCTACTCTGCACACGTGAGGTTGCCATCGAGTCAATTCTGACTCGATGGCAACTAACAACAACAATAACGATCCTTAAGAAGCAGATAGCCAGGCTTTTCTTCTGCAGCACTGCTGGGTAGGTTCAAACTGCCAACCTTTAGGTTAGTAGTTGCGTGCTAACCACTTGTACCACCCAGGGAGCTTATACTGGGGATATAGCAGTGGGGGGAAAACAAACAAACAATGTCTGTTCCTGTACATCTTATATTATAGAGGGAGAGATAAATAATAAGGGAGATAAAGAAATAATACATTTAGGGTGTTTGATAGAGCCAAGTGCTAAGGTGGAAAGAGTGCAGAGAAGGAGATGGGAAATGTCAGGGGTATTTGTGTGAAATTGTAGATATGGAGGCTTAGGAAACTTTACTCAGAAGCTGACGTTTAAGTGAAGGAACAGAGTGGGAGATGGAGCTGTGTGGATATCTGGGGGAGAGGACTTCAGACCATGGGAACAGCCAAGGCAAAAGCCCTGAGGTAGGAGTGTACCTGTGTGTTTGAGCACTGTGGGGGGCCAGTGTGTCTGGGGCACAGTGAGTGAGGGGGACATGTAGCAGGAGCTGTACTCAGAGAGGTAATGGGGTCCCAACCTTGCAGATTCTTATAAGTCCTTTTGATGTACATTGCTTTTCACTCTGAGATGGGAGCCATTGAAGGTTCTTGAGCAGAGGAGTGACACGAGCTGACTTAAATGTTAACTGGATCACTCCTGCTGCTGTGTGGCCAAATGACTAAGGGGAAAGCAAAAGGGGAAGCTGGAGGTGGCTTGTCTAGGGAAGGAACAGTAGAGTTGGTGAGAATTGGCTTACATTTAGAGTATACTCTGAAACCATGAGCCAGAATTGCTCATGGGTCAGTTCTGGAGCATGAGAAATAGAGACAGGAGGCAAGTGTGGCTCTAAGGCAGGGTTTGCAACCTCAACCGTGTTGACATTTTGGGATGGATAATTCTATTTTGTTAGGGACTGTCCTGTGCACTGTAGCATATTTAGCACCATCCCTGGCCTCTACCCACTAGATGCCAGTAGCATCTCCTTCCTCCTCCTCCAGTTGTGACAACTAAAAATGTCTCCAGACATGGCTAAATGTCTCCTGGGGGGCAAAATTGCCCCTAGTTGAGAATCACTGTTTATACCGCTTTGGCCTGAGCGCCTGAGAGTGGAGGAGCCATTCTTCAAATGAAACAGCAGATATTTAATTTAATATGATCTTACCTTACCTATTTGATTATAAGGAGGGATAGCATGAGCTCATTTTTGGATATGTTAAAAAAACAGTTGTCATGGAGTCCACTCTGACTCATGGCAACCCCGACTCATGACGACCCCATATGTGTCAGAGCAGAACTCAGCTGCAGAGGGTTTTCAATGGCTGATTTTTTGGCAGTAGATTGCCAGGCCTTTCTTCTGAGGCACCTGTGAGTGTTTTCAAACCACCAGCCTTTTGGCTAGTAGTCAAGTGCTTAATCATTTGTGCCACCCAGAGACTGTCCTACAGAGCAGTTCTACTCTGACACATATGAGGTTGCTATGAGTCGGAATCAACTTGATGGCAACTAACAATGACACTAGCCAAAAGATTCGCCGTTCAAATCCACCCAGGGACCCCTGGGAAGAAAGGCCTGGCCATCTAATGCCAAACATCACAACCATTGAAAACTCTATGGAGCAGTTCTACTCTGTAACAAATGGGATCGGCATGAGTAGAAATTGACTTGATGGCAACTGGTTTGGTTTTGGTTAGTAGCCACTCAGAGACTGTTAAACTTAAGACGCTTAGTAAATTAGTCTGATATTAGATGATGATGATATTAGAGGTATCGTCTAGGACTGGAGCCAGCAAACCTTTTCTTTAAAGGGCCCTATAATAAATATTTTAGGCTTCGTGGACCCTATAGTCTGTCACAACCACCCACCAAAGCAGTCACTGACAGTACGTAAGTGAATGAGCATGGCTGCATTCCAATAAAACTTTATTTATGAATGAAAGGTCTCTAGGTGGCTGGCACAAATGGTTTGCACTTGACTACTAATCTAAGTGTTAGGAGTTTGAACCCCCTCAGTGGTGCCACAGAAGAAAGTCCTGGCAATCTGCTTCTGTAATGATTACAGCCAAGAAAACCCTACAGAGCACAATTCTACTCTGTAACACGTGGGCCTGCCATGAATTAGAATCGACTTGACAGCAACGGGTTTGATTTTGGTTATGGACACTGAAATTGGAGCTTCATATAATATTCACGTGCCAAAAAGTAATTATTCATCTTTGATTTTCTTTTTCTCAATCATTAAAAAACATAAAATCCATTCTTCACTGGATTTAGCAGGCTGGATTTGGCCTGTGGGTCATGGTTTGCTGAACCCTGATCTAGGTTGTTGGAGATATGTGAATCTGGATTTCAGTGGAGAGTCTGGGCTGGAGATAATAAATTTGGGGGTCATTGGCATATGAATAAATGAGGTCACCCAGAAGGGGAATAGAGATAGAAACAAACAAACAAAAAAGGGGTTTAAGGGCTGAGTCCGAGGCCTGTACCCTTTGCCATTAAGTCTATTCCATCTCATAGAGATTCCATGTGACAGAGTAGAACAGCCCCACAGAATTTTTAAGGCCTCTAATCTTTACAGAAGCAGATTGCCATTTCTTTCTCCCAAGGAGCTGCTGGTAGGTTCAAACCGCTGACCTTTCGGTTAGCAGCTGAGCACTTAACCACTGTGCCACCACAACTCCTTTGAGACTGAGGCAGGCCACTGTGGTGCCCAGCTACCATTACTGGACATTTGATCAAAGGTTCTATACAAGAATCCTAATCAAAAGGGGGAATACACAGAACAGAATTTCAAATTCTAATGAACTCCAGACTTTCTGGAACCATGGAGCCTGGAAGAACCTCTGAAACTATTGCCCTGAGATCATCTTGAAATCTTAAACAAAAAATATCCCTGAAGTCTTCTTAAAACCAGACAATAGTTTAGCTTAACTAATAAAAAATGTCTGCCTTGGGATCAAATTGACAACAGCAACTCAAAAGATTAGATAGGAACCTTAGGGGGCAGTGAGTTTATGTTAATTGGGAGGAACAACTCAGAAAAGGAGGGTGAGAATGATTGTATAACTCAAAGAGTGTAATCAATATCACTGAATTGTACATGTAGAAACTGTTGAATTGGTGTATGTTTTGCTGTGTATATTCTCAACAACAACGACAACAGCAAAAAAGGTCAAGGAGATGAGAAGCAGCCAGGAAAAGGAGCTGAGAAAGGGGTAGTCACCGAGGTTTGAAAAACTAGGCAAGTGGGTGCCCTCAAAGCCAAAGAAAGTAAATGTTTTAAGGAAGGGATAAGAGAAAGCTGACTTCATTGTTACTATAATTGTCATTCATGTGTCACTGGATACTCATAACAACCTTGTGAGGTACATCCTATTATTACCCTATCTTCTAGAAATAAGCCCTGGTGGTGCAACGGTTAAGCACTCTGCTGCTAACCGAAAAGTTGGTGGTTCAAACCCACCCAGTGCTCAGCGGTTCTCAAAGTGGGATCCCCAGACCAACTGCATCAGCATCACCTGGGAACTTGTTAGAAATGCAGATGCTAGGTCTCTATCCCAGACCTAAGGAGCCTGGTGGCGCAGTGGTTAAGTTCTTGGCTGCTAACCAAAAGACTGGCGGCTCGAACCCACCCAGTGGCTCTGGCTCCGCAGGAGAAAGACCTAGCGATCTGCTTCCATAAAGATTACAGCCTAGAAAACCATGCGGGGCAGTTCTGCTCCGTCACTTGGGGTCGCTGTGAGTGGAAAATGATTCAACGGCAACTAACCATGCAACACACAACCATCTTGTAGAAGAGGAATCAGAGGCTCAGGGAAGTGAAGTAACTTGCCCAAGATCACACAGCCAATAAGCACTCGGGCCTGCATTTGCGCCCAGGTCTGTTTTGTTTCCTAGGAGAACAAAGCTAAACCCATCAGTGGCTGCCAAGTCGATTCCCACTCCTGACGACCCTACATGTGTCAGAGTAGAATTATGTTTCACAGGGTTTCCTTTCTTCATTGTGGCAAAAACGTATGTAACAAAAACATTTGCCAGGTCAACAATTTTTACATGCATAATTCAGTGACATTGATTGCGTTCTTCATGTCGTGCAACCATCCTTGCTATCCTTTTCCGAATTATTCCACCACCATTAACAGAAACTCAGTGCCCCCTAAGCAATAACTCCCCCTTTCCCCTTCCCTCCCTCTCACCCCTGGCAACCCCTAATAAGCTCCGATCTCTACACATTTGCTTATTTCACAGTATTTGTCCTTTATTTCCCTCAGCGTTATGTTTTCTGGGTTCATCCATGTTGGAGCGTGCATCGGGACGTCATTTCTCTTCATGGCAGAGTACTAGTCCATCGTGTGTATATACCACATTTTATTTATGCATTTGTCTGTTGACGAACAATTTTAGGTTGTTGCCACTCCATAGGGTTTTCAGTGGCTGATTTTTTGGAAGTAGATCACCAGGCCTTTCTTCGGCAGCATTGCTGGGTGGATTTGAACTGCCAACCTTTAGGTTAGTAGTTAAGCACAAACCATTTGTGCTGCCTTGGTCACAGCCTTGAAAACCCTATAAAGCAGTTCTACTCTGCACACATAGGGTTGCCGTGAGTTGGAATCGACTCAATGGCAACAAGTTTGGGTTTTTGGTTTATATAAAGCCCCTGGAGGCTGCAATTAATGTGCTTGGCTGCTAACCAAAAGGTTGGTGGTTTGAGTCCATCTAGAGATGCCTTGGAAGAAAGGCTTGGTGATCTGCTTCTGAAACATCAGCTATTGAAGACCCTGTGGAGCACAGTTCTGCTCTGACACACATGGGGTCGCCGTGAGTCACAGTCGACTCCAAGGCAGCTGGTTGTGGTTTATAGAAAGCCCCAGTGCCAAGCACTTTTCATGCCTTATTATCTCACTGACTCCTCACAATCACGCCGGGGGAAAGTATTTGTCTCAGTTATCTAGTGCTGCTATAAGAGAAATACCACAAGTGGATGGTTTTAACAAACAGAAGTTTATTTTCTCACAGTTTAGGAGGCTAGAAGTCTGAATTCAGGTGCCAGCTCTAGGGGAAGGCTTTCTCTCTCTGCCAGCTCTAAGGGAAGGTCCTTGTCTCTTCAGCTTCTGTTTCCTGGTTCATTGGAGATAGATCTCCATGTGGCTTGGCATCTATGTTCCCCCATCTCTGCTTGCTCGATCTGCTCCTTTTATATCTTGTAAGAGATTGACTCAAGACACACCCTGCACTAATCCTGCCTCATCAACACAACAAAGACAACCCATTCCCAAATGGGATTATAACTACAGGCATAGAGGTTAGGATTTACAACACATTATTTTTAGGGCACACAATTCAATTCACAGCAGTATTATTACGCTCTTATCTGTCAGAGCAGGAAGCTGATGGCCAGAAAGGAGAACTGACCCAGCCTGGGTCACTCAGCCCGGAAGGGGCAGAGCTGGGCCTAGAACTCACTTCTCCACGTCTTCTCACCCCAGCTCAAAGGCCCTCAAACCTGCCTACCTAGTTCTGAGCAAGGCAGGCCCCAGAGAAGAGTCTTGGACATGGCACCATCATCCCTGCTCATTAGAAGCTTCCAGACCAATTGGGTCAGATAATATAGTGAAGCATATGGCATATCCTGGGAGTCTCTGGTGGTGCAGTGATTAAGCACTCACTCGGCTGCTCACCAAAAGTTCTGTGGTTTGAACTCACCAGCCACTCCGTGAGAGAAAGATGTGGCAGTCTGCTTCCGGAAAGATTTACAGCTTTGGAAACCCTATGGGGTAGTTCTACTCGGTCATATAGGGTCGCTAAGAGTCGGAATCGACTTAATGGCAACGGTTGTTTATTTATTTATTTGTTTATTTTAATGGCAGATCTTGGGAGTCCTGGGTTGTACAAAGAGTTAATATGTTCAACTGCCAGCCATAAGGTTGGGAGTTCAGACTCACCCAGAGGTGCCTCAGAAGAAAGGCTGCCAAAAGTTTCCAGCCTTGAAAACCCTATGGAGCACAGTTCTACTCTGCACACATGGGGTCGCCATGAGTTGGAACTGACTCGACAGCTACTAATAACAACACCAGTGGCATATCTTGTGTTCTCTGATTGACTGTGTTTCATGAAATTTCATTGACATCTCACCGAAACCCTGTAACGTCATGTTATCATCCTCATTTTCACAAGGAGGAAGCTGAGACTCAGGGAAGTTCAGGACTCCAAGGCCACACAGCTAGGAAGTAGTAACACTGGGAAGTGAGCCCACGCTCATAACCACCATAATTACCAAGTCCTACCACCTTGTATATAAAAACAAAAACAAAACCAGTTGCTCTAGAGTGGGATTGGGCAAGCTCTCCAACTCTCTATGCCTCAGTTTCCTCATCTGCAGGGCAGGGATTCTATTACTGCCTACCCCCTAGGGTGTGTCATAAGTATTGAGTGAGCTAAGATCTGCCAAATGCTGACAGCATTTGCCTGGTGTGTGGTTAGCCCTCAGCAAGTGCCGGTGATCGTTATTGTCACCACAAATCTGTTGAGAGATTCTACGTGCCACGTGCTTTACGTGCTCAATCTCATTCAAGTAACATTAACACTTTGAGAAAATTACCATGATCTCATTCAAAAAAGAGGGAACAGAGCCTACCATCTTACTTAATATACCGTATTGGGTGTACTGATGGGTAAGAGTTTGCCCTTGGGAGTTATGTATTCATTCATTCATTCGTTCATTTGTTTATTCATTCTTTCTTTCTTTAAAAATAGTTCTTAAGCCTCTATTACGTGCTAGGTGAGGAGCCCTGGAGGCTCGGCTGTTAATCGAAAGGTTGGTGATTCAAACCCACCAGCTGCTCTGTGGGAGAAAGATGTGGCAGTCTGCTTCCATAAAGATTTACAGCCTTGGAAACCCTATGGGGCAATTCTACCCTCTCCTATAGGGTCGTTATGAGCTGGAATCAACTTGATGGCAACTGGTTTATGTGCTAGGTAGGCAGGAGTCCCCGGGTGGCACACCAAGTTAAGTGCTTGGCTACTAACCAAAAAGTTGACGGTTGAAATACATGCAGAGGCCCCTTGGAAGAAAGCCCTGGTCATCTACTTCCAAAAAGTCACAGCCATTGAAAACCCTATGGAGCACAGTTCTCCTCTGACACACATGGAGTCACCATGAGTCGGGGGCCGACTTGATGGCAGCTAATAACAATATGTGTGAGACGCTGTTCTAGATGCCGGGGGTAGAGTGGTGCCAAGAACAGGAGCTTCCATTGCAGTCGGCAGACTACTGTGTGTTTGAGTTCTGCTTCTTCCACTTGTCAGCTGTGAATTGACAATCCCTTTCTGTGCCTCTGTCTTTTCATCTGGACAATGGGGATAACATATTGACTGATGACCACCTGAGCACTTAGTTGCATTCCAGGCAAAATGCTAAATGTTTTTACCTGGATTTGATCCTCACAAAACCCGGTGAGGTAAGTCCTATTATTCCCTTTTTATAGATGAGGGGGAGTCCCCTGGTGGTGCAAACAGTTAACATGCTTGGCTGCTAACTGAAAAGATGGCGGTTCGAGTCTACCCCAGTGGTGCCTCAGAAGAAAGTCCTGCCAATCTACTTCCAGAAAATCAGCCATTAAAAACCCTATGGACCAAAACATCAACAATTATTCAAAAGCAAAGATGAGAAGATAAAGAGAGCAGGGAAACTAGAGCACTGGAAACAGAACAACCAGAACGCAATTAAATAGAATGTTGACTCATCATGAAAAATGTAACTAATGTCACTGAATAATTTGTATGTTGTTGTTGTTAGGTGCAGTCAAGTCAGTCCTGCCTCATAGTGACCCTATGTACAATAGAACGAAACACTGCCGGGTCCTGAGCCATCCTCACAATTGCTCTGCTTGAGTCCATTGTTGCAACTACTGTGTCAATCCATCACATTGAGGGTCTTCCTCTTTTTCACTGACCCTCTACTTTACCAAGCATGATGTCCTTCTCCAGGGACTGGTCCCTCCTGATAACATGTCCAAAGTATGTGAGACGAAGTCTTGCCATCCTTACTTCTAAGGAGCATTCTGGTTTTACTTCTTCCAAGACAGATTTGTTTGTTCTTTTGGCAGTCCATGGTATATTCAATATTCTTCACCAATACCATATTGTCCAGCTTTTGCATGAATATGAGGTGATTGAAAACACTATGACTTGGGTCAGGGGCATCTTCGTCTTCAAGGTGACACCTTTGCTTTTTAACACTTGAAAGAGGTCTTTTGCAGCAGATTTGCCCAATGCAACACGTCATTTGATTTCTTGAATGCTGTTTCCATGGTTGTTGATTTTGGATCCAAGTAAAAGGAAATCCTTGACAACTTTAATCTTTTCTCTGTCATGATGTTGCTTATTGGTCCAGTTGTGAGGATTTTGGTTTTCTTTATGTTGAGGTGTAATACACACTGAAGGCTGTAGTCTTTGATCTTCATCAGTAAGTGCTTCAAATCCTCTTCACTTTCAGCAAGCAAGGTCATGCCATTTGCATAATGCAGATTGTTAATAAGTCTTTCTCCAATCCTGATGCCCTGTTCTTCTTCATATAGTCTAATTTCTTGGATTATTTGCTCAGTGTACAGATTGAATAAGTATTGTGAAAGATACAACCTGCCACACAGCTTTCCTGACTTTAAATCACGCAGTATCCCCTTGTTCTGTTCGAATGACTGCCTCTTGATCTGTGTACCACTTCCTCATGAGCACAACTAAGTATTCTGGAATTCCCATTCTTCTAAGTGTTATTCATAATTTGTTATGATCACATAGTGGAATGTCTTTGCAATAAAACACAGGTAAACATTTTCTGGTATTCTCTGCTTTTAGCCAGGATCCATGTGACATCAGCAATGATATCCCTTGTTCCACATCCTCTTCTGAATCTGGCTTGAATTTGTGGCAATTCCCTGCTGATGTACTGCTGCAGTCACTTTTGAATGATCTTCAGCAAAATTTTACTTGTGTGTGATATTAATGATATTGTTCGATAATTTCCGCATTCGGTTGGATCACCTTTCTTGGGAATAGGCATAAATATGGATCTCTTCCAGTCGGTTGGCCAAGTAGCTGTCTTCCACATTTCTTGGCATAGATGAGTGAGCACTTCCAGTGCTACATCTATGCAATTTTGTATAGAAATTGCCAAATAAGAACCTAATTTGCTGTGTAAACTTTCACCAAAAACACAATAAAATACTATTTAAAAACAAAAAACCCTGTGGAGCACAGTTCTATTCTGAAACACACAGGGTCACCATGAATTGGAGTTGTTGACTCGATGGTAACTGGTTTATAGATGAGAGAGCTGAACCAAGTTGGCCTAAGTCATGCCAACATAGAGAGTAAGTTAACAGTGGAGTCAACTTCATACTCAGGCATTGTGACTCCAATACCCAAGTGTTTGACCACTGAATGACATCAACAACACTATCTGTTTCATGAGACGCTTGGGAAGTGCTTCACAAACGTTAGTTTGTGAACTGTGCTCCATTGGGTTTTCAATGGCTAATTTTTTGGAAGTAGATTGCCTGACTTTTCTTCCAAGGTACCTCTGGGTTGGACTTGAAGTGCCAAACTTTTGGCTAGCAGCCGAGGACGTTCGCCACCTGCACCATCCAGGGACTCCAAAACCAATTGCCATTCAGTCGACCCAGACTCATGGTGACCCCATGTACATCAGAGTAGAATTGTGCTCTGTAAGATTTTCAGTGGTTGTTTTTTTGGAAGTAGATCACCAGGCTTTTCTTCCAAGTCACCTCTGGGTGGACTCAAACCTCCAAACTTTCAGTAGCAGGCAAGTGCATTAACCATTTACACCACCCAGGGACTTCATTTATTGGTATTACTCTCAGCCTTATATTCCCTCTTCCCAATTTTTCCCCTTTATCCCAATTCCTTTTCCTGCTTTCCTTTGCTTGTCATCATCTGCCTTGAATCTCCCCTTCTGCTGTCCTTATATTCATTCATAATTTACTTCTTTCTTTTCATTCATTCATTCATTCATTCAACACCCATTTCTTGAGGCCTCCTGTTTGCCAGACCCAGTGCCAGATGACGCTAGGGACACACAGAGGAACCCGACCCTGTGCCTTCCCCTCCAGGAGTTCCCAGCTCAGTGAGGACAAAGAAGACCCCAAAACAACTCAATGCATGTCAGAAAGGGGTTATCACAGGGAACTGTTGAACCCAGGAGGAGGAAACGGAGCCAACTTTGGTGGGAAGTGTGTGTGTGTGTGTGTGTGTGTGTGGTCAGAGAAAGCTTCTTAAAAGAGGTGCCCCCTAAACTGTGCACCAAAGGTAAGTATTCCATCAGCGAAGAATGTGAGCGGAGTGGCCCACAGCAAGAGCAAGGGCCTGGAGGTTGGAGAGACACGCAGAAACTATCCCCAAAGTTGAGAAGAAAGGTTCTCAAAAGGTGTGAGGAGGTGAATCTGAGTGGCAGGAGAAGAGGACTAGGGGATGGAAGGAGAGAACGAGATTACATGACCCCTAGAGGACTACTCCACCCCATCAAGTGCCTCTTTTAACTTCAGCCACTCCATCTCTCTCCAGAGGGTTCAGGTTCAGTGTGGAAAGAGATCGGGAATCCCTCCCCCTATGCACAGGATTAGGATTGTCCTGGGTGTTGTACATGGTTAAGTGCTTGGCTACTAGCTGAAGGGTCAGTGGTTCAAACTTACCAGCCATTCCACTGGAGAAAGATGTGTCAGTCTGCTTCCGTAAAGATTTATAGGTTTGGAACCCTGTGGGGCAGTTTTACTGTTCTCTAGGGTTGGTATGAATCAGAATCGACTCTACTGTAATGAGTTTGGTTTGGGTTATACACAGGTTAAAATCGCGGTGGGTGGCGCGAACGGTTAAATGCTGGACTACTAGCCGAAAGGTTGGAGGTTCAAACCCACCCAGAGGCCCCTGGGATGAAAGACCTGGTGATCTGCTTCCATATGTCACAGCCTTGAAAACCCTATAGAGCAGTACTACTCTGACATGCTTGGGGGCGCCATGAGTCAGAATTGACTCAAAGACAATGGGTTTTTTGGATGGTACAAACGGATAATGCATTTGGCTACTAACCAATGTTTGATGATTGAAACCCACCCAGAGGCTTCTCAGAAGAAAGGCCTGGCAATCTGCTTTGGAAAGGTCACAGCCTTAAAAACTCTATGGAGCAGTTCTACTCTGACACATATGGGGGCACCATGAGTCGGAACTGACTCCATGGCAACTGGTTTGGTTTATGCATGGGGTTGAAGAGACTACAACTTCTATCATTCACTGGGGCTGCTCTCCTCACAACCGGCTTCAAAACTTTATAGCGTCTTGTGGGAAATGTAGTCTTCATTGCCCTCTACCTCTTTCTTTGTTTTCCCATGCGTTTTCAGCCTTGTCAGCAAGTCTAGAGGCGAAGAGCACCTTGAAATTGTTGAAACCAACGCCCTTTTTCTTATAGCGGGGGGAAACAGAGGCCCAGAGAGGTTGAGTGACTTACCCTAGGTCAGAGGACAAAGGTCCCCGTGGCCTTCTAGTGTGTCCTCATTTTTTCTTTATTTTTTATTAAACGGTTGGGGAAACTGAGACTAAAACCCAAATCCAAATGCATTGTGGTCAAGTTGATTCCAACTCATGGTTACTTCATGTGTTTCAGAGTACAACTGTGCTCCATAGAGTTTTCAATGTCTGTGACCTTTCAGAAGTAGGTCGCCAGGCCTTTCTTCCTAGCCACCTCTGGGTGGATTCGAACCTTCAATCTTCCCGTTAATAGCCCAGCGTTTAACCATTTCCGCCAACCAGGGGCTAAACTGAGACCAGAGAACTTGAGAGTTTGCCCCAAATCCTGGGACTGGACCTCCTATCTCCCATTCAGCCTAGAGGGAGCCGGGGTTTGGGAAGGGGAGGGTTTTTTCTCACGGGTGGCTGTCTCACCCCCAACTCTGAAGCCCCCCACCATCACCCCCGCCTCCCCCTCCAGGGCTGAAAAGAGGCGTCTGCGTGAAGATCAACCACTTCCCAGAGGACACAGACTACGATCATGACAGCGCGGAGTATCTGCTCCGTACGTGGGGGTGTGGGGGTATCGGGCGGACAGGGGGCCCGCGGATCTTGGAGAAGGGGTGGGGGCCGGAGAGGAGGCTGGGGATCGGCACTTGGATCACACACTGAGCTTACCATCGCAGCCAATCCAAGTGCAGACACTGAGATCCTCTGCTTCCCTATTGGCTCAGCAGTTCCTCTCCTGCCCCTTCCTCTCACCTTGGGGCGGGCTGAGGGGGATCCTAGGTGCTGATTGGCTACCCGCTCCCTTTGGCGCGCGCGGTAACTCTGGGCTGTGATTGGTTGCGGATTCGGGGGCTGGGATTGGTCTCTGAGCCCTGGGGCTACGGGGCAATCTGAGGCGGGGAGTGGCCACTCGATGGAGCAGGCTGGGGGGAGCCTGCGCTGCGATTGGTAGCTGCCGAGGGAACGTGGTAAATCCTGAATTATGATAGGCTGTGGTTTTAGCCAGATTCAGAAATGGCAAAATCTGGTTGCCTGGGGTTTTGGAGGTGAGTGGAAAGGACTGCAGAGAGGTAGAAGGAGGGAGTCCGAAGGAGAAAGAAATGGAAAGCTAGAGAGAGGAATATATGTAGGTATATATCTGTATGTACATATATAGAGAGAGACAGAGACAGAGAGACAGCGAGATAACTAGAAAAAGCTAGGCAGAAAAGGAAGAAGGCAGAGAGAGAGAAAGACATAGAGGAAAATCATACATACAGAGAGAGAAGGAAAGAAGAGAGAAGAGACACAAATAACTAGAAAAAGTCAGGCAGAAAAGGGAGGAGGGAGAGAGAGAGAGAAAGACGGAGGGATCAAGAGATAGAAAGAGAGGGGGAAATTATATATGGAGAGAGAGAAGAGCCAGAGAGATAACTAGAGAAAACCAGGCACAAAAGGGGGAAGGCAGAAAGATTGAGAGTGAGAGATTTGATAAAAAGAGGGACTTGGAGAAAGGAAAGAGATGGGCAGATAAGAGGGAGACAGGAAGGGGGAGAGGACAGGCAAGAAAGAAAAAAAGAAATGGGAGGGTCGTCTAGAGAAATAGAGAAGTTCAGAGAGAAAACAGGAAGAGTGATTTAGAGAAATAAAGAGGGAGGAAAAATTCCCAGGAGCCAGAAAATGGACCGAGAGAGAAAAGGCAGAGAGAAACAGGGATAGGAAATCAGACTGAGAAATAAGGAAAATTAAAAAAGAGGAGAGAGAATGGGCGGGGTGGGGGAGAGGACAGACATAAACTAGAACCGAACCAGAGAGAGAGAATGAGAGAAGCAGTTAGAGAGAAAGGGGGACGTTAGTGCGCAGGAGGCGCAGCGCGCTGGAGCGCACCGGCTCCCTCTCTCCCTCCTCCCCGCAGGAGTCGTCCGGGCCTCTAGCATCTTTCCTATTCTCAGCGCCATCCTCCTGCTGCTCGGAGGCGTGTGTGTGGCCGCCTCACGGGTCTACAAATCCAAGAGGAATATCATTCTGGGCGCAGGGATCCTGTTCGTGGCAGCAGGTGAGAGGCAGAGGGAGGGGGCGGCGGTTCGGGATAGCCCATTTGCGCTCGCGCGCGTGTGCGTATGTGTGTGTGTTTACGTTTGTGTGTGTGTGTGTGTGCGCGCGCGCGCGCGTGTGTGCGCGTGTATATGCAAAGCGACCCTGTCCCGGGCGCGCCGTGGGGCCCGGAGCCTTCCCAGCCTCTTGCCAAGCTCCATCGCCACCCGCTGGGCAAGGAAGGTGTAGCCTCGGCGCCGTTTTCCGGAGGAGTATAACGAAGCACCCACAGGTTCCTGGCTCATCACCAGGGGCGCCGGGCGGTTAGATTCCAAAGCAGAGGAGGAGCTTGGGAGAGGGGGTGGGGCCTTGGGACAGAATTGGAGTCTTGAAGCTAGAAGGGCAGGGCGGGGCATCCGAGGGCAGGGTCAGGAGAGGGAGAAAGTGATTTAGATGCAGAAGGAGGGAAACCTGCCTTACTTAGGGAGCTTGACTTCATAGACCCTGGGGGACCCAGAAGGGTCTGATCCTGGGAGCCATCCAGGGCTGGGGACTGGGGAAAAGGGGGCTGGATCAGGGAGACTGGCTGGGCCTGGGTCTGCTGTCTATTTGGGGAGGGGAGGCTAGAAAAGAAGGGGCAAGACGTGGCAAGTTCAAAGCCACTAAAGGCATAAAGAGGCAACCTGGCCGATTCAAGAGACTGGTCCGAAGCCAGAAGGCAGGGCTTAATCAAGTCAAAAGTTAGGGTCTAGATTAGCGAGAACTGGTAGACTCAAAAAAAGGAGCCCTGCTAGTGCAATGGTTAAAGCGCACGGTTTCTAACTGAAAGGTCGGCGATTCGAACCCATCAGCCGCTCTGAGGGAGAAAGAGGTGACAGTCTGCTCTGGGGGAGAAAGATGTGGCAGTCTGCTTCGGTAAAAGGTTACAGCCTTGGAAACCCTATGGGACCGTTCTACTCTGTCCTATAGGGCTGCTATGAATCGGAATCGACTCAAGGGAACAGGTTTGGGAAACTCCAGGGCACAGAGCTTTTTTGAAGGGGCAGAATCCAGAGGAGAAGGTGCAGAATTTTGGGAGATGGGCCTGGGATGGATCTTGGAGGATCTGAAAGGTGGGGCTAGCTAGATCCGGGCGGGGGGTGGGGGTGGGGGGTGAGGGGAGCCTGATGTAGACCTGCAGCGACTGGGGGCTTGGCAAACTGGAGGTAGGGTATAGACCAGAAGGAGGTATAGGGTTGAGGGGGTGTGCAAAAATGAGAGCGAATTTTAGACCACCAGAGGGAGGGTCTATGATAGAGACTCAGGCTGGGATTATATCCTGAAAGGAAGGTTTAGATCAGCAAGGTGCAGAGCCTGGACAGTCAGACAGGGATTACGTCATTAACAGAGTTTAAAGGAGCAGAGGGTGTGGCCTGGAGAAAAATTGAGATTAATTAAGGGTGGAGTTAAATCAGTCCGGGAGGGACCTGAAGGCCCAGGCAAGGATCATTCTTCCAAGGCGGAGTTTAGACCATCTGAGGCTAGGCTTGAGCCAGCCAGGGCCTGAATCATCCTAGGCAGGGCCTGGACCAGATGGGGCGGGGCCTGGAGACCCAAGCCAGGATCCTTCGTTGAAGGCCGAGTTTACACCATCGGGGGCATGGCCTGGACCACCTGGGGTGGTGCCTGGACCATCTGGGGCAGAGCCTGGACCACCTGGATTGGAGCCTGGAGACCCAAGTCAGGATCGTTCATTGAAGGCAGAGTTTACACCATCAGGGATGAGACCTGTACCATCAGGGGCGGGGCCTGTACCAGCTCAGGAGAGTCCTGGACTAGCTGGGGCAGGGGTTGGAGGAGGCGGGGGGCGGGGAACTGGACCAGATGGGGAAGAATTTAGACCAGCACTGGGTGGTGTCTGGACCCTACGGGGCAAGACCTCAACAATCTGGGGTTGGGACTTGAAACAGCTGCAGTGGAGTTTAGACAGGTTGGGTGTTCCCTGGACCATTTAGGGGAGCTGCTAGACCACCTAGGGGGAGATCTGGAGACCTAAGCCAGGATTGTTCATCAAAGATAGAGTTTATACCATCTGGGGCGGGACCTGGACCAGATAGGGAGGAGTTTAGACCAACCGGACAGGGCTTGGACCATCCATGGCCTGGACCATCCAGGGCAGGTCTGGATATGAGGTGGGACCTAGACCATCTGGGGGGCCTGGACCAGCTGAGGTGGAGTTTAGACCACTTAGGGTGGCGTTTACACCACATAGGGCAAGGCCTAGGCCGGCAGGGGCAGAGTTTAGACTATCTTGGACCGGGCCAGACCACCTGGGACGGGACCTGGACCTTCGGGGCGGGCGGACAGTGCGGGTCCCCGGGCGCAGGGTGGGGGCGGGGCTGGAACCGGGGTGGCCTCGAGGCTCCCGTCTGCCCGTCCCTGCCCAGGCCTGAGCAACATCATTGGCGTGATCGTGTACATCTCGGCGAACGCGGGCGAGCCAGGCCCCAAGCGGGATGAGGAGAAGAAGAATCACTATTCGTATGGCTGGTCCTTCTATTTCGGCGGGCTGTCATTCATCCTGGCCGAGGTGATCGGTGTGCTGGCCGTCAACATCTACATCGAGCGCAGCCGCGAGGCGCACTGCCAGTCTCGCTCGGACCTGCTCAAGGCCGGCGGGGGCGCGGGCGGCAGTGGCGGGAGCGGCCCCTCGGCCATCCTCCGTCTGCCCAGTTACCGCTTCCGCTACCGCCGCCGCTCCCGCTCTAGCTCCCGCTCCAGCGAGCCGTCGCCGTCGCGGGATGCTTCTCCCGGCGGCCCCGGGGGCCCGGGCTTCGCCTCCACGGACATCTCCATGTACACGCTCAGCCGCGACCCGTCAAAGGGCAGCGTGGCCGCGGGGCTGGCGGGCGCCG
>NW_004444023.1:9459730-9482166 GCF_000243295.1 Trichechus manatus latirostris
GAGGCCGCAGCCTCCAACACCAACACGCTCAACAGGAAAACCACGCCCGTCTAGGGGCTCGCGAGCGAGGAGCCGAGGGGGCGCGTGTCCGGGGCGCGTGCGCGGGCGCGCGCGCAACGGGGCTGTCGGGGGCGCCCCCCCTTGAGCTCGCTGGAGACTGCTGGGCCTTCACCCCCACCCCGCCCCCCTCTCCCCGGGTCACCCCCTACCTGCCCTCCCAAGCAGGGACCCCGAGGGTTGGGGCAGCGAGGGGGCCCGTGGGGAAGGAGCGTCGTGTTTTATTTTTTTGTGGGATTTGGGGGGAGGGGGGAGGGCTGTGGTGTCTTTTGCAGTTTTGAGATGTTTTCTTTTTCATGTTTTGCTGTGTGCATGTGGGGGCGGGGCGGGGGGTGGTGGAGGGAGGGACTCCCAGCCCAGCCCAACTCCTGGAGAGGGGTCTATTACACTCCAATATATAGTTATACCTACAAACTATATATATGTATATATATATATACACATATATATGTATATACGCTCTGTATAAAGAGAAGGGAGACGGAAAGGCAAACAAATGGGGAGAGGCGCCGTCGCACTCAAGAGAGCAGTACTTTGGGAAACTCGTGCATTCGTTCACTTTCATTCATTCATTCACGACTCTACAAGAATTTGTTGAGCACCTGCTAGGTACTGAGAAGGTCGCCGGGGAGGGGACGTAAGAGAAACATAGGCACAGAAAGGGACTCATTCATTGACTGTTGTTGTTAGGTGCAGTGGAGTCTACTCCTTACGTATAACAGAAGGAAAGTTGCCCAGTCCTGCACCATCCTCACAGTCATTGCCATTGTTGCGGCCACTGCGTCCATCCATCCTGTTGAGGGCCTTCCTTATTTTCACTGACCCTCTACCAAGCATGATGTCTTTCTCTAGCCGTTGGTCCCTCCCGATGACGTGACCAAAGTAAGTGAGAAGTCTCGCCATCCTCACTTCTAAGGAGCATTCTGGCTGTACTGCCTCCAAGAGATTTATTCATTCTGGCAGTCCATGGTATACTCAATATTCTTGGCCAACACCTCACTTATTCATTCACTACTGGGGATTTATTGAGCACTTGCGTGAGAGGTCTAGTGCTGCACACTGAGCATACAGAAGAGACGAAAACAGACAGGGCCCCGCTGTTCTCGTAGAGTTTACATCTTGTGCATGAGACAGACACTAGTCAAATATTCACATACATAAACAGTAAGTCAGTCAGTACAGGAGCCCTGGTGGTGCAGTGGTTAAACTCTCAATTGCTAGCCAAAAGGTGGGGTCGGTGGTTTGAACCCACCCAGTGGCTCTGTGGGAGAAAAGACCTGGTAATTTGCTCTGGTAAATATTACAGCCAAGAAAACCCTATAGGGCAGTTCTGTCACATGAGGTCACTATGAGTCAGCATCGACTTGACAGCGCCCAAAACAACAACAGTTAGTATGTGGGAGAAATCTAGGATAATACAAAATACTCCATCGGGGGGCGGGGGCTTAACCCAGTTTCAGGAGCCCTTGTGATGCAGTGGTTAAGCGCTCAGCTGCTAACTGAAAGTTTGGCGGTTTGAACCCACCAGCTGCTCCGTGGGAGAAAGATGTGGCAGTCTGCGTCCATAAAGATGACAGTCTTGGAAACCCTATGAGGCAGTTCTACTCTGTCCTATAAGGTCGCTATGAGTCAGAGTTGACTCGATGGCAGTGGGTTTGGGTTTTTTAACCCAGTTTCAGAGGAAGAGATATTTTAGTTAACACTGGAAACGATGACAAAGAGCCAATCAGGTGAAACTGGGCGGGGGGGGGGGAAGGAGAGGAAGTGTTCCAAACAGAAAAGCATATACAAAGGTCCTGAGGTAGGAAAGCACTTCCAGAGAAGGCGGAGGTATAGTGAGCCAGGTGGGGGTGAAGCAAGAAAAAGCTAGACATGGGCATGGCCAGGTTGTACAGGGGCTTGTAGGTTAGGTAAGCAGTTTAGATTTTATTCTAAGGGTGGTAGGGACATGGAATGTCTTTAAGCAGGAGCATTATATGAATGGTGTACATAGGGAAACAAACTCAGAGAAGAGTGAGAGGCAGATAGGAGCTGGAATAACTACTCTTGAAACTCACTCTAGTGGGAGGAAGCATGTAAGTACAAAAACACTGAAGCACAAGCATAGTGTCTGAAATACTGGGACATAAAGATTTGTGTGTTTCACTCATTCATTAATTCAGTTCCCCACTCACTGACATTTTGAGCATCCGCCAATGTTCCAGGATGAAAAAAACAAACCCGTTGCCGTCAAGTCAACTCTGACTCATGGCAGCCCCACATGTGGAAGAGCAGGACTGTGCTCCGTAGGATTTTTAATAACTGTGATCTTTTAGAAGTATTTTACACAAATAACAAGTGCCTTCTATGCTTGTTTGCCAACGAGCTCATCCCCCTGTGAAGTATTTTCCTAAGCACGATATGCTAATTATTTTTACAGCAACATGTAAAAAAATTGGCATAGTGGTGCTTATGAAAATATCTTGTGGGGGAAGGGCACAGTTGGCAAACAAATGTAGGAGGCACGTGTTATTTGTGTAAAAATATGGTAGATTGCCAGGCCTTTCCTCCAAGGCTCCTCTGGGTGGACTTGAACCACCAACATTTTGGTTAGCAGCCAAGCACTTAACCATTTGCTCCACCCAGGGACTCCCAATGTACCAGGCAGTGTGTTAGAACCTGGAATCCCAGAGGTGAAGATGACCTTTTCCCTGCTCTCAAGGAGCTTAGATTATAATCATCAGATACATTGACAGACAACCACAATACAGGCAAAAACCAAAAAACCAAAAAAAGTCGATTCCAACTGATGGCAACCCCATGCATGACAAAGTAGAACTGCTCCATAGAGTTTTCTTGGCTGTGATCTTTACAGAAGCAGAGCTACTGGGTGGGCTCAAACCACCAACCTTTAGGTTAGCAGCCGATTGCAAACTGCTTGCGCCACAAAAGACACCCTGGAACACAGAGGGCAGAGTGACTCATCTGCCAGGAATGGGCAGTACTCGGGGGAAACTTCGCAGAGAACATGGTGCCCAATCTGGACCTTAAAAGGATGAGTAGGAGTTGGCCAGGTGGAGAAGGGAGTGAGAAAAATAATCAGGGCAAACAAACAGCTTGGGCAAAGGCCTGGGGGAGTGAAACAGCACAGTGTGTTGGGAACAGTTCTAATAGTTCTGAGATACTGAAGTACAGAGTGGGGGTGAGGCCAGAGAGGCCGACAGAAGCCAGAGTCTAAAGATCCTTGAATTCTGGGCTGAGGGGTTTGGACTTTATTCTAAGGGCAGTGGGGAGCCATGAGGGAGTTTGGAGCAGGAGAAGAGCAAGAGCAAATGCAGGTGTTAGAAAGAACTGCCTGGTGCCTGGGGAAGGGATGAACAGGAGGCTGATGCTGTGGGGTACATGCGAGAGGATGAGAGTTGAGCTGTGATGATGGGGGCTGTGGGGGCAGAGAGAAGGTGATGCGTTTGAAGGTCATTGAGGAGGAAGTAATATCTCTTGACATCTTCTGTGTGCCACACCCTGTGCTCTGTGGTGCTGGGAACGCAGAGATGATGCAGGCTTGCCTTACCCTCTAGGGGTTCTCTGTCTGGCGGGAAGATAGACACACAGGCAGCACAAGGGAAGAAGAGGTTAGCAATGGTGCCAAGGGCTCCGCAAGCCTTTATCCCGAGAATGTGGGAGCAGCATCAAGGGGTAGCACGGAGGAGGAAACGGATCAGAACTGGATGTTAGGAATTTCTCTCGGGCGCCAGTATGGATGGACTAGAAAGAGAGAGACTCAAGGTCAAGAGGCCTGGGAGGAATTCAGTTACAGGGAGAGATGCTGAAAAATGTAGGAGAGGCATACAATTAGCAAGACAGAGAAGAATTTCATATAGCTGCCATCTAGTCGTGCCCAGCCCCCTACCTGTATTCATGATGATCTCGAGATGCACAGTGGAGGGAAACACTGCCCAGTCCCACCCCATTCCCATGATCAGCTGTGGATTAGACCATTGTGATCCATAGGGTTTTCACTGGCTGGTTTTTGGTAGTAGATCTCCAGGCCTGTCTTCCTAGTCCTTCTTAGTCTGGAAACTCTGCTGAAACCTGTTCAGCATCATGACAGCCTCCACCGACAGATGGGTGGTGGCTGTGTGTGAGGAGAACTGATTGAGAATTGACTCAGGTCTCCCACTTGGAAGGCGAGAAGTCTACTACTGAACCACCAATGACAAATGGAGAGAAGTTGAGTCAAAAGAGGCAAATTTGGTGGTGGTGGGGTTCTTTGGTGCAGGAGGAGGGCAGAATTGGTTAAAAGAGAGTGAATTCTGGAGTCCAAAGGCCAACTATAGAGCAAGAAAGAAGTGGAGGGTAGGCAGGAGGAAGAGAGATGGGCGAGGAGGGTGAGCACAGAGGAGACTAAAACTGGGTGAAGGGGACAGACAGAGTCACAAAAGACATAGAGATAAGGTCAAAGACACAGGAAGGTAACCTGGAGAGAAGAGCAGAGAAGAAAAGAAATGAGAGAGACTGACAAAGAGATGCACATATCAGAGGAGAGAAGTCTGTAAGATAGCAAAACACACACACACACACACACACACACACACACACACACACACAGATCATAGAGGTAGAAGCCAGAAATGGAGAAAGATTCAGCGTTATGCACAGAAAAAAAAAAAAATCAGAGAAATGATTCATTTTTCCCCAGTAGTCAAGAAATATCTATTGAGTGCCTATCTTTCCCAGCAGTATATTGTCCAGTACGGAGCAGTTCTACTCTGTAAGATATGGGGTCAAGATGAGTCAGAATCAACTTGATCACAACTGACAACAACAACATAGTGTTGGAAGATGAGCCCCTAGCTTGGAAGGCACTACACAGTGGCTGCACCAATGGACTCAAACACGCCAACGGTCATGAAGGAGACGCAGGACCAGGCAACTTTCATTGTTGTACGTGGGGTCACCATGAGTTGGAGCAGACTTGTCTACAACTAACAACAGCCTATCCCAGACCCAGTTGAGGTCAAAGAAATATAATGGTGAACAGACAAAAGTCCTGCTCTCCTGGCACTCATACCAGCGAAAAAACAAATAAGATAACTGTGGTTCCTGCTAAGAACTTTAAAAATTAAACAGATGTTATAACAGGATCATGGGGTGGGATTGACTTTAGATAGAGTAGTCAGAGAAGACCTCACTGAAGAGTAACATTTGAACAGAGATGTGAAATAGACTTGTGAAGATTTGGGGACAAGCATTCCAGCCACCTAGCACAAGCACAAAGGCTCTGAGGTGTAACAGGTTTTCCAGGAGTTCCATAGGGTAAGCAGATGAGGAGTGGGTGAGAGAATAGGGGATGAGGGCTGATCAAGTAGGGCTTTGAATTTTCTTGGAGACCCAGTGGAAAGCCATTAGAGGATTTTGAGCACAAGAGTGACATGATCAGATATTCATTCAAAACAAAAACAAAAAAACCAGAATCATTCTGCTGTGCTGAGAATAGATTTTTGGGAGTCAAAAGCGGAAGCAAGGAGACGGTGAGGGGAACTCTTGTAGTTATCCAGTCGGGGGTGATGGTGGCTTGGAGTAGGGTGGTGATGCCAGTGGGGAGGGAGAGAAATGGAAGGACCAGGTGTCGAATTTTGGAGGTAGACCCTACAGTGGTGGTGAACTGGATGTAGTGGAGGAGGGAATGGGAAACCAAGGTAAGGTAGAAAAAGGAACTCTATGAACTGGGCATGAGCAACCTGGATAACTGCTTTGGTATATTGCCAGGAAGAGAAAAATTGGGAGGAAATGGGACTTGGGTGGGAGGGATCGAGAGTTCTTCTTTGGATATGCCAAGCTGGAGATGGCTGTGAGAAATCCCAGTAGGGGTATCAAGTCTCCAGTTGGATATGTGAGCCAGTAGCTTGGGGGAGAGGTCATAGCTAGAAATATAAATCTTGGAAATGTCAGCATATAGAAGACATTTAAAGCCACAGGACTGGATGAGATAACCTCAGAAGAAGAGTGTAGATAGAAAAGATGACCCTGGTTAGAACCTTGGGGGCATCTACATCAGGGGGAGAAGAGGGTCTGGCAAAGGGACCAAGAAGGAGTGAGCACAAGGTAGGTGGAAAAGCAGGAGAGTCACAGAGATCAAAAGAACAATGTTTCAAGAAAGGGAGGAAACAGCTGTGCTGAAGGCTGCTGAGAGTTGGAGGAAGATCAAGAACAAAGCGACCACTAGGTTTGACAACATAGATGTGGTTGCTGACCTCAGTGAGCAGTCATTTCAGTGTACCTTTGGGGACTTTAGCCCTGCTGGCAAGGGAAGGGAGAAGAGAGAATGAAGGAGGGAGGACAGAAGAGTCCAGACAAACACAGAAAGGAAAGAAATGGACACTTGCAGGCAGGGAGCTGAAAGATAGAAAAATGCACCCTGAGATTTTTGTTAGTTGCTGTAGAGTTGGCTCTGACTCACAGCGACCTTATGTACAACAGAACTAAACATTGCCTGGACCTCTGCCATCTTCATAATGTTTGAGTCCATCACTGTGACTATACCCTGAAATTAGAGAGCTGTTACGGCAGGCAAGATTGAGAAAGATGGGGAGACCCAAGACCAGGAGGGAACACGGATTCAGGACATGGGGCAGAGGTGTTGTTGGAAGGTGTGGCAACTGCTTTGGGTGGGAGGCTCTGGCGGACTATCCATGGCTGCTCTGTCCAGCCCCCACTGCTTGCTGCTGCCTGCATCTGTCATGCTTCTCGGATTCCCCTCTGAATCCTGCCAAGACTTGGGAAACCCCAGGGAGAAGGGATAGAACAGTTTTCATTCATTCATTTGACAAGTATTTCCTGAGGCACACCAGGTGCCAGGGCTTGCGACCTCAGAGCTGTGTCCATCGCAGTCTATGTCCTTGGGGGAGACAAATAGACAGTCAGAATACAGAGGGAGGCATGTGCTAACTGGGGCCATGCAAGCATTGAGGAAACACAGCAAGCACCTTACCTAGTTTGGGAGGGGATGTCTGTGGGTCAGCATCTCACTTCATTCATTCATTCATTCACCTAATGCACATTTCCTAAGGCCCGCTGTGTACCTGGCCCTCAGCTGGGCAGTGCTGAGGACGCTGAGATGAGTTCCTCCTGTCCTTGTCCCTGGCTCCGGGCTGGCAGGAGAGCCAGACACAGATGCAAACGATCACAACCCAGGGCAGTGTGTGCTTTGGTGGAAGCATCCAGAGCAGGGGGAGACAGAGGGGTAGCGTGCCCTGGAGCCCTGGCCAGGCCGTCCACCAGGCCTGGCTGGGGCAGCCAGCTGAGGCTGAAGAAGGAGTTGGTGACAGGTGGGTCCCACCTGGGTGGTCCACAGAAGGGCTGAGAGAGGGGGTGAGGCGTTGCAGATCAGGCCCTGCTGCCATGCCACATGGCTGTCCCAGTCCCTGCCCTTGGAGGGGCTGAAACTGCATGGAAGGTCCCCCAGGGGCGCCCCGTCTAATAAACTCAGTGAAGAGGACGGCTGCTGTTGTTCCGGCGCTCCACACTGAGGTCCTCCTTGAGGCCTGCTGCCCTTTCCATCCCAACATGGGATTGGGCCCCCACCCCTTCCTCCCTCAGAACCTGGAGGAGTCCCAGTTCTCTCCTTCCTCAGACTCAGACACCTGAGTCCCTGAGCCCCTCCCCTCTCATAGGGGGAGTCCATGACCCCAGTTCCTCCTCCTTAAGACCCAGGAGCCCAGACCCCCAGCCCCTCCTCTCTCAGACCTAGGCGTCTAGGCCCTAGCCCCTTCCTCCCTCAGATCCAAGAGTCTTGGCCCCCGGCCCCCTCCTCCCCAGGACCCAGATGTCAGCCCCCCAGTCTCTCCTCCCTCAGACCCAGGAGTTCAGATCCTCAGGGCCCTCCTCCTCCTTCAGGGACCCAACTCTCCCTGGCACAGGCCTTTCTCCCTCAGAGCCCTAGCCCCTTCCTTTTCTCTGCACCCAGCTGCATAGGTCAACCTGCTCCAGACCTGGAATCCAGTCTCCCTGTCCTGTCCTCTCTGCCCCCTAGGAGATCCTAGAGTGGGGACGCTGCAACCCGGCCTTCGCCCCTTTGGGAAGTAGAAGTCCCTACAGGCTGCAGCCCTTCCAGGACCGGCCCCCCGCCCCTCCTCCTCGCGGGGCCTTCCTCCTTCCCCCTCGTCCCCTTAAAATACCCGGGATCCCTATGGCAACAGGCGCCGGGCGACAGGTGCGGGTGTTATTTACGGGTCGCGCCCGAAATAGCCCCGGTGGGTGGGGATGGGTGGGTGGGGGTGAGGCCCGGGTGAGCGAGGCGACAGTGACGGCGGAGCTGGACTGTCGGAGGCAGCGCGGAGCTGGGAGCGGCGCGGCCCAGGCAGGAGAGCGAGGGGGCCCCCGGCCCAGGAGGCGAGGGTGGGCGGCCCGAGGGGGGCCCTGGCCCAGAGCCGACCCTGGCGCTGTCCTGGCTGGTCCGGCCCTGGGAGCCAGGGGGAGGAGGTGGAGTCGCCCCAAAGTGAACCCCAGTCCCTTCTGGGTCCCAGCTGTCCTTTGAATCCTAGGGTACAGTGTTCCTGGTACCTGAGCGGAGGTGAGGACCACAGCCCCTTCATCTGAGCCCATTGGGGACCCCGGGTCCCTCTTCTTAACCCTAGTTCCCTTTTTGTGGTCTCCACTGTGTCTTAGCCACCAGTCCCCTTTCTCCGCCCCAGTGGGGACCTTGATCTCTCTTCTCTGAATGGCGGGGATACCCCCACCCCCTTTTCCTAAATCCCAGTGAGTCCCCAGGGACCCTAGCCCTCTCTTCTGTGAACCCAGCGGTTTCCCTTCTAGGAATCCTGGGGAATCCCATTAATTCTCTGCCACCCAGAGGCCTCCCCTTCTTAGCTTCCCTAGGAAACCCAGTTTTTTCTTCTGAATCCTACAGAGGACCCAACGCCTCCCTCCCCAGACTCTGAGCCCAAAAGAGCCTTGGACCTTATCTCCTCTCAGACACACAGAGGACCTTGGCTGTCCTTCCTGGGTACCCCAAACTCTGAGTCCTAGTGGGATGCCCAGGCCCTTTCCCCCAGAAAACTCAATTTCCCTTTTGTGAATCTGTTCAGTGGGGACCCCAAAGCAGCCCCTCAGCACTTCAGCCGGCACACAGGCCCTCTTCCTGGGTACCTAGGTTCTCTCTCTGAGCTTTGGGGAGACCTTGCTTTTCCTCTGCAACCATTTTTTTTGCTGGGTTCCTGGGGTGACTCCCAGCCCCTTCTCTGAATCTCAGAGGGTCCCCCGCCAGGGGATCTATTTTTTTCTCTCAGAGGTGACTTCAACTTGGCCATTTGAGGAACCCTAGTACCTTTCCTGTAAGTATCAGGGAGGACTCCGTCTCCCTCGTTCATAACCCAGTGGAAACTGAGTCCCGAGACCCCTTCAAGGCCCCAGGCTGCCCCACTGGCTCCTCAGGAGCACTTCTCAGCTCTGCCTCCTTTGAGCTTTGAACTGTCACCAAGATGACAATGTGGCCCAACTTCTTCATGCAAGAAGAGGACCGACGGCGCGGGGCAGCAAGCCGGCGGCGGGCCTGTGGGCAGCAGGGTGCCAGGATGACCCCAGAGCGCGAGGGGAAGATCAAGCTGGCACTACTGCTGGCCACCGTGGGCGTCACACTGGCTGTGCTGGCTGTGGGCACAGAGTTCTGGGTGGAGCTCAACACCTACAAAGCCAATGACAGTGCCATCTGCGAAGCTGCCCACCTGGGGCTGTGGAAGGTGTGCACTAAGCGCCTGTGGCAGGCCGACGTGCCCGCAGGCAGGGACACTTGCGGCCCCGCGGAGCTGCCGGGAGGTGAGTGGCCACTTCCCTGAGTCCAGGCCTGGAGGCCACAGACAGTAAGGAGGAGGGGGTCTGTGCTTGAGGAAACGGGCCCAGAGAGAGCCTGAGCCCCCAGGAGAGAGCTGGTACCCCAGGAACAGCCTGTGTTCCCAGAGAGAGCCTGAGCCTCAAAAGCTTGTGCCCTGTAGCCAGATCAACCTGTGCACAAATTGTGCAGAGAGAGACACACTGTGTCCCTAGACAGTTTGTGTCCCTGACTAGCCTACCCCCAGGGGACCTGAGCTTCTATATAATCTGTGCTTAGAGCTTGTCCTTTAGCTATAGGCTGTACCCCCAGACCAGCCTACACCCCCTAACCAGCCTGTACCCTCAGATCAGCCTATGCACCCAGATAAGCCCGTACTCCCAAACCAGCCCATACTCCCAGACCAGCCCATGCCCCTAGACCAGCCCATGCCCCCAGAACAGCCCATGCCCCATTACCAGCCCATGCCCCTAGACCAGCCCATGCCTCCTTAACAGCCCATGCCCCCAGGCCAATCCATGCCTGTAGACCAGCCCATGCCCCCAGACCAGCCCATGCCTCCAGGCCAATCCATGCCCCTAGACCGGCCCATGCCTCCTTACCAGCCCATGCCCCCAGACCAGCCCATGCCTCCAGGCCAATCCATGCCCCCAGACGAGCCCATGCCCCCAGACCAGCCCATACCCCTGAACCAGCCCGTGCTCCCAGACCAGCCTGTACCCTCTGACCAGCCTGTGTCCCCAAACCAGCCCATGCCTCCAGACCAGCCTATACCCCCGATCAACCCATGCCCACAGACCAGCCTGTACCCTAGACCAGCCCATTAGCCCAGACTAACCCATGCCCTAGACCAACCTGTACCTCCAGCTATAGCCTGTACCCCCAGACCGGCTGTGTCCCCAGATCAGTGTGTGACCCCAGACCAGCATATGCCTCTAGACCATCCTGTACCCCCCGACCAGCCTCTACTCCCAGTTACAGCCTGTGCCTCCAGACCATCCTATGATCCTTAAGTTCCTGTGCCTCCAGAATGACCCATTTCCCCATACTGCTTGTGTCCCTAGAGAAACCTAGTGCCTCCACACTTAGCCTGCACCCCCTGAGATGGCCTGTGACCCCAGACCACCTTGTGTCCCCAGACATCCTGTGCCCCTAGCCATAGCCTGTACTCCCAGACATCCTATGCCTCCCAGAAAAGCCTGCACCCCGAGACAGCCTGTGCCCCTAGAGAAGGAGCCTGGGTTCCTGGTGTCAGCTTGCTCTTCCCACACTGCAGACAGCCTGCATTCTCATCCTGGGGGTCCAGGGGAGACAGCTCTCCTTGACGCCCACCCACAGTAGAATCTCTGTTCCCACCGAATGAAGTTCTCACCAGAAACCTTCCAACAGACCTCTGAGAACTGACATCATGCCTCTCAGCCAATGTTCTTCATTCTCGGTCCCTCTCACCTCTAGATGCCCAGACGACATTCCAGCCCATCTCACTTTTCTCTGATAGGCCCCACATCCCTCACGTACCCACATGCTGGCTCTTCCACCCCTAGCCACGCCAGAGTTATCCCATACCACTCACTCTCCCTGACAGGACATGCCATACCTTTTACATGTACCAGTGGGACATTCCATACCCCTTAGCCACGTAACTGGGCTCTCGCTCTGACCCAAGGAAAATATCTGCCACCCCTCAGGGCTCATTCAGGATGTCACATCCAGTGAAACCTGTGAGATCCAGAACTCAACAGGAGTGCCTTGTTTTTCCAAGTCTTGCAAGTTTTCCACCTTTGACAGGGTGCAGTCTTATCACTTTTCTATTGCTCTCTGTTAGTGGAAAATATTTAAGTTTTCCTTCTCTGACAGGTTTTTGCCTTACACACATTCCACCTTCTTCATATTTTTCTGTAGTTGATCACCCGGATGAACTCTACAACACTCTCTGCTTCTCTAAGAGATGCCCTACAATCTCCATCACCACCAGTTGCCATTGAATCAATGTGTGTCAGAGTAGAACTGTGCTTCACAGAAGTTTCAATGGCCAGTTTTTAGGAAGTAGATAGCCAGGGCTTTCTTTCAAGGCACCTTCTGGGTAGATCTGAACCACCAGCCTTTCAGTTAGCAGTCATGCCCATTAACCATTCTCACCACTCAGGGACTCTCCATTAGAGCACCAACCAACCAACCAGTTACCATCGAGTCAACTCTGACTCATGGAGATCTCATGTCTGTTAGAGTAGAACTGCATGCCACAGGGTTTTCAATGGCTGATTTTTCAGAAGTAGATGGCCAGGCCTTTCTTCTGAGGGGCCTCTGGGTGGACTCGAACTGCCAACCTCTCGGTTAGCAGACGAACGTGTTCACCATTTGCACCGCCCAGGGCCCTACAATTTCTGTATCGATCAAAGGACATCCCCAATTTCTCTGATTTCCATATGGGATTCCCCTTATCCCTCACATCTCCGGATGCAACTTCTTATATCACTTAGGTCCAAAATAGGATATCCCAAACCCTTGATAGCAAAATGGCATGCTACGCACCACTTACTGTCTGAGATACCCATTCAGTGTCCAGACTGGACACCTGCAGATGGACTATCTCTCACTATATCCCAAGCAGGATATTCCCAAACGTTTGCAAAGTGGATGCTCCAGCAATAAAAATAGCAGGTGCCTATGTAGTGTTCAGCTCTGTTCTAAGAATTTTTCACATATTAACTCATTCAGCTTCACAGCAATCCTGTGAGTGAAAACCAGTTGCCATGGAGTTGACTCCAACTCATGGAGACCCTATGTGTGTCAGAGTAGAACTGTGCTTCATAGAGATTCTACATTTTTTTGGTTTTTTTTAATTGTACTTTAGGTGAAGGTTTACAGAACAGATAGTTTCTCATTAAACAATCAGTACACATATTGTTTTATGGCACTGGTTAACAACCCCATGACATGCCAGCACTGTCCTTTCTCAACCTTGGGTTCCCTATCACCAGCTTTCCTGTCCCCTCCTGCCTTCTAGTCCTTGTCCTTGGACTGCTGTGCCTCATTAGTCCCGTTTTGTTTTATGGGGCTGTCCAATCCCTGGCTGACCGGTGAACCTAGGGAGTGACTTCACCACCGAGCTAAAAGGGTGTCCGGGGGCTGTACTCTCGGGGTTTCTCCAGTCTCTGTCAGGCCAATAAGTCTGGTCTTTTTTTGTGTGTTAGAATTTGGCTCTACATCCTTCTCCAGCTCTGTCCAGACACCTCTGTTGTGATCCCAGTCAGAGCAGTCAGTGGTGGTAGCCAGGCTCCATCTAGCTGTACTGGACTCAGTCTGGAGGAGGCCTATGGTAGCTGTGGTCCATTAGTACTTTGAACTAATCTTTTCCTTGTATCCTGTTCTCTTCATTCTCCCTTGTTCCTGAAGGGGTGAGACCAGTGGCATATCTTAGATGGCTGCTCACAGGCTTTTAAGACCCCAGAAGTTACTCACCAAGGTAGAATGTAGAACATTGTCTTTATAAATTGTGTTATGCTAGTTGAGCTAGATGTTCCCCGAGACTGTGGTCCCCACAGCCCTCAGCCCAGCAATTCAGTCCCTCAGGGAGTTTGGATGTGTTTATGGCGCTTCCATGACCTTTCCTTGTACAAGTGTGTGCTGGCTTCCACAATATTGTGTACTGTCTTACCCTTCACCAAAGTTACCACTTATCTATTGTCTATTTAGAATTTTCCCCCACCCCTCCCATCCCTCATAACCAACAAAGATTGTTACTTTTTGTGTGTAAACTTTTTCATGAGTTTTTAAAATAGAGGTCTCATACTGTTTTTCCTCTTTATTTTGATGAGTAGATTTGTTAAGTTTCTTTGTGGTTACCATGAAATTTACCCTTATCTTTCGAAGTTTGAAGCAGTCTATTATTACTTGGTATCGCCTTGCCTTCCTCTCCATTAGAAGGTTCTATACCTACACCATTTATTCCCTTTTTATTGGTATGATGTTGTCATTTAAGATTAACTGCTCTGATTTGGGTTTGGATAGTCCTTGAGAGTTCATTTCCTAGATTGGTATCTGACTGGTATGATCCTGCGTCTTAGATTCAGCCCGTGAGCTGATGTTGTTTGTTCTCAGATCGAAGGACTCCCTTTAATAATTCTTATAAGTTTGGTTTGGTTTTTACATAGTCCCTTAATTTCTGTTTATCTGGAAATGACCTAATTTCACCATCATATTTGAACGAGAGTTTTGCAGGATATATTATTCTTGGCTGGCAATCTTTTTCTTTCAAGGTTTTATATATGTCATCCCATTGCCTTCTTGCCTGCATGGTTTCTGCTGAATAATCTGAGCTTAGTCTTATCGTTTCTCCTCTGTATGTGACTTTTTCATTTTTCTCAAGCTGCTCTCAGGATTCTTTGTTTGTCTTTGGTTTTGGCGAGTGTGGTTATGATATGCCTTGGTGATTTTCTTTTGGGGTTTATCCTATATGGGGTTTGTTGTGCTTCTTGGATGGCCGGCTTTTCATCTTTCATGAAATTGGGTAAGTTTTCTGTTAGCAGTTCTTCAATGATCCTCTCTGTGTCTTCTGTTTTCTCCCCCTGTTCTGGAATTCTGATCACTTGCAGATTTTTGCTTTCGATTGTATCCCCCATAATTCTCACGGTTTCTTCATTTTTCTTCGTTCTTTTTTCTGATTTGTCCTCGAACTGAATTGTATCCAAGTGTTTGTCTTCAATTTTGCTAATCTTGTCTTCCACTGTTTCATACCTGCTCCTCAGCCCTTCTATGACACTGTCCATTTCTGAAGTCTTGTTGTTTATATTTTGGATTTCTAATGGTTGTTTTTGTATGATTTCTAGTTGTGAATTTATTTTGGCATTTTGTTCCTGCATTATTTTCCTGAATTCTTCCATTTTTTTGTCTGCATTTGCCATGAATTTGTCTGCCTTTTCCATGAATTTGTCTGTTTTTTCCATTTTTGTCTGCTTTTTGCTTCAACTTTTGGATAGCTCTGAATATTAGAGATTTGAATTCCTTATCAGGTAGTTCTAGTGCATTTTCTTCCACTGGAAAGTCATCTGGTGTTTAATTTTGGACACATACTGGAACCATCATGTCCTGTTTTTGTAAATGTTTTGATATTGTCTGCTGTCTTCAGGGCATTTGGTAGTTATTTTTCTCATTTATTGATTGTAGATTTGTTTGTTTCATCCTACTTTTTTGTTATGTTTGGCTATGTCTGAGCAGGCTGGCTGTGTATTCTTTGTTGTTTGTTCATCTGTGGGCACGATACTTTTTGCCTCCTTCTCCAATTGGTGGGGTCAGTGGCTCAGATACGGTACAGCAGGGCAGGTCTAGCTGAAGAGGAGTTGCTGGTATGGGTTGTTTGTAGCACTTACTACAGCCACCAGGGCGGGCTGGTAATCAGTGCAGGGCAGGTTCCAGTAGGCCATGCCTGGGCTGCTTGGTGGTGTGATGTTCAGTGCACAGTGCAGATAGGCAGGATGGAGGGAGGAGACTGTGATGTCTGGAGCTAAGATGGGTATGAGAGAGAGGAGAGAGAAACAGTAGCCAAAAACTTACAAAGAAACAAAAAAGAGTGCTAGGGGAGCTTGCTGTTGGAATGGAGAGATGGGAGACTATGAAATGGTGAAAAACAAAGAGGAGAAGAAGAAGAAGAAAATGAATAAATAAAAATTAGAAAGAAAAGCAAAACTCCCAGGGATCCCACCAGTGCAGCTGCCAGGTCTGAGGAAGTTGCTCCCAGGCCGTGAAGTACAGCCTGGCTAGAAGGGGTAGAGGTGTCACTCAGCACCAGGTATTCACGGGACAGGAAGAGAAGGAAAGTAGAGAGAGATGAGAAACTGAGTAATGAAGAAACAGAAAAAGAGGGAAAAGAAAACAAAACAAACAAATAAAAAAAGAACAAGAAACCCCCCCAAAAAAACAGAAAAAAAAAACCCCAAAAAAGAAAAAAGAAATGTCCTCAGGGATCTCTCTGCACGTCAGAGCAAACTGAGGTGTTAGGTCCCAAGCAGTGCAGTACTGCCCAGCTAAAATGGGCTCCCAATTAGAGAAAAGAAAAAGAAAACAAACAATTGAAAACAGACAAAAAAAAAAAAGAAAAAGCCCTGGGATCCCACCAGCGTGGCAGCAAGGGCCGGGAAGCAGTCTCACATTCGAGCAACATTTCACAGCCTTTCAGGAAGAAGCAAAGATGGCTCACGGAGCCAGGTATTTGAGAGAAAGGAGGGGGAGGTGGTGAGAAGTAAGGAATAAATCTAAAGAAGCAGAAAAAAACAACTCCAGCAGCCAAGAAATGGCACTTAGGGACCTGGCCAGTGCAGGCAGGTGGAATCCTCATGGTTGATTGTCTCTTTAATTGTTATGTAATGCCCTTCCTTGTCTTTTATGGTGGATTTTGTCATAAAATCTATTTTATCTGAGATTAATATTGCCACTCCTGCCCTTTTTTGGTTGCTCTTTGTTTGATATATTTTTTCCATCATTTGGTTTTTAATATATTTATTTATTGTACTTTAGGTGAAGGTTTACAGAACAAATAGTTTCTCATTAAACAAGCAGTACACATATTGTTTTATGACATTTGTTAACAACCCCACGACATGTCAACACTCTCCCTTCTCAACCTTGGAGGACCTTTTTTTTTGGTGAAAATATAGACAGCTAAAGATACACCATTTCAAAAATTTCTACATGTACAATTCAGTAACATTGATTACATTCTTCCAGTTGTGCTGCTATTCTCACTTTAGATGAAGGTTTACAGAACAAAATAGTTTCTCATTAAACAGTTAATAAACATATTGCCCTATAACAATGGTTAACAACCCCACTACATGTCAACCCTGTCCTTACTCAACCTTGGGTTCCCTATTACAGGCTTTCCTGTCCCCTCCTGCCTTCTAGTCCTTGTCCTTGGACTGCTGTGCCTCATTAGTCCTGTTTTGTTTTAAGGGGCTGTCCAATCCCCGGCTGAACGGTGAACCTCGGGAGTGACTTCACCACTGAGCTAAAAGGGTGTCTGGGGGCCATACTCTCGGGGTGTCTCCAGTCTCTGTCAGGCCAGTAAATCTGGTCTTTTTTTGTGCGTTAGAATTTTGTTCTACATCCTTCTCCAGCTCTGTCCAGACACCTCTGTTGTGATCCCGGTCAGAGCAGTCAGCCAGGTACCATCTAGCTGTGATTTTTAATATGTTTATGTCTTTGTTACTAAGGTGTGTCTTTTGTAGACAGCACTTTCCTGACTTTAAATCACACAGTATCCCCTTATTCTGTTCAAATGACTGCCTCTTAGCCTATGTACAGGTTCCTTATGAGCACAATTAAATGTTCTGGAATTCTTATTCTTCACAATGTTATCCATAATTTATTATGATCCACACAGTCAAATGTCTTTGCATAGTCAACAAAACACAGGTAAACATCTTTCTGATGTTCTCTGATTTCAACCAAGATCCATCTAATATCAGCAGTGATATTCCTGGTCCCATGTCCTCTTCTGAATCCAGCTTTAATTTTTGGCAGTTTCCTGTCAATGTATTACTGCAACCACCTTTGAATGATCTTCAGCAAAATTTTACTTTTGTGTGATATTAATGATATTGTTCAATAATTTCCATATTCTGTTGGATCACCTTTCTTTGGAATGAGCACAAATATGGATCTCTTCCAGTCTGTTGGGTGGGTAGTCGTCTTCCAAATTTCTTGGCATAGATGAGTAAGCACCTTCAGCACTGCGTCCATTTGTTGAGACATCTCAATTGGTTGTCTGTCAATTCCTGGAGCCTTATTTTTTGCCAGTGCCTTCAGTGCAGCTTGGACTTCTTCCTTCAGTACTATCGATTCTTGATCATAATGCTTCCTCTTTAAATAGTTGAAAGTTGACCAATTCGTTTTGGTATAGTGACTCTGTGTATTCCTTCTTTTTTTTGATGCTTCCTGTGTCATTCAATATTTTCCTCGGAGAATCCTTCAATATTGCAACTCAAGGCTTGAATTTTTTCTTCAGTTCTTTCAGCTGGAGAAATGCCAAGCATATTCTTATCTTTTGGTTTTCTAACTCCAGATCTTTTCACATTTCATTATGATACTTTACTTTGTCTTCTCTAGCTGCCCTTTAAAATCTTCTGTTCAGCTCTTCTACGTCATCATTTCTTCCATTTGATCTAGCTACTCTTCGTTCAAGAGCAAATTTTAGAGTCTCTTCTGACATCCATTTTGGTCTTTTCTTTCTTTCCTGTATTTTTAATGAGCTTTTGTTTTCTTCATGTATGATGTCATTCCAGAACTAGTCTGGTCTTATCAGTCATTATTGTTCAATGGGTCAGATCTATTCTTGAGTTGGTCTCTAAATTCAGGTGGGATATACTCAAGGTCATATTTTGTCTCTCATTGACTTGCTCTAATTTTCCTCAGCTTCAACATGAATTAGCATCTGAGCAATTAATGATCTGTTCTGCAGACGGCCCCTGGCCTTGTTCTGACTGATGATATTGAGCTTCTCCATCTTTTCTTTCCACAGATGTAGTCGATTTGGTTCCTGTGTATTCCGTCTGGCAACGTGCACATGTATAGTCACTGTTTATGTTGTTGAAAAAGGTATTTGCAAAGAAGAAGTTGTTGATCTTGCAAAATTCTATCATGTGATCTCCCGTGTAGTTTCTGTCACCAAGGCCATATTTTCCAACTACTGATCCTTCTTTGTGTCCAGCTTTCGCATTCAATCATCAGTAATTATCAGTGCATCTTGATTGCGTGTTTGATCGATTTCAAACTGCAGATGTTGGTAAAACTCTTCAATTTCTTCATCTTTGGCCTTAGTGGTTGATTGTAAATGTGAATAATAGTCATATTAACTGGTTTTCCTTCTAGGTGTATGGATATTATCCTATCACTGACAGGGTTGTACTTCAGGATAGATCTTGAAATGTTCTTCAATTTGTCTCTCCTGGTGTAGTAGACCATGTGATTGTCTGATTCAAAATGACAGCTATTAGTCCATATCAATCTTTATACATTCCACTTAATTTTTTATGACTTCCAGTTTTCCTAGATTCATACTTCCTACATTCCACGTTCTGATTATTAAAGGATGTTTGCAGCTGTTTCTTCTCATTTTGAGTGGTGCCACATCAGCAAATGAAGGTCTCAAAAACTTGACTCCGTCTATGTCCTTAAGGTCGACTCTACTATGAGGAGGCAGCTCTTCCCCAGTCATATTTTAAGTGCCTTCCAACCTGAGGGGCTCCTCTTGTAGCACTGTATCAGATAATGTTCCGCTGCTATTCGTAAGGTTTTCAGTGTCTAATTCTTTTCAGAAGTAGACTGTCAGGTCCTTCTTCCTAGTCAGTCTTAGTTTGGAAGCTCTGCTGACACCTGTTCATTATGGGTGACTGTTATGGATTGAATCGTGTCCCCAAAAAATATATGTGTCAACTTAGCTAGTCCATGATTCCCAGTATTGTGTCCACCATTTTGTCATCTGATGTGATTTTCCTATGTGTTGTAAACCCTACCTCTATGATGTTAATGAGATGGGATTAGTGGCAGTTATGTTAATGAGGCAGGACTCAATCTACAAGATTAGGTTGTGTTTTAAGCCAACCTCTTTTGAGATATAAAAGAGCGATGCAAGCAGAGAGACATGGGCACCTCATACCACCAATAAAGAAGCACAGGGAGCATAGCACCTCCTTGGGACCAGGGGTTCCTGTGCTGAGAAGCTCCTTGACCAGGGGAAGACTGAAGACAAGGACCTTCCCCAGAGCCAACAGAGAAAGAAAGCCTTCCCCTGGCTTTATCTAGTTACAGCAACACTAGATAACTAAGACAGTGACCCTGCTCGTATTTTAAATACCAGTGGCATAGCTTCAGCATCACTGCAACACAAAAGCCACCACAGTATGACAAACTGACAAAGGAGTGGTGTACTTGGAAAATAGTGTTATTTTACATATATACATTTTAATTTAGATTAATAATATTTTGTGTCACAGTTTGCTACTGCTACTGTAATAGAAATACTGCAAGTGGGTGGCTTTAATGAACAAAAACTTATTTTCTCACAGTTCTGGAGGCTAGATGACTGAATTCAGGGCACCTGCCCTAGAGAAAGGCTCTCTGTGTTGGCTCTGGGGAAAATCTTTGTCTCTCTCAGCTTCTTTTCCTCAGTTCCTTGGCAATCACCACATGGCATCTATCTTCCAATTTGTCCTTGCTTGCTTCTGTGTCTAATCTGCTCTTTTTACATCTCAAAAGTCATTAAGTTTAAGACACGCCCTACACTGATATAGGAGCCCTACTGGCGCAATGGTTAAGTGCTCGGCTGCTAATCGAAAAGTTGGCAGTTCAAACCAACCTAGCTGCTCTGAGGGAGAAGGACCTGGTGACCTGCTTCCATAAAAATTATAGCCAAGAAAACCCCAGGGGGCAGTTCTACCCTGTCACGTGGTATCGCTATAAGCTGGAATCAACTCAATGGCACACAACAACAATAGTGATATGTCCTCATTAACCTAACAAAGAAAACCCTATTCCCAAACGGGATTATATCCACATGTACAGGGTTAGGATTCCAACACTTATTTGGGGGAGCACAATTCAATCTATAAAATTGTGCTATAGGTTTTGTCCTGTTTTTCAGTTTTTTAAAATATTTTATTTCGGTGAAAATATACACAGCAAAACATACAGCAAGTCAACAATTTTTACATGTACAATTCAGTGACATTGATTACATTCTTCAAGTTGTGCAACCTTTCTCACTATCATTTTCCAAATTATTTCTCCACTATTAACATACACTCACTGTCCCCTAAGTTTCCTATCTTTTGAGTTGCTGTTTTCAGTTTGATCCCATATAGATAATTCTTTAAAAGATGATGATGCTCAAGGCAGACATTCTTTACTAATTAAGCTAAAATATTTTTTGGTTTAAAGAAGTCTTCGGGGAATAGTTTTGGTTTAAGGTTTAAAGATTGTCTCAACATCATTTTTTTTTTCTTTGCTCGATACTGTGTTTTTCAGATCTCTCCAGGTTGCTTTATGTTCTTCTATGTGCCACAGAGATTTCCATAGGGAGCCATCATCACATTTACTTATCTCTTCCCCTAGTGAGGGATGCCTAGGTTAATTCCAAATCTCTGTTATTATAAACAGTGTTGCAATGAACATCCACATATATGTTCCTGCATATTTTGTTGTTTGTTTGTTTGTTTGTTTTTATGTATACCCCGATGTGAAATTGTTGGGGCACAGGATAAACATACTTCATTCATAAGGTATGTCAGAGTGCTTTCGAAAAAATCCAGCACCAGTCTACACTTTCAGCTGTTTCCTCTCATACTTTCAACACTTGATATTATGCTTTGAATATTTGCCAATCTAACTGATCAAAAGTGGTAGCTCCCTGCTGATACAAGTTGCATTTCTTTGATCCTTGGGGAAGTGTAGCATCTGTTGTACATACTTGTAAGTCATTCAGGCTTCCTCTTCTATGAGTTGATTATTCATATCCTTTGCCCATTTTTCAACTGGGTGATCTATCTTTTCTTGCTGACTTGCAGGAGTTCCTTGTGTATTCTAGATATGAATCTTTTATTGGTTTTAGACATAGTTAATCTCTTTTCTGAGTCTTCTAGCCTTCTGTTACCTGAGACTTGGTGTCTTTGGTTGAGTAAAGTGAGTATCCCTTTCTTTTTTAAAAAATATATAATTTATTCTCCCGAAGTTCACCCTGCAGCTAAAGATGACACCGTTCTATAAAATAATAGCACATATGAGGAACGTGCTTCTTAGCTCAATCATGTAAATGAGACCAAATTGACAACACCGACCCAAAAGCAAAGACAAGAAGGCAGGAATGGACAGGAAAATGGTCGGAATGGAAACAGGGAACCTGGGGTGGAGAAGGGGAGAGTGTTGACACCAATGTCTCAAAACAATGTGTGTATAAATTGTTGAATAAGAAACTAATTTGCTCTATAAATTTTCACCTAAAGCACAATAAAATATATATATAATTTATTCTATTTTTGTAGTTGTTGAGAATATGCACAGCAGAACATACACCAATTCAACAATACCTACATGTACAATTTAGTGACATTGATTACATTCTTCAAGTTGGGCAACCATTCTGACCCCCCTTTTCTGAGTTGTTCCTCCCCCATTAACATAAACTCAATGCCCTTAAGTTTCTTGTCTAATTTCTTGAGTTCCTGTTATCAATTTGATCCCATATAGATAGATCTTAAAAGAGCAAAACACGCAAGGAAGACATTCTTTACCAGTTAAGCTAAACTATTGCTTGGTTTTAAGAAGACTTCAGGGGATATTTTTGGTTTACGGTTTTTTGTTTTGTTTTTTTTTCAATTGTACTTCAGGTGAAGGTTTACAGAACAAACAGTTTCTCATGAAACAGTAGTACACATACTGTTTTCTGACACTGGTTAACAACCCCACAACATGTCAACCCTCTCCCTTCTCAACCTTTTTTTTTTGGTGAAAATATACATAGCCAAAGATACACCATTTCAAAAATTTCCACATGCACAGTTCAGTGACATTGACTACGCTCTTC
>NW_004444023.1:9483527-9495417 GCF_000243295.1 Trichechus manatus latirostris
ATTTGTTATTTCCAGTGTTTTTGATTCGTGCCAGTAATGCCGGGGTGAGATGGTATCTCATTGTGGTTTTAATTTGCATTTCTCTAATGGCTAGTGATCGTGAGCATTTCCTCATGTGTCTGTTGGCTGCTTGAATGTCTGGTTTAGGGTTTTAGGGTCTAAAGATTATCTCAGGGCAATAGTTTCAGAGGGTCATCCAGCCTCCATGGCCCCTGGAAATATGGAGTCCATAAGAATTTGAAATTCTGGTCTGCATTTTCCCCCTTTTAATCAGGAGTCTTCTATAGAATCTTTGATCAAAACGTTCAGTAATGGTAGCTGGGCACCATCCAGTTCTTCTGGTCTCGTGGCAAAGGAGGCAGTTGTTCATGAAGGCAATTAGCCACACATTCCATTTCCTCCTCCTACTCCTGACTCTCCTTCTTTCTTTGTTGCTCCAAGTGAATAGATACCAATTGTTGTGACTTGGATAGGAGTGTACGTTTCTAATCCCACTTGACCGTCAACGAACTTGTGTGAAGAAGTTAGGAAAGAGATTATTATCTCATTTTATAGAGAGGGTCAATGGCCCTCTCCTGGCCACAGATGTGGACCTCAAAGCTCTGGGTTGGAATCCCAGCTCCTGGATGTCATTATTGTTGTTAGTTGCCATTGAGTCAATCCCAACTCATGGTGACTCTATGTATGCCAGAGTAGAACTCTGCTCCATAAGGTTTTCAAGGCTATGAACTTTTGGAAGCAGATCACCAGGCTTATTTTCCAAGGCTCCTCTGGTCAGTTTGAACTGCCAACCTTTTGGCTAGTAGTCAAGTGCTTAACCATTTGCACTACCCAGGGACCACAGCTCTTGGATAGCAGGTGGCTTTTATATCTCTGAGCATCATTTTTCTCCTGGGTATACCAGGGATACTAATGCCATAGTTTTAGACTGCTGTGGGCTATGTTCAACCTTCGAGCTTGAACAAACCAAGAAACAAAACTCATTGCTGTAGAGTTGATTCAGGCTCATGGCAACCCTATGTGTTACAGAGTAGAATTGCTCCATGATCTTTATGGAAGCAGATCTCCAGGCCTTTCTTCCAAGGTGCCTCTGGGTGGGTTCAAACCATCAACCTTTGGTTGATAGTCAAGCACACACTGTTTGTGCTACCAGGAGACCCGGTGAACTTGCACAAGTTTATCACATCCCTTTTTTCTCTCCTGCTCCCACAGAAGCAAACTGCACCTACTTTAAATTCTTTACCACGGGCCAGAATGCACACATCTTCCAGAGAACCACAAAAAAAGGTGAGAATTGTGTGGTGTGGTGGTGATATGCTGATGATGCAGAGGAGTTTTTGATGGCACGTCTACTGCTCTGCTTTGCTCCAGGATGGGCTCAGCTCCTATCTGCTGGGGAGGTCCCATCTTTGGGGGTGATGACAATAGAGTAAAGGTGGGGGCATGGTTTTCCAGAGCTCTGTGCCTGACCCTCCTACCCCTTTGACACTCACTGTGTAACTTTGGTCAAGTCACAGCCTCTCTCTGTGGATAGTGCTGAAACATCCCACAAATATGCACCATCCACCTGCTAAGCACAGTGCTGGCTGTCTCATTCATAAGATCCCCACCTTTCCACGACCCTAAAGGGCAAAGGCTTGAGAAAAGAGAAGTCCAGAAATAGTTAAATTATTTTTCTCAGAAAGTGGCACAGGCAGAGAGGCTGAACCGGAATAATTCTGACTCTAAAGCAGCTCTGTCCAACAGAACTCTCTGGGAAGATGGAAATGTTCTATGTCTGCTCTGTCTAAGATGGTAGCCACTGCCAGCTTGTGGCAACTGAGCACCTGAAATGTGGCTGGTGCTACTGAAGGACTGAGTTTTTAATTTTGTTTAATTGAAGTCAATATACATTTCAAAGGGCACATGGGGCTTGTTGTTTTGTTAGTTGCTGTCGAGTGGGACTCACAGCTATTGCACGTGTCAGAGTAGAACTGCTCCATAGAGTTTTCACAGCTGTGACCTTTTGGAAGCAGATCTCCAGGGCTTTCTTTTGAGGTGCCCCTGGGTAGGCTCATACTGCCAACTTTTCTGCTAGTAGAGTGCTTAACCGTTTGTGCCACCTAGGGACTCCTAATTTGAATCAATTTAAATATGAAAGGCCACACATGGCTAGTGGCTACTGTGCTGGACAACATAGTTCTGAAGGCTTTTCCTTTCTGCTCTAACCACAGCCTCAACCACACCTTAATTTCTCCACCCCCAAAGGAACAGCGGCCATGTTATTGATATTATCTCATCTTTGTAAGGGTTTAATGAGATGATGCAGCTCAACCATACAGAGGAGGTCTTCAATAAATGGAGTCTTTCTTTCACCAGACTCATTTGAGTCCCACTTCTGAAGTTACACCAAATCCAGTTCCAGGAGAAGAGCACTCCATTTTGACTGATGTCTAAGCTCCATTTCATAGACCCAAAGAGATCCGGAAGTCACACCCAGGTCAAGGAATAACATGAAACCCTCTATTCAACTCCCCAGTATGCTCATTTCTACAGTGTACATGCCAGTGTAGCTACTTGTGAAGGAGGAGTATTCTGAAAGACCCTCTCTCCCGCTCCCAATATACCATCTCTCTTACTTGGTATGACCTTGACTGAGAGTCATGGATAGCTCCTAGCTGAATCCAATCTTAATCAAAAAGTTAAAATGCAACAAATGTGAACAATGAGAGTGCTTTCTCTCTTGTCGTTGTGCTGTGCACACTTGGGAAAGTCATTGCCCTCCTCTTGGATAATGAAATAATCATAGCACGCACTTAATGAGCACCTACTGTTGTCAAGCACTGCACTGGGCACCTTACATACATGATTTCTAATCGTCCAACAGCCCAGTCAGATAGGGATTTCTATCCTGATTTTCCAGAGGGGAAAGGTGAAGCTCAGAGAGCTTAACGATCTTTACCAGAATCTTCCACCTAGGAAGTGGCTGGAGAGAATTCTGACTTTGATCATTCTACACACCACCTTCCACCATTGTCTCACACACCCTACTGCCTCAGCTTCCTCACCTGTAAACAACCATTGACCAGATCATAAGTAGTAAGTGGTAATTCCCATCCCCTTCTTTTTTAAAATAATTTATTTTGTTGTTGTTGAAACTAAACATAGCAGAGCATACACCAACTCAATTTCTGCATGTGCAATTCAGTGGCATTGATTGCATCTGTCAAGTTGTGCAACCATTCTCACTCATCTAAATTCACTGCCCCCTACGCTTCCTATCTAACCTTTCGAGTTGCTGTTGTCAATTTGATCCCATGTAGATAGTTGTTTAAAGAAGACTTCAGGGAATATTTTTGGTTTAAGGATTAAGGTTTAAAGATTATCTCAAGGCAATAGTTTTGGGGGTTCACCCTGCCTCAATGGCCCCATCCCCTTCTAATCTTTCCTCTGTCCCTGCTTTGCTCTGTGACCTTAGGCAAGTAACTGACCCTCTCTGAATCTTAGTTCCTTCAATAGTATAAATAAAATATTGGACTGGATGATGTTTGACTTAAAAATTCTTTTTCCTGGTGTTGATTCATCCATCTTCCTGGTTTTGGGTCCCTATAGGGTAGTCCTCCCCATTCCCTACATTCCTTGTTTTCTGTTTCTTTCCCTCTGTTCAACACAGAAGTTAATCTGGCGGCTGCAGTGATAGCAGTGATGGGCCTGGCAGTCATGGCCCTGGGGTACCTCTGTGTCATCATGGTGCTCAGCAAAGGTGCAGAGTTCCTGCTCCGAGTTGGAGCCATCTGCTTTGGCCTCTCAGGTGAGGGCTGAGAGCCTGGAGGCTAAGGACATTGCATGCTGGGAGGCAAGCTGGGAAGTGAGACCTACAAATACTGTTGCATGCTGGGAGGTAGGATCTCTAAGTACCATTGCATGTTGGGAGTTGGGAGAAGCCCAAAGGCTAAAGTAGACTCAAAGATGGGAGAGTTCTAGGTCCTGTAATTGGCTCAGAATTGGAGGGCTTCCAAAATACTGTTTTAGATTTGGACCCCAAGTCCCCAAGGACTGTTGCATGCTGGGAGGTGTGGGGTCTCCAAGCACTGTTTCTTGATGGAAGATGAGGTCTCCAAGCACTGTTGCATGATGGTAGATGGGAGTTAGAGGAAACTCATGGGCTGTAGAAGTTCGAAGATGGGAAAGTTCTGAGCCCTGTTGTTGGCTAGGAATTGGAGCCTCTCTAAACATTGTTCTAGATTTGGACTCATGGTCCCCAAGCACTGTTGCATGCTGGGAGTTGAGGTCCCCAAGCACTGTTGCATGATGGGAGGTGAGGTCTCCAAGCACTGTTACCTGATGGGAGGTGGAGGTCTCCAAGCACTGTTGCATGAAGGGAGGTGGGTGTCTTCATGCACTGTCGAATGATGGGAGTTAGAGGAAGCTCATGGACTACAGAAGTTCAAAGATGGGAAGAGTTCTGAGCCTTGTTATTGGCTAGTAATTGGAGCCTCTCTAAGCACTGTTTTCGATTTGGACCCAGGGATCCCAAGGACTGTTGTGTGCTGGGAGATGGGTGTCTCCATGCATTGGTGCATGATGGGAGTAAGTGGAAGTCATGGGCTATAGAAGTTCAAAGATGACAGAGTCCCAACCACTGTTGGCTGGGAATTGGAAGGTCTCCAAACACTCTTTTAGATTTGGACCTGGGACCTCCAAGGACTGTTACGTTCTGGGAGTTGGGGGTCCAAAGAAAATGCTGCATCTTGTGAAATGTAGTCCCCAATAATAATAATAAATAATAATAATAACTAACTTATTGTACATCTAGCTCTAATTCTCACAACAGCCCTGCTAGATAGAGATTACTATCCTCAACTTTATAGATAAGAAAGCTGGAAAGTCAGATGACTTACTTGTGGTCACAAAGTCAGTGATGGCAGGGATGGAACTTGAAACAAGGTCTTTCTGATTCCAGAGCATTTCTCCTTTTCACGGCATCTCATCATTGCATTCTGGGAACTATATTTTTGTGGGGTCTTTACAGGCTCAGAGCATGGTGTGGTGAGATGAATGCTTAACTAGAAGTTAAATGGTCTGAGTTTTAGCCCAGGCTGTGCCCTGAACTATTATATGACCTTGGGAAGACCCCTTTTTTTCTCTGGCCTTTGGTTTCCTTATTGGATCAAATGTTTTCTAAGTTGGATAGAAAAGGCATTAATTAGTTTCATTTATTATTCTTCGTTTATTTATTGAGCACCTACTATGTCCCAGGCACTATACTAAGGACCTGAGATACAAGAGTAAATAAGACAGACATCATGTCTACCCTCTTAGAGCCTAGATTCTGGCAGAGATAGACAGTCACCAATAATTACACATATAATAATTCAGCTATAATTGTGATAAGGAGCCCTGGTGACACAGTGGTTAAGCACTCGGCTGCTAACTGAAAGGTTGGCGGTTTGAAGCCACCCAGTGGCTCCATGGGAGAAAGGCCTGGCAATCTGCTTCTGTAAAGATTACAGCCTAGGAAATCCTATGGGGGCAGTTCTACTTTGTCACATGGGGGTGTTCTGAGCCAGAAACAATTCAACAGCACCTATCTACAACAACGTAGTCCCCTGTAGGCATTTGAGTTTGCAACCTGTCTTAGTTTCCTAATGCTACCATAACAAAACACCACAATGTGAAGTGACTTTTAAAGGATAGAAATTTATTCTCTCATGATTCTGGCAGCTAGAAGCCCAAATCAGAGTATTGGCGGCGTTGATTCCTTCTGAGGGCTCTGAGAGGGGAACTGTTCCATGCCTCTCTCCTAGTTTCTAGTGGCTGCCGGCAATCCTTGGCTTTCCTTTGCTGCTTGTAGATATATCTTCACGTGGCGTCTTCTCCCTATCGTGTCTCTGTCTCCATGTCTGTTCTGCCATTATGTAAAACACATCTAAGAAGCGATTAGGACCCACCTTGCTCTGGTATGACCTCATTAACTTAACTGATTAAAAAAAAAAAGTTGCCCTCAAGTTCATTCTGAATCATGGTGACCTCATGTGAGTCAGAGCAGAACTGTGCTCCCCAGGGTTTTCAATGGCTAATTTTTTGGAAGTAGATTACCAGGCTTTTTTTCTGAGGCACCTCTAGGTGGACTCAATATCCAGCCTTTCCGTTAGTGGCCAAGCACGTTAACCGCTTGTACCCCCAACACACTTAGGGACTGATAATATCTTCAAAGAAAAGCACTGTTTCCAAACAAGTTCACATTCACAGATACAGGGGTTAGGACTTCAACGTATCTTTTTTGGGGAAAAATTAAATCCATAACACAATCGCTGGTTTATTTATTTACCATCTGTCTCCTTCAAGTAAAATATAAGTTCCATGAGAGTACGGTCTTTGTTTTGCTCCTTCTTTATCTCCAGCTTCCAAAATAGTTCCTGCCATACACCTACCTACCAGTTGCCATTGAGCCGATTTTGACTCATGTTGACCCCATATGTGTCAGAGTAGAACTGCACTCCATACAGTTTTCAATGACTGATTTTTCAGAAGTAGATCGCTAGGCTTTTCTTCTGAGGGGTCTCTGGGTGGACTGAAACTGCCAACCTTTTAGTTAGCAGCAAGTGTGTTACCTGTTTGCACACCCCCCCCAAAAAAAACCTGTTGCCTTCTAATAGATTCCAACTCATGGTGCCCCCATGTGTTACAGAGTAGAACTGGGCTCCATAGGCTTTTCATGGCTGTGACCTTTTGGAAGCAGATCGCCAGGCCTTTCTTCTGCAGCACCTCTGGGTGGTTTTGAACCACAACTTTGGGTTAGTAGCCTAGCGCTTAACCATTTGCACCACCCAGGGACTCTTTATAGTAGGTGTTCAGTAAGTATTTGGTGAATGAATAAGTAGAAGGGTGTCAGGGACGTCTCCCAGGTTTCTTGTTTGAGTGTGTGATAGGGTGTATTGGGGGAGAGGCTGAGACCTAAGCTGGGGTTCCCAGGGACTTGAGCAACATGCTGTGTCCTCTTCCTCACAGGCCTGCTACTTCTGGTGAGCTTGGAGGTGTTCCGGCATTCCGTGCGAGCCCTGCTCGAGAGAGTCAGCCATGAGCCTCCGCCGGCCCCGGCCTTGGCCTATGAATACTCCTGGTCTCTGAACTGCGGAGTGGCGGCCGGCCTGGTCCTGATGTTGGGGGGCGGCTGCTTCCTGCTGCTCACCCTGCCTCCCTGGCCCTGGGGGGCCCTCTGTCCCAAGCGGGGACACAGGGACACCTAGGGCTGCCATTTTGCTTTCTCTGTGCTCCTGCCAACCCCTTCCTCCTTCTCCACTCTAACGCTCAGAATCTTTTGCCCCATCTCCTAGAGAAACTGTATTCTTCCTGCTGTGGGGCTCCCGTCATTTTCACACACCTGCCTCTCATTCCTTCATCTTTCCCCACTCAGTAAATACATTTTTCTCAGTGGCTGAGTTTGGGCTGCTTGGGGATGGGGTGGGAAGAGGCTCTTTGCTAACGAGAGTTTCCTGGGAAGGCTAGTGGGGACCTGATGGGGTAACCAGGGTCAGGGGAAGAGGCCAGGGGGTGTTGGAGGAGAGTTGGATCTCTTTGTTTCCCAGGTCTGGATTTGTTCACTTTGGGGAGAGTTCTTACTACTAATTGCTCCTTGGAGTGGGGTCTGGGATGGTAGGGGAAGGTGGAGATTTCTGGGTCTGACCTCCCTGTGGTCTGACGTGGGATTAAAGGTTTGGAAATGTGGAAAACCTTGATTTGGAGCCGGTTTGTGATGTGATTGTGGGGTGGAGATTTTGGGGTAGAGGAAAATACCCCCACTTGCCCTCTAGAAGCTATGCAAGCTACTCCACATGGTACTTATAAGTCCTGGAAATCACATGTAAATAGACCCAGGGGAAGCTGCACACAAAAGTGTGGACAATTCAACAATTTAGAACCAGGGCTTCGAACAGGTTCATTAGGTTTGAAATCCTGTCGAGAATTTGCATTTCCACCCCAGATACACTGAATTAGAGTCTACATTTTAACAAGATCTCCAGGTGATTCTTACGCATAATAAATTTTGAGAACCACTGCTCTACTAGTGGTTCTCAGAATTAGTCCCCAACCGGCAGCGTTAGTATCATCTGGGAACTTGTTAGAAATGCAGATTCTGAGCAGGGGTTCAAACTGGAATGAACCATTTCGAAGCCCTGTTTAGAACATAGACGTTAAGCTGGAGTAATAATAACAACAACAACACTAACGATTACTAGTGGATGAGGACTTTGTATTAGGACTACAAGTCCCTCATGGTAAGAAAAAAAAAAAAAAGGCAGCCTCATCCTTTAGGAAGACTGATACATGCCTACATGCATGCTTACTGTGTGCCAGGACACTGAGCTAAGCATTTTATAAACCTCATCTCATTCACACATCACAACACCTGGGTGGTGCAAATGGTTAAGCCCTCAGCTGCTAACCAAAAGGCTGGAAGTTCAAGTACACCCAGAGGCACCTCAGAAGAAAGGCCTGGCAATCTGCTTCCAAAAGGCCAAAGCCTTGAAAATCCTGTGGAGCCCAGCACTACTTGGCACACATGGGGTTCCATGAATTGGAATTGACTTGATGGCAAGTAACAACAACACAAGTAACTTACGTAGTTTAACATATGTGGTTTGAAAACATCACAAAATCATACACAATAAAGCTCCTGGAAGACTGTCTGGCACATGGTCATAACCGTATAAGTCTTTGCTGTTATTATTATTTATCAAGTGGCACTCTGAGCCTCCCATAGAGTGGAGAGTAAAAAGGGACCCCTGAGGAGCTGACAGTTTGGTGATGGAAACAGATATTAATCAAATAATCACACTAATGAATGTGTAATTATAAACTGGGATAAGTGCTAGGAAAAGAGAACATCAACAATTATTTTTTGTCTAGTTGATATTGTGCCCAGCAAGCTAGGGGAAGCCTCAAGAGCTGTCTGACTTGGGAGGGAGCTCTAGTCTCAGGGGAATGACCCTTTGTCCAGTGTGAGTTCTTCATTTTGTACCCTCTTTCCAAACTGGAGGGGGCAGTGATGGTTCAGTGGTAGAATTCTTGCCTTACACTGGGGAGACCTGGGTTCGATTCCCAACCAATGCACCTCATGAGTAGCCACCACTTGTCTGTTAGTGGAGGCTTGTGTGTTGCTGTGATGCTGAAAAGATTTCAGTGCAGCTTCCAGACTAAGTCAGACTAGGAAGAAAGGCCTGGCAATCTACTTCGGAAAGTCAGCCAATGAAAACCCTATGGATCACAACAGTCCCATCCACAACCAATCATGGGGTTGGTGCAGGAATGGGCAGCATATTGTTCCATTGTGCATGGGGTTATCATGAATCAGAGGCCGACTTGACAGCGGCTAACGACAACATGATCCCCAAATCCTGGCCCCTGCTCTGCTTTTGGGAGCCTCAACGGACTGGGCAAAAGACTTGACCCTGAAAATGAGAGTATTAATGTGAAGAGACGTGAGGTGAGAGCGGGTTTCTCTAAGGACCTAATGAATGCAATTTTTAAAATTGATGTTGTATTAGGTACTGGCCATAGGAGAAGAAGGAACCCTGGTGGCACAATGGTTAAGTGCTTGACTTCTAACCGATAGGTTGGCAGTTCGAATCCAGCAGCCACTCCGTGTGAGAAAAGACCTGGCAATCTGCTCCTGTAAAGATTTCAGCCTAGGAAACCCTATGGGGCCGTTTACTCTGTCTTATAGGGTTGCTATGAGTTGGAATGGACTGGACAGCACACAACAACAAAAACAACATAGGGCAAGAGCAGTTGGTGAGGCTCAAGAGGAAACGCTTGCTTCTCCACTTTGACCTCCTTTTGGATGGAGACAATAATTGGCTGCCACCTAGCTGCAAAAAATGGCACTAATAACCTAGACCCAGTGCCTATGCAAGGAGCCCTGGTGGTGCAATGGTTAAGCGCTTGGCAGCTGATTTGAAAGGTCAGTGGTTGAAACCCACCTAGTGGCTCTGTGGGAGAAAGACTGGCGACCTGTTCCCATAAAGATTTCAGCCCAGGAAACCCTACGGGGCAGTTGTACTCTGTCACATGGGGTCGCTGTGAGTCAGATTCGACTTGATGGCACACAACCACCACCTCAATTTAAAGAAAAGTTTAAAAAAACAATAGAGGAAAAAGAAAACCTAATACAATTAAAAAATTATTTCTTTTTTAATACTGCCAACCAGTAAAATACCCTTGGTTAAAACCAAGAGAGAAAACTCAGAATGAGGTCTTGGTTGAATAGTTATGGGTTGAATGAATGCTTATGAGAGACTCATTCATTATCTTTAAAGAATAACGAAGGAGTCCTGGCAGTGCAATGGTTAAGTACTCAGCTGCTAATCGAAAGGTCGGTGGTTCGAACCCACCCAGTGGCTCCACAAGAGAAAGAACTGATGATCTGCTCCTGCAAGGATTACAGCCTTGGAAATCCTATGAGGGAAGCTCTACTCTGTCCTATAGGGTTGCTATGAGTCGGAATCCACTCGATAGCACCCAGCAACAACAACAGAGCAAATGCCACGGTGATAAAATCAGAGCAGCAAAGAAGTCCTGCTGGGATGAAGACTTGGGGACACAGGCAGGGACTGACTAGCTGAGGCTTTCACTGCTTCGTCCCTTCAAATTAAGACAATTGCTTCCTCCCAATGCTGCTTCTGGTTATCTATTAATTTATAGAAAATCACTCTAAACTTCTTGTTGTGTGTTGTCGAGTCAATTATGACTCATAGTGACCCTATAGGACAGAGTAGAACCACCCCATAGGGTTTTCTAGGCTATAAATCTTTACTGAAGCAGATCACCAAGTCTTTTCTCCTGCAAAGCTACTAGGTGGGTTGGAACTGCCAACTTTTCTATTACAGCCGAGGGCTTAATGACTGCGCCACCAGTGCTCTTACCCTAAATTTACTGGCCTAAAATTACTGTAATTTTATTATTCTCACAGATTCTGTGGGTCAGGAATTTAAACAGGGCACGATGGATATGTCTTTTCTCTGCTCCACAATATTTGCAGCCTCAGCTGGGAAGACTTGAGTGGATGAAAGTGACTCAAATGCTGGGGTACTAAAATGTCTGGAAGCTTTTTCACTCACATGTCTGGCGTTTTCATTGGGATGACTCAACAGCTGGGCTTAGCTGGGGTTCAGTAGACCAAACTGCCTACACATGACTTCTCTGTGTAGCTTGGGCTTCCTCACAACATGGCCGCCTCAGAATAGTTGGACTTCTTGCACAGTGCCTCAGCACACAAGGCAGAAGTTGAATCGCCATTTATGATCTAGATGCGGAAGTTGCATCCTGTCTCTTCCGCCAAACTCTATTGGCTGAAACAGTTACAAATCCACCAGTATTTGAGGGGAAGGGGCCATAGACCTCATCTCTTGAAGGGAGGAGGGTCAAATAACTTGAAGCCATATTATGAAACAGGCACATTCTTCCTAGAAGTTTGAATATAAAGCCCTTTCCTGAAGAGTTGTTTGGTGGGGTGAAGTCAAATGGTAGCGATTATTTTTGTAATGTCAAATGAAGCTAAGTACTTAAAATAAGCATAAGAAATATACTAAAAGATACAAGGAAACATGCTAGTAATGTGAAACAAAAACAGTAATCCATAAAGCAAGGATTTCATGGAAATAATAGGTATGAAAATATATGATGGTGAAAATAAAGAATAGTTTTTTATAACAGGATAGGAGCCCCTGGGTGGTGCAAATAATTAACGTGCTTGGCTGCTAGCCAAAATATTAGAGGTTCAAATCCACCCAGAGATGCCTTGGAAGAAAGGCCTGGAGATCTACTTCTGAAAAATCATCCATTGAAAACCCTGTGGAGCACCGTTCTACTCTGATACACATGAGGTCGCCATGAGTCAGAGGTGACTGGA
>NW_004444023.1:9495621-9497223 GCF_000243295.1 Trichechus manatus latirostris
GCGCGCGCGCGCGTGTGAGAGAGAGAGAGAGACAGTGAGACAGAGAGAGAAAGAGAGAGAGTAGGAGGAGATAGGGATAGAGGAGAAAGAGGGAGAGAGACAGAGAGAGAGGGAAAGAGAAGAAAGGAGGGAGAGAGGAGAGAAGATGAGAATGAAATCGGGAGGGGTTGTCTTATCTCCTTTCCAAGATCGCCACCTGGAGGTGGGAGGTGAGCACTGCAGGGAGAAGCTGGAAATGTACTGATGGATCCTAGGGGATTGAGGAAGGTGTCCTTGGGTGACCAACTGGAAGAGACACATTTACCAGCATCAGGGGAACTGCAGGTGAGAGAACTGCAGCTATGTGAGTTGAGGAGGAGGAGTAGAGGCTCCAGATGGAAAAATTAAGAAAAAGCTGACCATGCCCCCTCTGCAGTTGCAGGCAACCTGCCCAAAACATCTCAGTTACTGAACTAACACTATTTTCGTGTGTGTGTGACTAAAAAAAAAAAAAAAGTGACTGGGAGTCTTTATTACCTACTGGGAGTCTTTATTACCTAAGACAAATAAAAAGGTCACAAGACTTGCTTTAGGTGTCAACCAAGGATGCAGGTAAGGATTACACCTATGAATGGAGTCCCTGGGTAGTGCAAATGGTTAAGCACTGGACAACTAACCAAAAGGATGGAAGTTCAAGTCCACCCAGAGGTGTCTCAGAAGAGAGGCCTGGCGATCTGCTTAAAAAAATCAGACACTGAATACCCTATGTAGTTGCAAGTGGTCATCCAAGTCACAACAATTGGTCTCTACTCACCTGAAGCAACAGAGGATGTAGGAGAGTCAAGAATAGGAAGAGGAAATGGAATGCGTAGCTAATTGTCTCCATGAACAACTATCTCCTTTGCCATGAGACCAGAATTGGGTGGTGCTCAGCAACCATTACTGACCATTTTGATCAAAGATTCTATAGAAGAATCCTGATCAAAAGGGGAAAATGTAGAACAGATTTTGAATTCTCATGGAATCCATATTTTCTGGAGCCAAGGAGGCTGGATGAACCCCCAAAACTATTGCCCTGAGATAATCTTTAAACCTTAAGCCAAAAATATCCCCTAAAGTCTTAAAACCAAACAATAATTTAGTTTAGCTAGTAAAAAATGTCTGCTTTGAGCCATCACACGAATAGATATATGCCCATCCATGTTCATTGCAGCACTGTTCACAATAGCAAAAAGATGGAAACAACCTAGGTGCCCATCAACGGACGAATGAATAAACAAATTATGGTATATTTACACAAGGGAATACTATACAATGATAAAGAGCAAAGATAAATCTTTGAAACATCTCATAACATGGATGAACCTGGAAGGCATTATGCTGAGCAAAATTAGTCAGTCACAAAAGGACAAATATTGCATGAGACGACTATTATAAGAACTCAAGAAATGGTTTAAACACAGAAGAAAACATTCTTTGACGGTTACAAGGGTGTGGAGGGAGGGAGGGGGCATTCACTAACTAGATAGTAGGTAAGACTTATCTTAGGTAAAGGGAAGGAAGATACATAATACAGGGGAAGTCAGCACAATTGGACTAAACCAAAAGCTAAGAAGTTTCCTG
>NW_004444023.1:9497888-9499820 GCF_000243295.1 Trichechus manatus latirostris
CGACAGAAGCTGGTTGAATGGACACGGGAAATCTGGGGTGGAAAGGAGGAGTGTGCTGTCATATTATACGGAGAGCAGCTAGGGTCACATAGCAATGGGTGTATAAATTTTTGTATGAGAAGCTGACTTGAACTGTAAACTTTCACTTAAAGCACAATTTAAAAAATGTCTGCCTTGAGCATTATGCCCTTTTAAGAACTATCTATATGGGATCAAACTGGTAATAGCAACTTTAAATATCAGATAGAAAGATTAGGGGGCCGTGAGTTTATGTTAATGGTAGAGGAACAACTCAGAGAAGGAGAGTGAGAATGGTTGCACGGCTCGAAGAATGGAATCAATGTCACTGAATTGTACATGTAGAAACTCTTGAATTGGTGTATGTTTTTCTGTGTATATTCTCAACAACAACAACAAAATAAATTAAATTAAAAAAGAAAGAAAAGAAAACCCTATGAAGCACAGTTCTTTTCTGACACACATAAGGTCACCATGAGTCGGAATCGAGTAGATGGCAACTGGTTATGGGTTTTTGGGAGGAAGTTCACAGAGGTAAAGTGCCATTTTTGTTACGTCATATCAAGCATATGTACTGTCTACATGATTTATGACTACGGATGTTGACCTTGATCACCTGACCGAAGTAGTGTTTTTTAGATTTCTTTACTGTAAAGTTATTCTTTTTCTCCCCATTTCCATACTGTATTCTTTGGAAGGAAGTCACTATAAGGCAGTCCCCGGGTTATGAATGAGATCTGTTCCTAAGTCTGTCTTTAAGTTGAAACAGGTACATATGGTTCCTCTTTAGCATCATTTAGTCAAACGTTTGTCTTAGCACATAGTATATATTTTACCTTTAGTTCACTATGAGTTGGAATCGACTCAACAGCAACGGGTTTGGTGTGGTTTTTTTTTTTTTTTTTGGTTGCATGTCAAGAAGTCCTGGTGGCACAGTGGTTAAGACCGATGGCTGCTAACCAAAAGGTCAGCAGTTCAAATCCACTAGCTGTTCCTTGGAAACCCTATGGGGCAGTTCTACTTGTCCTATAGGGTTGCTATGAGTTGGAACTGACTTGATAGCAATGGTTTTTTTTGGTTTTTATGCATAAAAAACACTTTAGGTGGCGGGGCCAAGATGGCGGAGTAGTCGGACACTTCCGGTGGACCCTCTTACAACAAAGACCAGAAAAAACAAGTGATTTGATTATATATGGCAATCGGGGAGCCCTGAACATCAAAGGCAGAGTTGAGGAACCCGACAGAATGGCAGGGGGCGGGAGAGACGGTTTGGAAGCAGCCAGGAGTTGTCAGACCTGACCTAGAGAGAGCCTGAGCCCTTCAGGCCTGACAGCTCGGGCACGAACAGTGAGGCAGGCAAGCATTCATGTTTAGGAGGCGCATTTTCTGCACGGGGCAAGACCCAGCGCCAGAGAGTCTACACAGCTGCCCAGAACCAGTGAGAAGCAGCCCTTGATCCGGTGAAAGATAAGTAATTACTCACGGCTTACCACACAGATCAAAAACACCCCCCTTAGGGAAAAACCTCTCTCCCATTTACCTGCCCGCTGCCTGCTCTGCACTGGGTCCCAGACCGGCTTCAGCAATTGCCGAGTCCCCTGGGCTGGAAGTAGGATCCGTCACATACCTGGAACCAATCTCCCTGCCTTGGAGAGTGAACAAATTAACAAACGGGGAAAAAATAAGCTGCCAGCTCCCCTAAGCCAGGAACCCAGGGTAGGCACAACTCCTTTGCCTAGGCACAGGCATAAGGGATCCATGGATTTTGAGTGCCTTTCTCCCTGCATAGACTTGTGTGGGCCCATCTCAACAGTATAGGCCCTCATTACCACAATACAACAGGGTATATACTGGAACTCTAACTTCAGCTATTTCAGCTGTGCCGTGGTAGGTTCTTGACATTTGACACTGCTC
>NW_004444023.1:9506811-9514764 GCF_000243295.1 Trichechus manatus latirostris
GGGCAGCTTCTGTCTGGAGGTGAGATGGGAAGGCAGAGAGGGTTAGGAGCTGGTTGAGTGGACATGGGGAATCGGGTGGAAAGGAGGAGTGTGCTGTCACAGTATGGGGAGAGCAATTAGAGTCACATAACAATGTGTGTATAAATTTTTGTATGAGAAAAAATTAAAGTAAATAAATAAAAATAGAAAACTTCAGAGACACTTCCAAAGCGTGCAGTGTTTTCGTGAGCATTACAAAGTAATGTGTGTGTTCCTTATTACGAACCATCATATTTAACTCAAAATTTTAATACAATAGGTTTTATGGCAGTCCATTCTTAAGTACAAGTTGTCCATAGGTCGGTAACCCTGAGACTACCTGTATTGTACTCCTTCTTGAAATCACTGTGTCAGTAACCACAGGGGCTCCTCTGGAGAACAATTTCCTGTCTTTATGTGTTGATGTCCAAAACTCCTCGAGTTTAATATTAAGAACACCATTAGCCTATATACATATTTTTAAAATTTTTATTCTTAGCCTATGCTTTTTTTTTCATGGTGAAAATATACACACCAAAACATTCACCAACACAGCAACCTCCACATTTACAATTCAATAGCGTTGATTACATTTTTCATGTTGTGCCACCATTCTCTCTAGCCTTTTCCAAAGTATTCCACCACTATTAACATAAACTCAATGCCCCCTGTCTTAGTTTTCTAGTGCTGCTATAATAGAAATACCGCAAGTGGGTGGCTTTAACAAGCAGAATTTTATTTTCTCACTGTTTAGGAGGTTAGAAGTTCAAATTCAGGGCGCTGGCTCTGGGGGAAGGCTTTCTCCCTCTGTTGGCTCTGTGGGAAGGTCCTTGTCTCTTTTCATCTTCTGTTCCTTGGCTCTTTGGTGATCCTCATGTGACTTGGCATCTATCCTCCCACATCTCTGCTTGCTTGCTTATCTGCTGTTTTTATATCTTAGAAGAAATTGACTCAAGACATACCCTACACTAATATTGCTTAATTAATATAACAAAGAAAACCCATTCCTAAGTGGAATTATAACCACAGGTATAAATCCCACTGATAGCGACCCTATAGGACAGAGTAGAACTGCCACAAAGCAGCTAATGGGTTTGAACTGCTGACCTCTTGGTTAGCAGCCCAGTGCTTAACCACTGTACTACCAGGGCTCCTACTACAGGTGTAGGGGTTACGATTTACAACACATATTTTGGAGGGACACAATTCAATCCATAGCACCCCACAAACAAAAACTCCCCCTTTTCCCTTCCCTCCCACCCCTGATAACCATTCATAATCTTTGCTTCTCAGCCTTTGTTTTAAGTCACATCATCCTAAACTCACACTCCAAATTTCATGAAAACCCACCCAGTAAGTTTTGAGAGGCATGGAAGCAAAAGAGAGAAAATTATTTTGATTAATATGGATTATGAGTGAGGAACACTGGGTTTCCATATTCCTAGGCACCCCAGGTGTCTTAATCCAGGCTCTCCTTCCCGTAGAAGTCCTTCTCCAGTGGTTCCTGCTGGCTTCCTTCTACACCTTCAGGGTTGTAATTCACAAGCTCCTAGGGGCTCCTTGGTGGGGACATAAGCTGCTTCACATGGTGCCCTTGTGTTCACCTTGGGGTCTTCAGCCTTTGAGAAAAAGAGACTGTCATAAGGCCAATTCGGGTTTCCACAGCTTCTTGCCTCGGCATTCTTTAATTCCTCCTAGCTGCCCTGGTGGTGCAAGAGGCTTGCTAACCCGAAGGTTGGCAGTGTGAACCCACCCAGCAGCTCTATGGAAGAAAGGCCTGGACAGCTGCTTCCATAAAGATTACAGCCAAGAAAACCCTATGGAGCACAGTTCTGCTCTAACACACATGGGGTCGCCATGAGTTGGGGGCTGACTCGGTGGCACCAAACAACAACAACAATTGCCCTTTCACCCGGTTTCTGGTACGGCAGTTCCTATCTTGTCACCCAGTCTCTCAGCAGTTGTGGGCTCTAACTGGCCCTCCTGGCCATGCTCCATATGGTTTCCCATGATAGAGACCTCACTGCTATCGTCGGGTAACCAGTACTCCTAGCCCCTTCTGGCCACGTTCCATATGGGTGCCGGTGATTAAAACTTCTCCCTTTTCCCATGCTTATTGTTGTTGTTAGTTGCTGTCAAGTCGATTCTGACTTATGGAGACCCCATGTGTGCAGAGTATAACTGCTCCATGGGGTTTTCAAGGGTGTGACCTTCCAGAAACACATCACCAGACCTGTCTTCCGAGGTGCCTCTGGTGAGTTTGAACAGCCAACCTTTCGACTAGTAGTCGAGCACTTGACCATTTGCATCCCCCAGGGACTCCTTTTCCTGAGCCAATGCCCTAATTGATCAATAAGACTTCGGTATGCACTGACCCCAAGACCCAAGACTCTCCTAGGATCCCAACTTGTTGCCTTGGCCTGGGCACAGACCCCTGTGTGGTCTTGCATGGAGGTGTGCTGTGGTTTCCTCTCTGGACCTGTGAGTACTGAATCCTATTTGTAGCTTGTGAGTAGCCATCTAAGATACATCTATTGGTCTCTTACTGTCCAGAGCAAAGGAGAGTGAAGAAAACCGAAGACTCAAGGGAAAAATTAGTCCAAAGGACTAATGAGCTACATGAACCACAGCCTACATGACCCCGAAACCAGAAGAACTAGATGGTGCCTGGCTACCACTACCAACTGCTCTGAATGGGATCACAACAGAAGGTCCCAAATAGAGTGGGAGAAAAACTGTAGAACAAAAAATCAAATTCACAAAAAAGACCAGACTCACTGGTCTGACAGAGACTGGAGGAATCCCTGAGACTACGGCCCTAAGACACCCTTCTGAACTGGAACTGAAGCCATTCCCTGAGACCACCTTTCAGCCAAACCATAGACGGTCCATTAAATAAACAATAACACCCAAGGGGAAAGTGTTCCTTAGAACAATCAATTATACAAGATTAAAAGGGCAACATTGTCCAAAAGCAAAGATGAGAAGGCAGGAAGGAGTAGAAAACCAGGACGAAGGAAATGGGTAACCCAGGACGGAAATGGGGAGAGTGCTGACACATTGTGAGGAAGGAAATCAATGGCATGGAGCATTTTATGTACAAACTATTGAATGGGAAACTAATTTGCTCTGTAAACTTTCACCTAATGCATAATAAAAAATTAAACAAACAAAAAAAGAATAATAGGAAAAAAAATCCTATTTGTTTTCTGGCCTTCTTGCGCGACTCTCACTTCCTCCTGTCAAACCTGACAAATCATCCAAGACTATGGTGGAGCCCTGGTGGTCCAGTGGTTAAGAGCTTGACTGCAAATCGAAAGGTCGGCAGTTTGAATCCCCCAGCCGCTCTTTGGAAACCCTATGGGGCAGCTCTACCCTGTCCTACAGCGTCACTAGGAGTCAGAATTGACTCCTCAGCAATGGGTTTGTTTTTTGCTGTCCGGTATGGCAGCCACTAACCACATGTGGCTACTTAACTTTAGATTAATTAAATATTTTAAATTAAGGTCCTCAGTTGCTCTAGCCACATTTTAGATACACAATAGCCCATATGTGGCTCATGGCTGTTGTATTGAACAGCATACATAACATAGGATGTTTCCATCACCAAAGAAAGTTCTACTGGACAGCACTGTTCTAGAGCGACTGTGCTTTAGGAAGAATGAGAGTTTTGACTATAGTATTAATATAACAATACTGTTGTTGTTGTTGTTGGGTGCTGTCGAGTCGATTCCAGCTCATGGCAACCCCATGTGACAGAACAGAACTGCCCCATAGGGTTTTCTAGGTTGTAATCTCTACAGGAGCAGAAGGCCAGGTTTTCTCCTGTAGAGCCACTGGGTGGGTTCGAACTGCCGACCTTTGGATTAGCAGCTGAGTGCTTAACCATTGTGCCTCCACTACTCACAATCACTTATAACCGGTGTTCATAAAACATAATGCAAATGTGTGGTTTTGCGAATAAGAGTTATCACCCTATAAGAACAGGTCATCATGAGTTGGAATGGACTCAATGATAACAAATCACTACAACAAAGAATAACTACCAGGCACCTAATATTGAATTATAGTGTTATAGTATCATAACTGTGAACTGAGTGGCACAAATGGTTAAGCACTCAACTACTAGCCAAAAGCTTGGCAGTTTGAACCCATCCAGAGGCACCTCAGAAGAAAGGCCTGGCAATCTGCTTCCACAAGGTCACAGCCTTGAAAACCCTACAGAGCAGTTCCACTCTAACACACATGGGGTTGCCATGAGTTGGAATCAACTTGACGGCAATTAACAACAACATCACCAACTGCCATGGAGTCGATTCCAAATCATAGCGACCCTGTAGGACAAGGTAGAACTGCCACATAGAGTTTCCTAGGCAGTATATCTTTATGGAAGCAGACTGCCACATCTTTCTCACGCCGAGCTGCTGGTGCGTTCAAACCGCCAACCTTCTAGTTAATAGTTGAGTGCTTAACCTCTGTGCCACCAGGGCTCCTGCAACAACAACAATCATTATATTATAATAATATTATCATCAACTAATTGATGCCATTAATCCAAGATTTCAAATATGCCAGATTAACAATTTGTTAATTGATGTCAATAATCTAACATTTAAAATTTCTCAGACACACTAATAAGCTCTTCATATTTATGTTATCATTGAATTCACACAACAAGTTTTTAAATGAAGATTTTGATTCCCATTATATATGGAAGAGTTTCTTAGATGTGAGGATGGTGAGATTTCGACTCGCTTACTTTTTTTTTTTTAATAATTTATTTTATTTTTGTTGTGGAGAATAGACACAGAAAACAGACCAACTCGACATTTTCTACATGCACAGTTCAGTGACATTGATTACATTCTTCAAGTTGTGCAACAATTCTCACCCTCCTTTTCCGAACTGTTCCTCTCCATTAACACGAACTCCCTGGCCCCTAAGCTTCCTATCTAGTCTTTTTGACTTGCCTACTTTGGACACGTCATCAGGAAAGACCAATCACTAGAAAAGGACAACATGGTTGGTAACATGAAGGGTCAGTGAAAATGAAGGAAAGCTACCAAGAGATGGATTGACATGGTGGCTGCAATAATGAACTCAAACATACCAAAGATTGTGAAGATGGCACAGGACCGGGCAACATTTCATTCTGTTTATACATAAAGTCACCATGAGTCAGAGCCAACTAGAGGGCAATTAACAAGACATGACAGGAAATTAAGGAAACAAGGATTTAGTGACTTGTCTAAGACTACCCAAAACCAAAAAACCCCAAATGGTCAACAATTCCTTTAAAACAAAGATGAGAATGTAAGGGGGCAGGGAACTAGATTAATGGAAATGGAACAACTGGAATGGAAATAACGAGAATGTTCATGCCTTGTGAAGAATGTCACCAATGTCACTGAACAACTTGTGTAGAAATCGTTGAATGAAAGCTAAACTGCTTGTAAACCTTCACCAAAAACACAATAAAATATCATTAAAAAATAAAATAAAATAACCCATTGCCATTGAGTCCATTCCAATTCATGGCAACCGCATGTGTTACAAAGTAGAACTGAGATCCAAAGGGTTTTCTTGGCTGTAATCTTTACAGAAGCAGATCTCCAGGCCTTTCTTCCATGGCACCGCTAGGTGGGTTCAAACTGCCAACCTTTCAGTCAGTAGTCAAGCTCACACCATTTGTGCCACCCCAGAACCTTGGCTAAGACTACACAGGTGGTAAATAGTAGACACTGGTGGCTGGAACCCAGCTATTCTGGAATTCAAAACGTATTTTTTAACCACTATGCTATCTGACTGCCTATCTATTGTGTGAGTTGGGAACATAGATACTCAGAAGCCAGAGTATATGGGCCAAACCAGGAGGCAGACGTGACGACCCTATGTGTGCAGAATAGAACTGCTTTACAGAGTTTTAAAGGCTGTGACCTTTTGGAAGCAGATCACCGGGCCTTTCTTCTGAGATGCCTCCAGGTGGGTTTGAACCACCAACTTTTCAGCTAGTAGTTGAGTGCTTAACCATTTGTGCCATCCAGGGATCTTTTACTTTCCCAGTTGAGTTCTTAGGGAATTCCTAAAGGGAGAACTCACCAAGAGAGATGTCCTTTCTGGCTTGGAGAAATCTATATATGAGCAAGAGGAAAAAAAAAAAATTAGTTCCCAGGTTGCAGGAGTCAGACTTTAACCTTTGCACCCAAGATTCTATCATTTCTCACTTACCTGTTGCCTCCTGCTTGGGAAAATCAGAATGGCTGGTTCTGAGAGAGAGAAACCCATTGAAGTATGGGATCTGAAGAATTTAGGGAGAGGATAAGGGCACTGGAGAAGAGAGGAGCAGGATTCCAGCAAGGGCTGAGAGAGGCTGGGGAAGAGGGCCAGGGTAGGGTTGGACATTGGAATCACTGATACGCAAATGGTGCCTCTGGGGAATGGAACAGGGGTTGAGCGGAACATGCAATATGTCAAGAATATCTACCTCCTGGTGGATTCTTCACGTGCTGAATCTATTTTAAAAAAATAGAAAGGATTTTATCATTAGATAAATTAAATAAAATCCTTTACATCTCCCTCAGAAAAAACCAAACCTATTTACCGTTGAGCCAATTCCTACTCATGGTGACCCTGTGTGTTACAGAGTAGAACTGTTTCATAGGGTTTTCTTAGCTGTAATCTTTACAGCAGATAGCCAGGCCTTTCTTTCTCGGTGCACTGGGTGGGCTCGAACCACCAACTTTCAGGTTAGAGTTGTTGTTGTTAGTTGCCATTGAGCCAATTCCGACTCATGACAACCACGTGTGCTACAGAGTAGAACTGCTCTTTTGTGTTAAAAAAACAAACCCTTTGCTGTTGAGTCAATGCCGACTCATAGTGGTCCTACAGGACAGAGTAGAACTGCCCCATAGACTTTCCAAAGCTGAAATCTTTACAGAAGCAGGTGCCACATCTTTCTCCCATGGAGCAGCTAGTGAGTTCGAACGGCTGATCTTTCATTTTAGCAGCTGAGCACTTAACCACTGCACCAGGACTCTCTTGTGTAGAACCTACTAATACCATGACTTTGTGAAAACATGGTGATTTGCACCTTGTTATCGTTGTTAGTTGCCACTGAATCTATTCCAACTCATGGTGACCCCATGTGTGCAGAGTAGAACTGTCCATAGGGTCTTCAAGGCTGTGACCTTTCAGAAGCAGACCACCAGGCTTTTCTTCCGTGGTGCCACTGGGTGGGTTTGAACCGCCAACCTTTCAGCCAGTATAGAACGCTTAACCATTTGTGCCACCCAGGGATCTTTCACTTCCCGGAGTGGTGAATCCATTCTTTCCTGAACTCACCATTCGGAACACATCTGTAGATGATGAAGACAGAGAGGAAGCTGAGGAAGATGGAAAGGCAGCTGAAGGTTGTGATAAAGATGAGGCTTCTGCCGTCTGGTGGAAGAAGAGCACATCAGAGAATCAGTTTGGTTCCTAAAACACACTGATGCAGTTAGGCAGAATGGTGAAGAGAAGCCAGATCGCCCGCCTTCAAATCTTGGCTCTGCCACTTCCAAGCTGGAGCTTCCAACTGCTTTGGACAGTTTCCTTAATCTCCCTGTACTTCTGCTTCCCCATTTGTAAAATGGGGATAACAAAAGTACGTATTTTAGTAAATGGTACCCAAAAACGCCATGGCCGTTGAGATGATTCCAATTCATAGCAACCCTATTGGACAGGGTAGAACTGCCCCATAGGATTTCCAAGGCTGTAATCTTTTTATTTTTTTTTAATTTTTTTATTGTACTTTAGGTGAAGGTTTACAGACCAAATAGTTTCTCATTAAACAGTTAGTACACATGTTGCCCTGTGACAATGGTTAACAACCTCACTACATGTCAGCACTGTCCTTACTCAACCTTGGGTTCCCTATCGCCAGCTTTCCTGTCCTCT
>NW_004444023.1:9514864-9516794 GCF_000243295.1 Trichechus manatus latirostris
GGTTCCCTATCGCCAGCTTTCCTGTCCTCTTCTGCCTTCTAGTCCTTGTCCCTGGACTGCTGTGCCTCATTAGTCCCATTTTGTTTTATGGGGCTGTCCAATCCCCGGCTGAATGGTGAACCTTGGAAGTGACTTCACCACTGAGCTAAAAGGGTGTCTGGGGGCCATACTCTCCAAGGCTGCAGTCTTTACAGAAGCAGACTGCCACATCTTTCCCCAGTGGAGGGCCTGGAGGATTTGACCTGCCGACTTTTTGGTTAGCAGCCAAGTGCTTAACCACTGTGTCAATGGGTCAATACATACAAAGAAGGTTAGAACAGTGCCTAAAACAAACAAACAAACAAAAATAAGTTACCACTGAGTTGATTCTGATTCATGGCGACCCCCCTGTGTGTCAGAGTGAAACCATCCTCCATAAGATTTACAATGACTGGTTTTTCAGAAGTAGATCAGAAGGCCTTTCTTCCGAGGGGCCTCTGGGTGGTCTCAAACCACCAACCTTTCAGTTAGCAGCCAAGTGTGTTGGCTTGGAAATTTTCAATAAATGTTTAATGAATAAGAATAATATTAATCATTTATTGTAAGCTAACTCTGTGTTAGGTATTTCATATACGTTCTTTCTCATCTTGACAATAAGCACATAAGTTGAATGAGGATAGGTGTACTATCCTATCCCTGTTCCATTCATAAGCAAATTAAGTTCCAAGAAGCAAAGTTAATAGCCCAACTAGGTTGAGTTTTGAATCCATGTATGGCCAGATTCATAAGCCAGTCTCCCTCTATGCCAGTGTAACTCTGTGTTTGGCACTGGGTATGAAAATACAAGATAAATGATGTTCTGAACCTGTTCCATGAAATTCATAATCTGGAGATACAAACATTTACCCAACCACTATAACACTCAGGAGTCCCTGGGTGGCATAAATAGTTAAGCTCTCAACTACTGGCGAAAAGATTGAAGGCTCGAACCTACCCAGAAGTGCCTCAGAAGACAGGCCTGGCAATCTGCTACCATAAGATTATAGCCTTGAAAACCCTATGGAGCAGTTCTACTCTGCACGCAGGGAGTCACCATGAGTTGGAATCGACTTAATGGCAACTAACCACAACAAATTTCCAAGGAGCGCCTTGTGGATTCAAACTGCCAACCCCTTCCTTAGCAACCATAGCACTGAACCACTATGCCACCAAGTTTCTCAGAAACTCTATGGGGCAGTTCTACTCTGTCCTATAGGGTCACTATGAGTCGGAATTGACTGGATGGCAACGGGTAACAACTAATCCCAAGGAGGCTGTGATAAGTCTGATAACAGATGCATGAAAGTCCAAATTTCCACCCAGTTCAAGAATCATTTTCTATCCTTTTGCTTTCAAAATGACATATTGAACTCATTCACTTACCCTCCCTCTACCTCCCAGTCCCCCTAATATCAGGAAAGAGTTTGCCTCTGTTTCTGGTAATATGATGTTGTTAGTTGCCATCAAGCTGACTTCAACTCATGGCTACTTTATGTAACATGGAAACATTATGAAACATTGCCCAGTTCACACTATATAGGACAATGTTGTTGTGACTGGCTGATTTTTGGAAGTAGATAGCCAGGCCTTTCTTCCTAGTCTTAGTCTGGAAGTTCTCCTGAAACCTGTCCATGATGAGTGACCTGCTGGTATTTGAAATACCAGTGGCATGGGTTCCAATATCATAGCAATACACAAGCCACCACAGTGTGATAAAATGACAGATGGTGGGTAATTTGACAAAAAAAAAAAACAACAAAAAATAAAATCCATTGTTGTTGAGTCGATTTTGACTCATGGTGACCCCATGCGTGCAGAGTAGAATTGCTCCATAGGGTTTTCTTGGCTGTAATCTTTACAGAAGCAGATCACCAGGCCTTTCTTCTGTGGTGCTGCTGGGTGGGTTCAAACT
>NW_004444023.1:9516894-9537119 GCF_000243295.1 Trichechus manatus latirostris
TCTTTCAGTTAGCAGCCAAGCTCTTAACTGACTGTAATAGTAGACCAGAAATAACCTAGTGAATAGTGAGGAAAATCAACTCTCAGGTCTTGTAGCCAAATGGAAGGAGGTAAAAAGTGCCACTGAGAATTTGAAACCACAAGCCAAACCTCTCAAGAGCGTGGAGCCCACATTTAAAGAACCTGGAGTGAAAAACAAAATGAGACTACATGGGCATACCAGCCCAGGGGCAAGGACAGGAAGACAGGAGGGGACAGGAAAGCTGGTAATGGGGAACCCAAGGTTGAGAAAGGGAGAGTGTTGACATGTCCTCGGGTTGGCAACCAATGTTACAAAACAAAATGTGTATTAACTGTTTAATGAGAAACTAGTTTCCTCCGTAAACCTTCATCTAAAGTACAATTAAAATAAGTAGCCAATAAACACGTTGAGAAGAAAAATAAATAAAGTACAATTTAAAAAAAAAAAAGAACCTGGAGTGAAAAAAAGAAGCCCTGGTAGAGCAATGGTTAAGCGTTTGGCTGCTAACTGAAAGACTGGTGGTTCAAATCCATACAGCAGCTCCACAGGGGAAAACCCCTGGTGATCTGCTCCCGTAAACATCACAGCCTAGAAAACCCTGTGGGGTTCTACTCTGTCGCGTGGGATCACTATGAGTCAGAATCCGCTTACCGGCACATAAGAAGAGTGAAAAGCGCTTTTGAGTATAAGAAAGAGCTTTTTATTATTATTTTCTAAAATCCTTTTTGGTGAAAATATACCCAGCAAAACACGCACCAATTCAACAATTTCTACAAGTACAATTCAGTGACATTGTGTAACTATTCTTGCTATCCTTTTCCAAATCATTCCTCTACCATTGACATAAACTCACTGCCTCCTACATTTCTCACCTGATCTTTCAACTTGCTATTGTCAATTTGATCCCATATAGATAATTCTTTAAACGAGCACAATGCCTAAGGCAGACATTCTTTAATAATTCTGCTAAACTATTTTTTGTTTTAAAGATGGCTTCAGGGATAGTTTAGGTTTAAGATTTAAGGTCTAAAAACAGGAAAGAGTTTTTGAAAATGAAAAATATTCATCCAAGGCAAAGAGTAACAAAATGAATTTTCTTAAAAATAGAATTATTAATTTAGAAAAACATCTTTTAGGAATTGTATAAAAATGTAGAGTAAGTATTTGTAGTTATAAAAACAAAGTTAAAAGATTTAAAGAATAAAACAATATGTGTACTAACTGTTTAATGAGAAACTATTTGTTCTGTAAACCTTCATCTAAAGTACAATTAAAAAAAAGAAAAAAGAAACTACAGTGACCCAAAAAAAAAAAAAAAGATTTAGAGAATATATTAATATCCATAACATGGGGATTCCAGAGGAGATAATGGTGCACATAGAAGAGAGAAGTAATAAAAGAAATAATAGATAAAAACTGGTTTAAAGAAAGATTTAAACTTTTATATAAAAAGTCAAATGATGAGCAATAATTCTAAAATAAGAAACACCCTGACATACTTTTTGTAAAATATACCAAGAATAATGGAAAAAATTATTGAAATTTAGATATAAAAATAACTATAACCGAGGAAATATATGTTATCTCTTTAAATCATCATAAACAACTGCATAAAGCCAAGCTTTTCATTTCTTCAGCAAAGAGAATATTGAGGCTCGGAGAGGGGAAGTCATTTTACCCAAAGTCATATACATGAGAACTGAGATTTAGAAACCAGGAGGATCTGACTTCTAAAGCCTATTATTTGAACCAACAGTCCTTCAGATGAGAATGAATGACAGGAATTGAGTCCCTGCCCAAAACTGCTCACTTAATTTCTGAACATCTTTGAAATTAATCAAATTTTCATCTGATGTCATTACTTCCTTTTGAAGAAGAATTGCTCAGTTCTTCACCTCCTCCTAGAAAATAAGTTACATTGTAATGGTTAGAGGGACACAATATGTATATCTAAAGGAACGTTTCTGTCTTACTGGTAGATCCATGTAGTAGCAAGGCAATTTTTTTTTTCCTAGGTGGCTGCAGTGGTATCTAGGGAGTCCCTGCGTGGTGCAACAGATTAAAGTTCTTGGCTGCTAACGGAGGTGTTGGAGGTTCTAGTCCACCCAGAGGTGTCTCATAAGAAAGGCCTGGCGATCTGCTTCTGTCAAGATTACAGCCAAGAAAAACCTATGGAGCAGCTCTATTCTATAACACATGGGGTTGCCATGAGTTAGAATCGACTCAATGACAACAGGTTTGGTTTCTTTTGATTTAGAGTGAATGGGGGCAGCTGAAAGCATTCAGGGATGATCCCTAAAGAGGACAATGCTAGTCCAGGATAGAGAAGAATGACTAAAACTAGAAAACATCATTCTCAAGAGATAAAATCCCCACCAATAAAATGAACTCGTTATTTAGCAATATTTACATGCAAGACTACATCATAATATTTCTAATTCTTACAACAACCATGTTCTTTTTTCATGTCATCAGGTTGATTCCGACTCATAGCGACCTATATGACAGAGTAGAACTGAGCCATAGGGTTTCCTAGGCTACAGTCTTTACAAGAGCAGATCACCAGGTCTTTTCTCCTGCAGAACTGCTCGATAGGTTTGAACTACCAACCTTTAAGTTAGCAACTGAGCTCTTAACTGTTGCACCACTAGGGCTCCTTAAACAGCCTTACAAGGTAAGTATCTTTATTCCCATCTCATTGGCCAAGCACATACATACATGTGAGTCCTGGGATTACCGTACAGAATTGTATCCAAAGCTCAGTGTTTTACATCAGAGCAAGCAAAATACAGTTGAGGCTGATCAGCAGATTACGTTTCCCCCAGTCCTTTGTTTTCTTCATACCTCAGACTAAAGAAACACACATTGTGAAACTCGGAGGAGTAGGAAGCCGAGAGAGAAGTGGTTGAAGACAAAAGGCTTGATAACCATAGAAACACCTCACCAAGACCCTCCTTGTCTTTGTTAGTGAGCTTCAGGTCTTAGAACTTTTCCTGGCTACATGAAGTTCTGTGGTCACATTGCAGAACCACATCTGAAGCACTTTGCAGTATCTTGCCCTCTGCACCAACAAAGGGTCTCCAACTAGGACCCCTTCCCCACTTGGTCTTATCACTATCTATATATCTACATTTCCATATATCTACCTATCCACCACCCATCTGTCAGTTCAGTTTGTCATACTGTGGTGGCTTATGTGTTGCTGTGATGCTGGAAAGCATGCCACCAGTATTTCAAATGCGAACAGCGTCACCCATAGTGGACAAGTTTCAGTGGAGCTTCCAGATTAAGATAGACTAGGAAGAAAGTTCTGGTGATCTACTTCCAAAAATCAGCCAATGAAAATACTATGGCTCATAACAGAATATTTTCTAGTATAGTGCTGAAAGATGAGCCCCCTAAGCTAGAAACCAAAATCCCGTTACCATCGAGTTGATTCTGACTCATCGTGACCTTCAATAGGACAAGGTAGAACTGCCCCATAGGACTTCCAAGGCTGTAATCTTTACTGAGGCCGACTGTCACATCCTTCTCCCATGGAGCAGCTGGTGGGTTCGAACCACCAACTTTTCGGTTATCAGCCAAACGCTTAACCACTGCACCACCAGGACTCCTTCCCTAGGCTGGAAGGCACTCAAAATACACTGTGGCTGCAACAATGGACTTGCGTGTACCAAGGATTGTGAAGATGGTGCAGGACCAGTTAATGTTTTGTTGTTGTATGTGGGGTCACCATGAGTTGGCGTGACTCAATGGCATCTAACGCCAACATTATCTCTCTCTCTCTCTCTCTATCTAATCTATATCTGGAATCTCTCTCTCTCTCCCTCTCTCTCTCTCTATGAAATGAAACAATTTCTTAATTGAGCAGCTGGCAGTAGCAAAGGAGTGGAGGATTTGTAATAAGACATACCCAAGTTCTAGTACTGGATCTCCCACTTACAGACTTCATAATAGGTTACTGTGGTTAAATAAGAGGAGGCAGGAGGGAGATAATAATACCTAACTCAAAGTTAGATAATGATGGAAAATACTTACTTTAAAGCACTCAGCCCAGAATCTGACTCATTTTGTAGGATAATGAGATTGTAGTTATAATGACTATTTTCTCACCCAATATACCACCCACACCCAGCTCCCTCTGTAACAGATGCTGTCAATGCTCCACCCATATTCCCCATGTAAAAATGGTGGAGGCAGAGGCGTCTGACCTCCTCTAACTTCACAAGTGGGGAGGAAAATCATTATCAGCATCAACAAGGCTGATTTCTATGAGGGGGAGGTCAGACATGCCTCCAACCTTCAGCCTTTTTACCAATTCTGATAGCAACTGTCTCTCCTACTGCACTCTCTACTTCTCTACTGGGTTGGATAATTGGTTGCAATGGCCACACAGAACTCACAGACCATACACACAGTTATGGGGCCTATTAGGGAAGAACAGGTTACAATTCAGGATCAGAAATGACTCAGGATACGGTTTCTTTGATCAGGGCAGCATCTTCTCAGGCATGACCGCAGGCATGCTTCTCTCTGGCTCTCAGCCTCTCAGCCCTTCAGCATAGCATCTGCCCTGCTCAGGCAAGTGTTACAAAGCTCTTTTAGCTCTGTTGAGAAGTGCTCAGAGGCACCTTACTCCACCAGTAAGTCTTGGCCAGAAGGCACTCAGTTCTCTCATTCCATGGGCCTGGAAACTCACCCTACCATCTCCTTCTGGTCTCCTGCTGGTCTCCTGGTCCTGCTGCCTCTGCTGCCGCCATTTCTCTGTCACTGCTTCACGCCATCTCTGGCCATCTCCAGTGTTACAGCTCTTTCTCTGTCTCCTGGATCTAGGAGTTTCTCAGTGCAGGGATCCCGAGTCCAAAGGATGTGCTCTGCTCCCTGTTTTTCTTCTTTGGTAATAGTGGGTCCCCCTCTTCTGCATCTGGGATTGCTCATTTTAAGCCCAGTGGGATGGCAAAACTGACCAATCCCCTTGTTAGGGTTCCATCCACCTTATTTGCATGGTGCCATCTCCACAAGGATGTCATGTACCCTATTCGCATTAGCAGCAAACTGTCCAATCCCCTTGGTGGGCCACAAGCACCTCATTTGCATAGTCCCACCCAATCATTGGGCAGAAGGTACAAGACCCTGGTGAGAAAAGCCATATAAAAGCAATCCATCTCACCACACCCCCAGATTTTTTTTTTTAACCATTGTTAGGCATTTTAGATCATGGGTGTTTTCACTTTCCAAAAAGAACGCTTGCATCTCTTTGTTGGAGAACTGCCTGAGGGAATCCAAAGTGTCTTTGAATTTAAGTATTCCAGGGCCATCCCTTTACCAATGACTGCTGTTTGTGTGAGAATGAATATCTTGACTTCCTTGCCTCCATGAGAATCCCTGGGTGGTGCCCTCAGCTGCTAACTAAAAGGTTGGAGGTACGAGTTCACCCAGAGGCACCTCAGAAGAAAAGCCTGGCAATCTATTTCTGAAAAATCAGCCTTGAAAACCATGTGGACCTCCTTTGCCATGAAACCAGAAGAACTGGATGGTGCCCAGCACACAGCTACCATTACTGAACATTTTGATCAAAGAGTCTATAGAAGAATTTTGATCAAAAGGGGGAAAGTGCAGAACAGAGTTTCCAATTTTCATGGATTCCATATTTTCTGAAGTATAGAGGCTGGATGAACCCCTGAAACTATTGCCCTGAGATAATCTTCAAATCTTAAACCAAAAATGTCCCCTGAAGTCTTCTTAAAACCAAAAAATAATTTAGCTTAACTAGTAAAAATGTCTGCCTTGAGCGTTATGCTCTTTTAAGAACTATCTGTATGAGTTGACAATAGCAGCTCGAAAGATTAGACGGGGGGTGGGGCAGTGAGTTTATGTTAATGAGGGAGGAACAACTCAGGGAAGGAAGGTGAGAATGGTTGCACAACTTAAAGAATGTAATCAATGTCACTGAATTGTACATGTAGAAACTGTTGAGTTGGTGTGTGTTTTGCAGTATATATTCTCAACAGCAACAACACAATAAATAATAATAATAATAAAACCCTATGTAACACAGTTCTACTCTGACACACATGGGGTCCCCATGAGTCAGAATTGACTCAGCAGGCAACTGGATTTGCCTCCCTGAGCTGTGGCCTTCGCAGTTTCCAGAATTGAGGAAATCTGAGGGACTTTCATATCCCACTCTTGTTAGGTCTATTTCTATTCCTATACCTGCCTCCCCAACCCCCTAAAATGTCATTTTCACACTAATCCTTATCTAAGAGTTTGCATCTGCTGAAACCAAATGCAAGAAACCAAATCAAAAGGGACAATTCCATCAGTGCAGCCCCATGGATGTATGAAAGCAGGGCAGGCATGGGTATTCCTGGATTATCAAGGCCCCTAATAAAAGCAGAGAAGCAGCAAACCTTGCCTTGTCCTTTCAATTCTCTCTCCTTACAGCCCACAGTTCCCTTTGCACAGCCATTCTCTAAAAAGGAGAAGTTAATTTTTGCTACAGAGGGCCCCATAACTAACTGAACTGGGCTCACTCTGTGATGTCCACATACCCTGGATAAATTTCACATCATTTTTACAAATTGCCAAAACAAACTACAAAATATCTAAAATCTTGGTCTGAGGGCACAGGTATCAGAAAGGAAAGTTGGTCTTGAGTCAAAGCTAGGCGACAGAATTCACAATCAGTCTGCATAGCAATTGAATATAGGTTCCCTTCTGGCAGCTTTGAAGCATACAAATACAGGCTGGGGACATCATACCTGTGCTTAAAGATATTTTACTATGTTTCAAATTGTGATGGAATAAATTAGAACTCAAAAAGTAGGTTTTAAGAAATTGTACATACCCCCACCAAACCAAAAACAAAACCCATTGCCGCCGAGTCATTCTGACCGTATAAGACAGAGTAGAATTGCCCCATAGGGTTTCCAAGGCTGTAATCTTTACGGAAGCAGACTGCCACATCTTCCTCCCGTGGAGCTGCTGGTGGTTCAAACTGCCAACCTTTTGGTTAGCAGCCAAGCATTTAACCACTGTGCCACTAGCAGCCAAGCACTTAACACACCCACTAGTATGGCTATAATAAAAAAAAAAATTGGGAAATAACAAGTGTTGGAGAGGATGTAGAGATATTGGACCCACACACATTGCCGGTGGAAATGTAAAATGGTGAAGCTATTTTGGAAACCAGTTTGGTGGTTCTTTAAACCATTAACATAGAATTACCATGTGACACAGCGATTCAACTCCTAGGTATATACCCAAAAGAATTGAAAACGTATGTTCACACAAAAACCTGTACGTTAATACTCAAAGCAGCATTCTTCAAAACAGCCAAAAAGTGAAAACAACCAAACTGAAGGAAGATTATGAGTTGCTGAAAGAAAAGATGAGTAAGCGTTTATTCATCTATTCATCAGCTGATGAATGGATAAACCAAACGTGGAATATTCATACAATGGAATATTATTTATCCTTGAAAAGGAATGGGGTACTGATACATGCTACAACATGGATGAACCTTGGAAACGCTACACCAAGTGAAAGGTTTCAGACACAAAAGGCCCCATATTGTATGGTTCCATTTCTATGAAATGTCCAAAATAGGTCAACCCAGAGAAATAGAAAGTAGATCAATGTCTGTGTAGGCCCTGAGTTGGGGGAGGTGAGGGAGAAAAGGGAATGATTGCTCATAAAACCAAACCCCTTGCTGTCTAGTGGATTCCGACTCATAGCGACCCTGTAGGACAGAGCAGAACTGCCCCATTGGGTTTCCAAGGAGTGGCTGGTGGATTTGAACTGCCAACCTTTTGGTTAGCAGCCTGAGCCTGAGCTCTTAACCACTGTGCCACCAGGGCTCCATGATTGCTAATAGATATGGAATTTCATTTTAGGGTGATGAGAATGTCTTGGAATTAGATGGTAGTAATACTTGCACAGTCTTGAGAATATGCTAAATGCCACTGAATTGTACACTTTAAAGACTGAATTTATGGTATGTGAATTATATCTCAATAAAAAAAGAAAGAGGCTTCTCTTCCTTTTCGCCCTCATACCTCTCTACATCTCTAGCCTGATTTCTTATATTCCTTGCTCCTCTACTCTATCAGATTTCAGATCTTTCCAAGAAAAAATTCCTGGCATGAATTGCGTTCATAGAGCTGAAGCAGCAGTTATTTCCTAAGCCTGCTAATAATGAATAAAAATGTTTTCCAAGACGAATAATTATCTTGCAAAACCACTTTGGAAGAGTATACCAGCATAGATTCAAACAACAACTCTTTTCCTGTTATAATTTTGGCTCTTTAAAGTAGATTACAGGAAGATTATGAGTTGCTGAAAGAAAGGATGAGTAAGCATCTAGATGCCAATGTATATCAGCCAATTGGCCAAATCTGGATGCGCTCCTATTTCAGCCTGTAACTGCCATATTGTCTAATTTTTATGAGAATTTCCGAGGACAGAATTTCAGTCAATTCTTCATGGAAGAGCCACATCAAAGAAAAAGAATTTAAATATTCATCTATTTTTTTTGAGAACTTCAAAGGTTTAGCACACCCCTGATCATACATAAGAGTTTCTGGGTGGTGAAAACAGTTAAGCCCTGGGCTACTAACCCAAAGATTGGCGATTTGAACTCACCCAGAGGTGCTCAGAAGAAAGGCCTGGCAATCTACTTCCCAAAGGTCTCAGCCATGAAAACCCTACGGAGCGCAGTTCTGCTCAACACATGGGGTCGCCAGGGGTCCGAATTGACTCTGTGGCAACTGGTTTGTTTTTGTTTTGTTCTGATCATACATACTCCCAAAGTACCTGGACTCCATGGGTCCCAGCCCCCCTCCCCAAACCAGTCGCACAAACTCACCTACACTCTTCACAAAACTCCACCAGAATTTTTCATTATGTAAAATGGTAGATGATGTACTCTGTGCTATTTTTTTCAGAATCAAATTTACTTACCAGCTTTTTCAGAGCCTGGAAGTGCCTGAGAGGTTATCTCCCTGACAAGGCAATGGTTTCCTTCCAAATATCATTAAGATTCTGCTTGTGCACATTAAGCAAAGGGGAGCCCCCTGGCCCACGAGGTACTCCATGCTGTGTGTAAATAAATCTAATTGGCAAAAACACGTCCTTGCTAAGTATCTTACCTATTTTTAGTGGCGGAGCTCCGTATCCGGCATACGGATCTAGGAAACAGGATGCAAGAAGAGGAGTCACAACGATTCTAACAACGACATAAGCTGCTAAATTTTTATAATTTGTTTTGCAGCAATAGATTACTAATACAATGCCTTTCACAGTTATTCTCCATCGATGATGAGCTTTTTCATAATTTAATATCTTGTTCTTGCTTTTTTCTGTCTTCTAAATGAGAATGTAAGCTTCTCATGATCAGAGACCTGGTCTATCTCAGTCACCACTCTATGCCCTGGATGTAGCTAAGTATCTGGATTTGTAGGAGGAATGGACAGTTATCTTGTGCCAGATGCTTTTAATTCATTTTCTTCTGCAAAAGGAGCATTCATAATCCCATTTTTCGATAGCTAAGGAGTAGAACAATAAGGTGAGTTGCAAAGTGGCATAAGTCTGTATATGGAAGGCCGACCTGAAAAATGAATCTCTGACAACTGGCACCATAGCTTGTCTTCTGAAATAATGGTGCAGAGACAAGCAACATAAAACGGCGAAAGACAGATGCTGCATGGAGATTGTCAAGGAAATGAGGAATGCCAGGAAGAATGCTAGAAAACCTGAGACAAGTCATTTTCCCCTAGAGCAGTTGGAGAGAGCATTCTCCTAGAGTTGGTGCCCTGGATTCAGACTTCTAGCCTCCTCAACTGTGAGAAAATAAATTTCTGTTCTTTAAAACAACCCACTTGTGGTATTTCTGTTGCAGCAGCGCTGAGAAAGTAAGACGGGGGTAAATTACTTAGCATAGAGACTGGAACATAGAAAGTGCTGGATAAGTGTTGAATGTTAGTATTATCATTCCATACCCTCATCTTGCACCCCAGATTTCTGGGTTGTTGCTGGGGAAGGAGCCCAAGTATGGGATATTCCACTGATAATATACACAGCTGTAGTTGCCGCTGTCATGGCTTGTCACAGTCCAGAGCATGAAATTAGTTTGGTTTTTTTCCTACTTTCTCACGTGTAATGGCTCTGGGTGCCCTGATTTCAGCAGAGCAATAGCCATACATTCAGTTCCATTGTATGGAATCTGACATTGAAGTGTCACACGAAGACCTGGGATCGTCTCAGGGTCCATGATGATGGAGACGGAAGGTCTCAGGGGTGATGTTATAGAGGACAAGGCAATGGAGGTCCAGGAAAGGGCCAGGGCATCTCCTTCCCCACTGCACCTGGAGACTCACTCATCCATCTCTCCCATATTCATACCTTTGAAACTCACTCCAAATCTCCATGGGAGACTTGTCCCCACACTCTGCCTCTATTTCCCCAATTCCCTACACTGAAGCTGTTGCATCCGCCATTTTGTTTCCTAGTGATAATGTTGACTTTTACCTGAATCCTGTGATACTGGAAAACAGTGATGGTTAAAGAAATCCCCTCACCCTTCGTGTTCATGAAAATGGCTTACTCCACCCTTCCCATATGACTTAGATGAGACTCACGGATGCCTCCCTGTTTACCTAGGACAAGGCCAGACACAGACCCTCCAAATTCCCATTCCTTGCCTCATAGATGAATAACTGAATTGCTTGTCCCCATTAATCAATCAGAAAAAGAGTGTTGTTAACCAAATTTTGGTTAAGTTTCTCTCCTTTCTCCAAATCTCTGAAACTTTGGCCCACCCTCAGCCTGAACCAACATACTAATAAACCAGTTGCCATTGAGTTGATTCTCACTCATGGTGACACCACGTGTGTCAGAGTAGAACTGTGTTTCATGGCATTTTCAATGGCTAATATTTCGGAAGTAGATCACCAAGCCTTTCTTTTGAGGTACCTCTGGGTGGACTCAAACCAGTAACCGTTTGGTTAATAGTTGAGTTCTTTAACCATTTGCACCACCCAAGAACTCTGAGCCAACACACTACCCCTCTTTAAGGGTCCCTCCAGGAGAATGCAAACAGTTAATGGGCTCTGCTGCTAACTAAAAGGTTGACATTCAGATCCACTCGGTACCACCTCAGAAGAAAGTCTGGAGATCTACTTCTGGAAAATCAGATGTTGCAAACCTTATGGAGCACAGTTCTACTCTGACATATGTAGGGTCGCCATGAGTAGGAATTGACTCCATGGCAACTACTTTGGCATTTTGTTCTTTTTTCTGGAGAGAATAGGTTACCTTAGTGTAAAACATTCTGATTTACTATTCAGTCATGTCACTCTTTCATCCTACTTTCCCACACCTGGGTTTTTTCTAGCCTTGTTTACTTACAGTCTCTATAACAGAAAATGCTTTTACCCTAACTCCTTGAGACACTTGTTGATCTTATGGTCAGAGTGTTCTCTCTATTACAATGCTCCCCCCCACCCCATTGTAATAGTTCCTTTCCCCCTTTCTTTCTGAACAAAGCCTTTCTTCATCAAAGTCAGATTTGTTTTTTATTCAACACTAGATTCCTTCTTCCCCCAGCCAGGTACCATCACAGGGAAGGGAAGGGAATACACGTGTAAAAGAGCTTCCCTCTCACCTGTGACCACGAGATGTAGACATTCACTCTCTGACCATCCTTGGAAGGCCGTTGTCTTGTAGGTGCAAAAGTAAGTCCCAGAATCCTTAGGCTTCAGGTCAATAAGGAGGAGTTCAGCATTGTTTCCCGCTGAGCTCAGCTGTTGCTTGGGCCCAGTGTCATTCAACTTCCCCAGCCTAAAGGTAGTATTCTGGAACGGAGACCTGCACTTCAGAGTCACGTTGCTTTTGCTTTCAACTACTGGGCTGGGCCAGGCCATGAAGACGGGCTTGGGAAGTCTTTCTGGAAAGAACTCAGAGTTAATGTCCATCCACATATGAACAGATAAACAAAATGTGGAGCATACTGTTAAAAAAATATTCTGATAAGGTTAATTTTACAGACTTGATTTGGTTTTGAAAATATCCGTGGATGGAAGCATATCTCCCAGCAAAACCTAAGAGGTACCTCCCTGAACAAAAGCAAGCTGAGAGTTTTTATTGAAAGCAAAGGGCAGAGAGAGAGACCAAGAAAAGGAAAAAGGGAACAACGTAAAACACTCTTCATATTTTTTTTTTGTAGTTTAGTTTATTTTTCTATTGTTGTTGAGAATATACACAGCAAAACATTCACCAATTCAACAGTTTCTACGTGTATAATTCAGTGACATTGGTTACTTTCTTTGAGTTGTGCAACCATTCTCACCTTCCTTCTCTGAGTTGTTCCTTCCCCACTAACATGAACTCACTGCCCCCTAAGTTTCCTATCTAATCTTTTGAGTTGCTGTTGTCAGTTTGATCCCATACAGGTAGATCTCAAAAAAACACAATGCCCAAGGGAAACATTCTCTACTAGTTAAACTAAACTATTGTTTGTTTTCAAGAAGACTTAAGGGGATATTTTGTTGTTGTTGTTGTATTTAAGTGAAAGTTTACAATTCAAGTTAGTCTCTCATACAAAAATTTATACATACATTGTTATGTGACCCTACAGCACACTCCTCCTTTCCACCCCTGATTTCCCATGTCCATTCAATCAGCTCCTGACCCTCTCTGCTTTCTCATCTCATGTCTGGACAGGAGCTGCCTGTTTAGTCTCATGTATCTACTGGAGCTAAGAAGCACACTCTTCACAAGTATCATTTTATGTCCCATAGTCCAGTCTAATCTTTTTCTGAAGAGTTGGCCTCAGGAATTGTTCTAGTTCTGGGTTGTCAGAGGGTCCAGGGGCTTTCCAGGGTTCCTCCATTCTCAGTCAGACCATTAAGTCTGGTCTTTTGACTAGAATTTGAGTTCTACACCCCACCTTTCTCCTGCTCCATCAGGGACTCTCTGTTGTGTTCCCTGTCAGGGTAGTCATTGGTGGTAGCCGGGCACCATCTAGTTCTTCTGGTCTCAGGATGATGCAGTCTCTGGTTTATGTGGCCCTTTCTGTCTCTTGGGCTAATACTTTCCTTGTGTCTTTGGTGTTCTTCATTCTTCCTTACTGCAGGTGAGTTGGGACCAATTGATGTATCTTAGATGGCCACTCACTAGCTTTTAAAATCCCAGACACCACTCACCAAAGTAGGATGCAGAACATTTTCTTAATAAACTTTGTTATGCCAATTGACCCAGATGTCCCCTGAAATCATGGTCCCTAGACTCCCACCCCTGCTACTCTGTCCCTCATTCAGGGGATATTTTTGGTTTAAAGTTTCAAATTATCTCAGGGCTGTAGTTTCAGGGGTTCATCCAGCTTCCAGAAAATAAGGAGTCCATGAGAATTTGAAATTCTGGTCTGCATTTTCCCCCTTTTGATCAAGATTCTTCTATAAAATCTTTGATCAAAATGTTCAGTAATGGTAGCTGGGCACCATCCAGTTCCTCTGGTCTCACAGCAAAGGAAGCAGTTGTTCATGGAGGCAATTAGCCACACATTCCATTTCCTCCTCCTATTCCTGACTCTCCTTCTTCCTCTGTTGATTTAATATATCATCAGGTTATGCAGAGAAAAAATGTGCAGAAGCCTAAACATTTAAACTTATCAATTCAACAAAGTCTGTTTAATGTCTGAATTAACGCTTCTGAGCAAACAGACAAATCAAAACATGTATGCCATCAGAAATGTTTTGTGCATACCAATGAATCCAGAGGAGATAAGAATTTCAAACAGGGGACTTTCCTAGATGGAAGCATCTAAGCCTCTTTAACTCTTTCTAAGAACCTTTTTTAACTCCAGCAATTCTGGAGAATACAATACAAATTCAACAATATACACAATGGAATATTACTCAGCCATAAAGAGAAATGAGGTCCTGATAGGTGCTATGACATGGATGGACCTTGAAAACGTTATGTTCAGTGAGATAAGTCCGTCACAAAAGGACAAATATTGTATGATCTTACTTATTCAAAATAACAAGAACAGCCAAATATTCAGAAAACAAAGTTTATTAGTGGTTACCAGGGATGGGAGGGAAGAGAAACGGGGAGTCATTGTTTAGGAAGCAGTGAGTTTCTGTTGATGGTGTTGGAAAATTTGGTGATGGTTGCACATGACTCATGTAATTGATACCATTAAATCGTACACCTGAAAAATGTTGAAGTGGCAAATGTTGTGTTATACATATTTTTATACTAAATTCTACTTTCTCATCCCTTTCTTTCATACGTTTGACATCTCCATCCCTCTCTGAAAGATTTCGCTGGTCAATTCTGCTTCCTCTTTTCTTCATCCTTTACTGTGCCTTATCATCTGCTTCCTGGAGGACCCAACGGACACACCTGGACTTCAAGTGTGAGCCACACACTGTAGGTACTTCAGGTACTCCATGTTACTTTTATGTCCCTGCTGGTATCTTGTTCTGTAGTCAATGACAAACCATTTCTCTCCCCTGAGAATTCATAAAAGAGCCCTTGTGGCACAGTGGTTAAGCACTAGGCTGCTAATGGAAAGGTCAGCAGTTCAAACCCACCAGCCGCTCTGCAGGGGAAAGATGTGGCAGTTTGCTTCTGTAAAGATTACAGAAACCCTATGGGGAAGTTCTAATTTGTCCTCTAGGTTCACTGTAAATCAGAATCGACTCAACAGCAATGAGTTTGGTTTTGGTTTTGGGCTGAGTCTTCATAAGGAATAATCTTACAAATGAAAGTGATCCTTGGGATGATTGGGGTGAACATTCTAGAATTGTGGGTTAGAGCTAATTTGACTCTTCATCTTGATGACCATAAAGACCTTTCAAGAATCCAGAGGGTTAAATAAAGGGGAAAGGTCATAAAACTTAGGATGTGGGAAATAATTGAGTTTAAATGGGAGAAAACTCACCATTCATTTTCTCATCTTCAAAACCCAGACACAGCCCTGTAAGAGAAACCTCAATGAGAGACTAATCACGTGCTTGTCTTGGAAGTACAACTAAAGCAGACAAAGCATGACTAGTTTGTTAAAGAAATGTCATATTCTTTGCAGTTATTTCCCCAGATTTACCTTTTACTTTTGTCCCCTTGTTTCTTATTTGGAAGTTGTTAGGTTTATATAGAAAATTCCCACCATCTTTTCTAATTTATTGTATTGTTTTCATGATTAGGTTTTCTTTCACCATCTAGAAATTGTTCAACATTTGCCTATACTTCTTTCTCATATTTGTTGTGATTTTAGCTTTTACCCTTACCGCTTAAATAATGCAAAGTTAAGTTTACTGTGGACTGTGAGGGGAGAGTTTTGTCATTCAAACAAAGAGAATTGATTCTTCCTGACCTGATATTTAAGAAGCCCTGGTGGCACAGTGGTTAAGAGCTTGGCTACTAACCAAATGGCCAGCAGTTTGAATCCACCAGCTGCTCCTTGGAAACTATATAGGGCAGTTCTACTCTGTCCTATGGGGTCGCTATGAGTTGGAATCGACTTGATGGCAGTGGGTTTTTGGTTTGGGTGGCGCAGCGGGTAAGCACTTGGATGCTAACTGAAAGGTCGGTGGTTCGAACCCATCAGCTGATCCACAGTAGAAAGATGTGGCAGGCTGCTTCCGTAAATATTACAGCCTAGGAAACTATGGGGCAGTTCCACTCTCTCCTATAGGATGGCTGTGAGTTGGAATCAACTCGACAGCAACGGGTTGGTTTTTTGGTTTTTGACCAGGTACTGCAAAGAATTCAATCCTGCTGTTTGTGGGAGTATGAATACCCTGGCTCCCTTGCCTCCCAGGGACTCCTTGAGTGGTACAAGTGATTAACACACTCAGCTGCTAACCTAAAGGTTGGAGGTTCGAGTCCACCCAGAGGTGCCCCAGAAGAAAGACCTGGAGATCTACTTCCAAAACATCAGCCACTGAAAATCCTACAAAGCGCAGTTCTACTCTGACACACATGGGGTCGCCACGAGTGGGAGTCCACATGATGGCAAATTTTTTTGTTTTAAGGAAACTAATACACAGGGTTAAAGTCAAGGTCTTGATTGCCCATCTTACTCTGCCCTTTAGTAGGAGGTTTGGTGTATTGTGGCTGACAGCTGTCTCTCCACACGAATGTGTTTGGGGGAGGAACATTACCCCAAAGGGAAGGGCTGTAACCAGAAGAAGGAAGGAACTGGGGCAAAGAAAAATTACTGACATCTGATAACACCCTAATTGCACCAAGCAGGAACTGAGAAGCTTAGTGGAGAGGATCTGCTGGATCAAAGTCTAGGGCTACTATGTGACCAACTCAAGATTAGAATCCAGTCTTCCTTTTTACAGTCTGGTATGTTTGATTAAAAACCAAAAAAAAAAAAAAAACACCCATCATTGTCAAGTTGATTCCAACTCATAGCAACCGTATAGGACAGAGCAGAACTGCTCCATAGGGTTTCCAAAGCTATAAATCTTTCCAGAAGCAGAGAGTCACATCTTTCTCCCTCGGAGGGTCTGGTGGGTTCAAACCACTGACCTTTCAGTTAGCAGCCCAGCACTTAACCACCGTACCACAGCAGCTCCTTATGTTTGATTACACTATGTTCAAGTTGAGGGTGGTTAAAATCTGTCTACAAACGTGACTGGCCAGGAAATTCCCCTCATATCCATCAACCTCAGAGACAGCACTTCTTTATATGCTTCATACCCAAACTCAGAGCTTCATGTCCTGTACATCTTTAAATCCTGCCCTCCTAATATTCTAATCATTGGAGAAGGACATCATGCTTGGTAAAGTAGAGGGTCAGTGAAAAAGAGGGAGACCCTCAATGAAATGGATTGATACAGTGGCTGCAACAATGGGCTCAAACATAGCTATGATTGTTAAGAATGTAGCAGGATCAGATAACCTTTTCGTTCTGTTATATATAGGGTCACTATGAGTCAGAGCCGACTTGAAAGCACCTAACAGTAACAAGAATATTTCGATGGAATATTTATGGCAAGACTGTGGTATTTGGAGGATACAGACTTGGAGATCCCATCGCAGTAGCACGTCTCAACTGCCTAAACCGTGTGTCATGGCAGATCTTTGAATCTCTGATTTTTTTGGTCTCTGATGTGTGAGTCACAGAATTTATGCACGTGAAGCTCACAGACTCTGACACATACTGTTGTTGTTAGCTGCTGTCGAGTCGGCCCCTGGCTAATGGTGACCCCATGCACAATGGAACTAAACGCTGCCTTGCCCTGAGTCATCCCCGTGATTGGTTGTGAATCAGACTGTTGTGATCCCTAGGGTTTTCATGGGCTGATTTTCAGAAATAGATTGCCAGGCCTTTCTTCCTATCCCTCTTAGTCTGGAAGCTCCACTGAAACCTGTTGAGCATCATAGCAACACAAAAGCCTCCACCGATAGATAGATAGATGGTGGCTGTGCATGAGGGGCATTGGCCAGGAATGGAACCTAGGTCTCCCACAAGAAAGGTGAGAATTCTCCCACTGAACCACCACTGTCCCCATGCTCTGACACATAGTACATAACTAATACATGGAAGCCATCATTTCTGTACTTGCCATGTTGCCCACTTAATGCATGCATTTCCTCACCAATACAAACCCATTTGTCCTAGTCCTGGCGACTCACCAAGGCAAAGCAGGGATAGGAATTCTGTGAGCATTGTATCCCTTATGAATCAAAATCCTGTCTTCAGCTTTGTGGATCAAAGGAAGAAGCAGGGCTGGGGCAATCGTGGCTCTCTTCCTGCCCAATTTGTCTCCAGGATGTGTGGGTAGAAGTTTAGCTCCAACCTCTTGGATCTCTGCACTGCCTGGTGCACAGTTTCCTCCTCACAACTGACTCAGGAAACAAGAAGTCATCAATGACGACATCTTCCCCCAGCACGCGAACCTCAGTGTGTGTGACTCCACCTACCCTGACTTCTGTCCTGCCTTATCTGAAGTCCTGCCCAAGACATCGTTTGAAAAACAATTTTTATTTTGAAATAGTCGGTGTTGTTAGTTGCTATCAAGTCTACTACTCCAACTCATGGTGACCCCCTGTGTGCAGAGTGGAGCTGTGCTCCATAGGATTTGCAAGGCTGTGACCTTTTGGAAGCAGATGGCCAGGCCTTTCTTCTGAGGCATTTCTGGGTGGGTTTAAACCACCAAACTTTCAGCTAGCAATCGAGTGTTTGACGATTTGTGCTACCCAGGGACTCACAAGAAGTTGTAAAAACAGTATGGAGAGATCCTGTGTACCCATCCCCCAGCTTCCCCCAGTGAGAACATCTTACCTAACTATAGTGCATTACCGAAACCAGGAAATTAACACTGGCACAATGCCATGAACTAGACCACAGGTCTTACTCAGATTTTACCAGTTTCTGCACGCATTCTTTTCTTTTGGTATGTCTATGTGTGCATTTCCCTCGGTGGCACAAACAGTTAAGCACTCAGCTAATAACTGAAAGAGTAGCTGTTAGAATTCATCCAGGCAGCACCTCGAAGGAAAGGCCTGGCGATCTACCTCCAAAAGATCACAGCTGTTGAAAACTCTATTGACAGAGAAACTCAAAAAAGGAGGGAGAGAACAGTTGTACAACTTGAAGACCGTAATCAGGGTCATTGAATTGTACGTATAGAAACTGTTGAAGCTGGTGTATGTTTTGCTGTCTGTATTCTCAACAATAACAACAATAAAAGAAAATAAATTATTAAAAAAAAAAAACCCATACAGCACAGTTCTACTCTGACACACATGGAGTCTCCATGAGTCAGGATCTACTTGAAGGCCACTAACAACATCAAGAAAACAAAGATATACACACACACATGCATATATATTGTTGTTAGTTGCTGTTGAGCCGGTCCTCACTCATGGCGACCTTATGTATAAACAGAACAAACTGTTGCCCAGTCTTGCACCATCTTCATGATTGTTGGTATGTTTGAGTCCATTGTGATGGCTATTATATCAATCCATCTCATGGAGGGTTTCCCCCATTTTCATTGACCCTCCACTCTACCAACCATGATGTCTTTTTCTAGCAATTAGTCTTTCCTAATCATATGTCCAAAATAAGCCAAAGTCTCACTATCCTCACTTCTAAGGAGCATTCCAGTTGTATTTCTTTTAAGACTAATTTGTTTGTTCCTTTGGCAGTCCACGGTGTATACAGATATAGAGATAGAGATACATAGATACTTCCTTTCTTCCTCCCACCAGGTTGACTCCACCCAAATACCACATCACAATGACCACATTCATTTTTATTTTTATTTTATTTTTACTGCACTTTAGATGAAGGTTTACAGAACAAACAGTTTCTCATTAAACAGTCAGTACACAGATTGTTTTATGACATTGGTTAACAACCCCACGACATGTCAACACTCTCCCTTCTCAAACTTGGAGGACTTTTTTAATTTTTTTGATGAAAAGATACATAGACAAAGATACAGCATTTCAAAAATTTCTACATGTACAATTCAGTGACCTTGATTACATTCTTCCAGTTGTGCTGCTATTCTTACTATCCTTTTCCAAATTATTCCATCACCATTATCTTCAACTCACTGTCTCCTGGGCTTCCCATCAAACCTTTTGAGTTGCTGTTGTCAATTTGATCTCAAATAGATAATTCTTTCTTTTTTTTGTACTTTAGATGAAGGTTTACACAACAAATCGTTTCTCATTGAACAGTTAGTACTCATATTGCCCTATGACAATGATTAACAACCCCATGACATGTCAACACTGTCCCTTCTCAACCTTGGGTTCCCTATCACCAGCTTTCCTGTTCCCTCCTGCCTTCTAGTCCTTGTGCCTGCACTGCTGTGCCTCATTAGTCTTGTTTTATATTATGGGGCCGTCCAATCCCCGGCTGAATGTGAACCTTGGGAGTGACTTCTCCGATGAGCTAAAAAGGTGTCCGGAGACCATATTCTCAGGGTTTCTCCAGTCTCTGTCAGACCAGTAAATCTGGTGATTTTTGTGAGTTAGAATTTTGTTCTACATCCTTCTCCAGCTCTGTCCAGGACCCTCTGTTGTCATCCCGGTCAGAGCAGTCAGTGGTGGTAGCCGAGCACCATCTAGCTGTACTGGACTCATTCTGGTGGAGGCCTTGGTAGCTGTGGTCCATTAGTCCTTTGGACTAATCTTTTCCTTGTATCCTGTTCTCTTCATTCTCC
>NW_004444023.1:9538281-9564645 GCF_000243295.1 Trichechus manatus latirostris
TACCTATCCATGAGCATGGTATGTTTTTCCATTTATGTAGATCCCTTTGGGTTTCTTGCAGTAGGGTTCTGTAGTTTTCTTTGTGTAGGTCTTTTACATCCGTACTTAGATTTATTCCTACGTATTTTATTTTTTTAAGGGCTATTATAAATGGTATTTTTTTTCCTGTTTTCCTTTTGCTCATTCTCTTTATTGGTGTATAGGAATCCAACCAATTTTTGTATGTTTATCTTGTATCCTGCTACTCTGCTGAATCTTTCTATTAGTTCCAGTAGTTTTCTCGTGGAGTCTTTAGGGTTTTCTATGTATAGTATTATATCATCTGCAAACAGGGACAGTTTAACTTCTTTATTACCAGTTTGGATGCCGTTTATTTCTTTTTCTTGCCTTATTACTCAAGCTAGGACTTCCAGCAGTGACCACATCCTTTTGATGAGGTAAGGCTTTGGCTCAAAGATAGAGCAAGCCATATGTTTTAGTTATCTAGTGCTGCTATAACAGAAATACCACAAGTGGGTGGCTTTAATAAACAAACATTCATTTTCTCACAGTTTAGGAGGATGGAAGTCCAAATTCAGTGCTTCAGATCTAGGGGAAGACTGTCTCTCTCTGTCCACTCTGGGGGAAGGTTCTTGTCTCTTGGTTCATTGGTGATCTTCATATGGTGTAACATCAAAAGAAATTGTTTCAAGACCCTACACTAATCCTGCCTCATACCATAACAAACACAACCCATTCCCAAATGAGATTATAACCACACATATAGGGGTTAGGATTTACAACACATATTTTGTGGGGACACCATTCAATCTATAACACCATATCTTTGTTTTTTTAATTGTTATTTTTTAATGTGTTATTTTTGCTTTATAGGACGTCTAATCTTTGTCTGAAAAGTGGGTTTCAGGAGTGTTTTCAGTTCTGAGTTAGCAGAGTGTCCGGGGGCCATAGTTTCAGGGGTTCCTCCAGTCTGTGTCAGACCAGTAAGCCTGGTCTTCTTTTGAGAATTTGAATTCTGTCCATGATGCTTGTCAGATCTTTGTTGTGATCCCTGTCAGAGCAGTTGATGGTGGTGGCTGGGCACCATCTAGTTCTTCTGGGCTCAGGCTGTGGAGTCTCTGGTTCATGTGGTCCTTTAGTCCTTTTAGGCTAATATTTTCCTTGTGTCTTTGGTTTTCTTCATTCTACTTTGCTCTGGACAGAATGGGACCAATAGTTGTATCTTAGAAGGCCACTCGCAAGCTTTTAAGACCCCAGGTGCTACTCACCAAAGTGGGCTGTAGAACATTTTCTTTAAGAACTATGTTATGCCAATTGACCTAGATGTCCCCCAAGACTGTAGTCCCCAGCCCCCAGTCCCAGTTACTTGGTCACCCAAAGTGTTTGGATGTGTCTAGGAAACTTCTATGCTTTTGCTTTGGTCCAGTTGTGCTGTCTTTCCCTATATTGTGTATTGCCTTTGCCTTCACCAAATTTGACACTTGTCTACTATCTAGTTAGTGATTTCCCCTTCCCCTCCCTTCCCACCTTCATAACCACCAAAGAAAGCTTTTTTCAGTGTGTAAAGCTTTTTTTGAGTTCTTATAATAGTGGTCTCATACATGGTGTTCTCATTAGAAGAGGAAAAGAAACAGATACACACAGGGAGAATTCCACATAACAATGGAGGCAGATATTGGAGTGATGCTTCTACAAGCCAAGGAACACCAAGGATTGTGGCAACACCAGAAGCTGAAAGAAAGGCATGGAACAGATTATCCCTAGAGCCTTCAGAGAGAGCGTGGCCGTGCCAACACCTTGATTTAAGATTTCTAGCCTCCAGAACCATGAAAGAATCTATTTATGTTGTTTGAACTTCTCAGTTTGTGGTACTTTGTTATGCAAGCCCTAGGGAAAAAATACAGTAACTAGCACTAATGATTCCATTTCATACCAATAATACCCAATGTTTTTTTTTATTAACTAAGAAATCCTCAATATTCTCAACATCAACCTATCTCCAACTCAGAATCCTTCAGACTCAAGCCTTTGAGATTTTTGGTCCATTTACATGCGTTCGAGCTTTAGGTTTGAATTTGACTGTTCAGATAAAGACTTTACCTCATGACAGGAAGAAAGTAAATAGTTGGAACAAGGTTGTATGCCACTCGCATAGAGCTTTCCTCCCTACCATGGGTTGCAAAACAGAAAAAAGTCCTTGGAACAGGCTGGCTGCACAGCTGGTATGATCTCTGAATTCCTTTCTCTACTCTGCTTTGGTAAATTCCTTGGGATTGATATGTACTGAGATTATAGAACAGAGTGGATTGAGTGAGAGATGTGGTGACTAATACAATTGGAAAGACAAATAATAGCATCATTTTCTCTCTGTTGATTGCTTCATGCTCTTCAGGGTCCATGCTGACAGCTTAGTTCCAATTTACCAATCAAGTAGTTTTCACTATTCAAATATGTACATCCCATATTCCTGACTGCTCTATGCCAACACCACCTCTACTTTATTCAATAATTTATTCATCATGAGTCAATACTTTCTGTTTATGTAAACATATTTATTTGAAGATGCAAACTTTATAGCAATACTTTTAGTAATAATCCAGTGTCACCACAATTAGAAGGTTCATTTATAAGTGTATATATACATATATATTTTTTTCAAAGGAAGTGAATGTTAGGATAATCAAGAACTTGAACACACGGGGTCACCATGAGTCGGAATCAACTTGATGGCAACCAATAACAACAGGTACTATACAGCTACCTCTTGCTGCAGTCTTCCATTCTGGTGCACATGGAGCAGTTAGTGATGTTCCCACTCCCTAATGCATGACTGTCCATGTCTATATCAGACTGTGCTTTTTCCCTTCAATTAGATTCCATTTTTTAATAATTTATTATTGTTGTTGTTGTAGAGAATATACACAGAAGAACATACACCACTTCAGCAATTTCTACCTGTACAATTCAGTCACATTGATTACGTTCTTCAAGTTGTGTAACCATTCTCATCATCTTTTTCTGAATTGTTTCTCTCCTATTAACATAAACTCACTGCCACCTAAGTTTCCTCTCTCATCTTTCGAGTTGCTGTTGTCAGTTTGAACCCATACAGATAGTTCTTAAAAGAGCACAATGTTCAAGACAGACATTCTTTACTAGTTAATCTAAATGATTGTTTGGTTTTAAGAAGATTTCAGGGGATATTTGTGGTTTGAGGTTTAAGATTTAAAGAGTATCTCAGGGCAATAGTTTCAGGGGTTCTCCCAGCCTTTGTGGCTCCAGAAAGTCTGTATTTCATGAAAATTTGAAATTCTGTTCTGTATTTTCTCCCTTTTGATCAGGATTCTTCTACAGAATCTTTAATCAGTTCTCATTTTTTAAAAAAAAAACTTCTTATTTTATAATAATTATAGAATCACATCTTTAAAAGAACTTACTACATGGGATCAAACTGTCAACAGTAACTCAAAATGTTAGATATGAAGCTTAGGGGGAAGCGAGTTTATGTCAATACGGGAGAACAAATCAGGAAAGGAGGATGAGAATGGTTATACAGTTTGAAGAATGTAATCAATGTCACTGTATTGTACAGGTAGAAATTTCTGAATTGGTGTATGTTTTGCTGTGTCCATTTTCAACAATAATAAAAATATATAATAGATATTTAAAACTTAATTTCAGCAAGTTGCAAAAAACAGAATAGAAAAGTCTCATGTACCCTTCACCCAGTTTCCCCTAGTTATGCACATTATGCATAATATAGTACAATATCAAAACCAAGAAGTTGTCATTGGTACAATTTGTGTGTACAGTGCTGTGTCATTTTTCATATGTGTGAATACATGTAACCACCAGGACAATCAACATGCAGACCTAATCCATCACCACAAAATCTCCCTCATACTACTCCTTTATAATACATACACTTCCATAAACTCTCTTAGGATTTTATAACCAAATGGTTTCTGTCTTAATCTAGTCACCCAAAGCTTCAAGAAGCCATTACTACAAGCAGTGATCTCTGATTACAATCACAAATGAGACTGTCAGGAGGCTCCAAGGACCACTTTGGATCTTGGATAATATCCGGAGTTGAGCTAGGGTCACACCCAGTCACCCACACGGTTAGTGCCACCTCTTGTGGGATGGAGGACCTAGGAAACATATGTTCTAACAGAAGGGTAAGACTAAGAGTGGTACAGGATAGAAGATGAGGATAGTAAGATTTGTGGAATATTGCGGAACTAAGAAAGGTCCTGGAACATTACGAGGTGAAAGCAGATGGAGGAGGAGAGCCTCCGTGAGAAATGGTGGAGGAGCTGAGAGTGGAGCTGAAGCCAGAGAACAGCATGAGGGGAAACGAGAACTCCTAAATGTGTGGTATTCAAGAACCTGTCCTCTGGAAGAGACTCCAGGATGGTCCCTCAGGGACCAGGGAAGGAGACGATGTGGGCTTCAGGCAGGGAACATATCACTCATGACGGATTCTTTTACAGAACTGTCTGATGGCCAAGGATACATGAAAGGAGATGGTGTTTGTCTTGGTTATCTAGTGCTGCTATAACAGAAATACCACAAGTGATGGCTTTAACAAACAGAAGTTTATTCTCTCACAGTTTAGGAGACTAAAAGTCCAAATTCAGGGCACCAGCTCTAGAGGAAGGCTTTCTCTCTCTGTCAGTTCTGGGGGAAGGTCCTTGTCATCAATCTTCCCCTGGTATAGGAGCTTTTCAGTGCAGGGACCCTGGGTCCAGAGGACATGTTCCACTCCTGGTGTTTCTTTCTTGGTGGTATGAGGTCCCTCTCCTCTCTGCTCGATTCTCTCTTTTCATATCTCAAAAGAGATTGACTCAAGAGACAACCTAATCCTGTAGATTGACTCCTGCCTTATTAACATAACTATCTCTAAATCTTGCCTCGTTAACATCGTAAAGGTTAGATTTACAACACATAGGAAAATCACATCAGATCACAAAATGGTGGACAACTACACAATACTGGGAATCATGGACCAGCCAAGTTGACACATTTTTGGGGGAACATAATTCAATCCGTAATAATGTTTCTTCAATTAAACTCTCCTTGATCCTTCACCCTAAATTCCCCACTCTATCTTCCTCTCCCGTAAATGGCTTCCTGGGAGTAAGGTGAGTGGTCAAATCCAGCCCTTTTCTCTGCTTCCTTTCCAGGATCACTTCCCAAGCCCCACCTCAGTGTCTGGCCCACATTTTTGGTACCTGCAAAGAGTAATGCGACTCTCAGGTGCTGGACTACTATCACAGATGTCAACTTTACTCTCAGCAAAGGAGGAATCCAACTTCCCTTAAAGCCCATGCTGTCAGTTGATTATTCAGAAAGAACAGCTAATTTTCCCTTCATTAACCAGGGTCACCTTGATGCAGGGGAATACACCTGTCAATACCACAGGCAAGAGTCCCCCTTCAGAAGTTCACCATCCAGTGATGTTATTCTTCTTGTGGTCATAGGTGAGGAGGAGGTGTTTAAGCAAGAGAAAAGCTCTTGCTTGACCCACTCATCCATCCTGGACACGAGGATGAGGGAAGAATGAGAGGAAGGGCAGGCATTAAATAGTCACACCTCCCATGTAGGGGCTTGAGAAAGGCAGAAGCAGAGTCTTAGAACATTGATTTTATCAGAGATTGTTATTGTTAGGTGTCATCAAGTCAGCTCTCTCTCACAGCGACCTTATGCATAACGGAATGAAAGGTTGCCCGCTCCTGCTCCGTCCTCACAACTGTTGCTATGTCTGAGCTCATTGTTGCAGCCACTGTATCAGTGTATCTCATTCAGGGTCATCCCCTTTTTTGCTGACTCTATACCAAGAATGCTGTCCTTCTCCAAGGATTTGGTCCCTCCTAATGGACAAGATATCTTTGCTCTGGAGTTGGGCAAAGGTGGATGTCTTGGTTTCTTACTGCTGCTGTAATAGAAATAACACAAATGGTTATTTTTTAAATCTGCTTTATCAGTTTTTTTCAATATCCTTTAAAACCTACCTCTTGACTGGTCCAGTTAAGATGGCAGCTTAGACAGACGCACCTTAACATCCTCCTACAACAAAGACTTAAGAAACCAAGTGAAACAGATACAAGCAACAACCCTGGATCCCTGAACATCAAAGGGAAGGTTGAAGAATTGGACTGAGCACCAAATGGAAAGAGAGTTAGAACGAAATCAGCAGAAATGCAGAGATTGTCAGAGAGTCCATACCTGGCCAGCTGGCCCAGCACAGAGTGGCTGTTTTGGGACAGCAGCGAACAACTTACCCAGGCGAGGAGTCCAGCAAGGCAACTTCATGGAAAACACAGCTGGAGGCAGATACTGAGTGAATGAATCTACAAAGAAATGAGGTAGGCAGGTCATGTGCCAGATCCAAACTAACCTGAGATGGAGACAGAAGGGAGCCCCATAGCTTTGAAACTAGGGACACACAGGGAAGCGCCACTGGAGCAAAGTGGAGCGGGCTGAATCATTTTGTGCCACCCAGTGCTAAACTCTTCTGTCTTTTAGCTTCCTGAGATACACTTCAGAAGATTATACCAGGTTTAATCTCAACTGCCTGGTTCTGGCAACCATATTTTTGATTATCATGGGGACTTTCCTGGTTGAAGCCTGGCATAGCCAGAAGGAGTCTCCACATGGATCCAAGTAAAACAATTGACCACTTCTCTTTTTCATGAGCTTTTGTAATGAAATGTTGTCGTGTGCTGTCAAGCCTATTCCGATTCATAGCGATCCTGTATGACAGAGTAAAATTGCTCCATAGGGTTTCCCGGGCTGTAATCTTTACAGGAGCAGATAGCCAAGTCTTTTCTCCCACACAGCAGCTGGTGGGTTCGAACTGCCAACCTTTCAGTCAGCAGCCAAGCACTTAAACATTGTGCCACCAGGATCCATTAAACACCAGTCTCTACCTGAGGGGAACTTCCTGTCTTCTCAACAGGGGCACTATTGGTATTATAGGTGGGATGTTTCTTTACCATGTGGGAGCATTCAGTTCATTGTAAGGACATTTAGTATCTCTTTCCCCTCCCCATTAAACATCAGTCGAAGCTCCAACCACTGTGAAAACAAACAAACCAATGCTCCCATATCTTCTAAAATATCCCTAGATATGGAGGAGGGAGAGTTGGGGTGGTCTCCCTGGCTGAGAACCTGTGTTTGGAGTCCAGGAGAAATATTATTCCTCCTCTTCCTCCTCTGTTGAGATCAGGTGTGTCCTTCTGTACTCAGTTTCCACAGCTTCTCTGGGGAAGATGGGTACTTGATAGAGTTAGACCTGCTGATCCTTGACTGTTTCCTGTAGAATCTTCACTCTCAGCTCTATGGAGAACCCCTCCAGGACAAGATGATGGCTTCTCACTTCCTGTTTTCCTTCCCACCCAAGGCTGTGGACACAGCACTGGGCATAAAGACTAAACCAATAATTTATTTTATAAGATCGGCACAAAGCTGGTCCTATGAGGCAGAGGTTAAAGATGTCCCAAATGTCCAACTTTTCCAAACTTCTGTACTACTCTATCATCTCTAATATTAACTACTCCTCCACCCCTTAATATTCTCCCTTCCATTTTTGAGTTCAGTAATTCACTGCAACATCTCATAGAATTCACGAACCTTATAAAGGAAATGGCTCACGCAGCTGTAGAAGTTGGCAAGTCCCAAATCTGTGGGTCAGGCATAGGCTTCTACCGACCCATGTGGCTGCAGGGGCTAATGAACCCAAACTAGCAGTTCAGACCACAGGCTGCTGGCTCACAAGGCTGCAGAAGCAAGGAAATCAGATCAGACAATAGGCCACTGGCCCATGGGGCTGCGGAGGCCAGCGAATCCCAGAATTGGCAGGACAGACTGCAGGCCTCTGGCTCAGGTCCCAAGAACCAGAAGCTAGATGATCACAAACTGGATGTGTGATCCAGATGCAGAAAGAGAGAGCCCCACCAGGGTACCCACATATATACCTTGGATGCAGGCCACACCCCAGGGAAGGGTGTAACTTGAATAAGAGTAGGACTTGAGTCATGCCCTCCTGCAAGGCTGTGACTCAAGATATACCCCACACCAATCCTGCCTCATTAACATGTAGAGGTCAGGATCTGAAACATATAAAATGGAGAACAACCATACAATACTGGGAATCATGGCCTAGACAAGTTAACACATAACCCCAACCATCACAGGTTCCATATACCTTATTTGCATAGTCCCACTCAGTCTTTGTGTGAGAGTCACAAAGACCATGGCTAGAAAGGCCATATTAAGGAATTCATTACACTGCAGGCCATCCCCTCACTTTTCTCGCCATTGACACTTTCATACATGAAGGATTAATTTACCCCTCCCAATCGTTTTACCAGTCCAAAACAGTCATTGACAATTAGTCCTTCAGTAGGGCAAAAGAGTCCTAAGGGTAAAGTTACTCAGGTACCAGTAATTCAGGTCTGCTGCAGGTGTCCATCTGATCTGGTCAGGTTCTGCAACAGTTTGTCTCGTCTTCACCCTTTCTGGCCTCTGATGAATTTAACTGAGAGAAAATTATCCCTTTCTCTGAGTCTCTCTCAAGGTATCAACATAATGTTAAATTTCCCCTGCTGCATAACCCATTTATTCATTCTTTTACCTTCAGCTATTATCTCTCCTTCCTTCCATTTGTCATTTATTTTTACCCAAACTTTTCCACCTTGGGAAGGGACATCAGGTTCAGCTGCTGTGCTAGTCCAGATTGCTGGTAGTAAGACCAGTCTAGCAAGTGCTTCCCCCTCAGTTCGCTCCCATTCATGTTGGGCAGGGTTACATAGGTACAACACTTGTGGGCTATCTCACCCATTAGGCAGTACGGCAGTATTCACTGTCAACTCCAATTCTGATAGATGCATGGAAGGTACAATCCATTCCATCAGGCCCTTGAGAATTCTAGCATACATGTTCAGGGGTATAGTTACAGTCTGTTGCTTAGGGATCACCCCTGCCTCCGGCACCCACAGCTGCATCCCTGGTCCTGGGACTGTGGCATCTGGCAGGAAAAAAGCAATTTTAGGTGATCTGGGGAAGAACTGTACAGTTGCACCAGCATCCTCCCCCATCCTCTCTTCTCCAGATCCCCCAGAGAAGTGTAGGAATCTGTCCAGTGGCGATCCTTTCTTTGTCTCCCTCATGTTGAGTGTGAGCACACACTCATGAAGGTGTGTGATCCAGCCCTTACGCCTTTATTGCCTCTCATTTTAGATAACAAATATTTCAACTGCCCACTCCAGGAGCGGGAACATCACTGATTCTGCTCCATGTGTACCAGAATGGAAGACTGCAGCAAGAAGTAGCTGTAGTGTAACCGTTGTTGTTGCTTGCCACTGAGTTTATTCTGATTCATGGCCATCCCATGTGTTACAGAGTAGAACTGTGCTCCATAGGGTTTTCTAGGCTGTAATCTTAACAGAAGCAGATTGCCAGCCCCTTTCTTCCATGGTACTGCTGGGTGGGTTTGAACTGCTAACCTTCCTTTAGGTTAGCAGTAGAGTGCAAATCATTTGTGCCACCTAGGGACCTTGTAGGGTAATTAACTGGTTATTATACCTCAGCTAGACCAAACCCATTGACACCGAGTCGATTCTGACTCATAGAGACTCTATACGACAGAGTAGAACTGCCCCATGGGGTTTCCAAGGCTGTAATCTTTATGAAAGTAGACTCCCATACTTTTCTCCTGCAGAGTGGTTGGTGAGTTTCAACCACTGACCTTTCAGTCAGCAGCTGAGCGATAACTGCACCACCGGGGCTCTGAATTCAGAGATCTGTCCATTTTGGCCACTCTTGAGCCAGACAGCAGCCGAAGAATCTCTTCCTGAAAGGACCAGTGAGCTTTACTACTTGAATGGGAGGCACGGAAAAATTTTCATGGTGCTTGAGGATACCAGGGGCATTCACATTGAGAAAGCCAGCCACGTGATATGCAGACCAAGGCAAGCCCCAGTTTTCCTCCAGTGCCCGGAAAACAGTGCAGAGGACAACAAACATCAGCTGCTGCCCTTACCTTGTCTTACCCACAACTGCAGCAGCCACAAAAAGGGAATCTCAACTATCATGATAAGTGAAGAAACAAGACTCACTAATCATTTGATGAAAGCCAACAGAATGAAGGGAAGGGGACAAAAAGAAGAATTTACTTCTAAGGGAATCATTTGTATTACAATCAAATGTGATTTTGATAAGTATATCTAGAGAGTTATAATAGAGGAGATAACAGCTTTAAGGAAGAAATGCCTGGTGATCTACTTCCAAAAATCAGCCAGTGAAAACCCTATGGATCACAACAGTCTAATCCACAGCCAATCATGGGGATGACAAAGGACCAGGCAGCATTTCATTACGTTGTGCATGGAGTCACCATGAGTCGGGGGCCAACTCGATGGCAGCTGACGATAACAATAGCTTTAAAATAAGAATGAATATTTATGAAAAAAAAACAATAGTATTAACAAGAAACAACAACAGATCTTGAAAATGAAAATATAATTGATATTTTACACCTGAAACCAGAATACTGGTTGCAAATGAGGAACAAATTAATGCCATGGAATACAGTGGGATTCTCCCAAAATTAGGTAAAAAGTTGGAAAATATGGAAGAAAATTTAAAACACATGTATGATAAATATATAAATTCCAATATTTGCCTAATTGGAGGTCCACAAGCACAAAATAGAGAGAATGGAGGGGAAGCAATAATAAATATTATACCAGGAATCAATGTTTCCCCCACTTTCAATGGAGGAAGTGTTCCCCCCAGGTGCCACTGAAACTGCTACCCAGCTTGACTTCGAAATTTCGAGTATTCATCCAAATCATCAAAAATTTATTACATGAGTCTTTATGCCCGGTGCTGTCCTCAGTCCTGGGTGGGAAGGAGTATAGGAAGAGAGAAGCCATCATCTTGTCCTGGAGGAGTTCTCCATAGAGCTGAGAGTGAAGATTCTACAGGAAACGGTAAGGATCAACAGGTCTAACTCCAGCAAGCACTCATTGTTTCCCTGGGAAGCTGTGAGATCTGTGAGTAGAGAAGGACACATCTGAAGTCAATGGAGGGAGGAAGAGGAAGAATAATATTTCTCCTGGTCTCCAAACACAGGTTCTCACAGAAAGAACACCACCCCAACTCCCATTCCTCCCAATCCAGGGATGTTTGAAAGGTATGAAAATTTTTTTTCCTGTTCCACCATGGTTGGGGCTTCAACTGATATTGACTGAGAAGTGGAAAGAGATGCTAAGTGTTCCTGAAATGAGCAGGACAGTCCCACACAATGAAGAAACATCCCACTTAAAATGCCATTTGTGTCCATATTGAGAAACATAAGAAATCTCCATGGGTAGACTTCGGTGTTTTAGGTACCCTATATCACTACACAACGCATAAAAAAGAGAAATGCTCAGTTGTTTACCTGGATCCACGTGGAGACTCCTTCTGGCTATACCAGGCTTCAATTAGGAAAGCCCCTATGATAATCAGAACTAGGGCAGCCAGACCCAGACGGATGACATTACCCTTGGTGTAATCTCCTGATGTGGTACTTGGGGAAACTGAGGGGTTATCTCCCAATGTGGTAGCTGGGGAAAGTGAAGAGAGGAGGGTCTCAGTACCTATAGAGGAGTATCCCCTCTTCTCAAATGACCCCACGAACTATGACTCTCATACACCCACTTTTATTTCCTGATCAGTAGTCAGCCGTAAGGAGCCCTGGTTACACAGTGGTTAAGTGCTCTGCTGCTAGCTGAAGGTCGACGGTTCAAACCCACCAGCCGCTCCACAAGAGAAAGATGTGGCAGTCTGCTTCCATAAAGATTACAGCCTTGGCAACCCTATGGGGCAGTTCTACTCTGTCCTATATGGTCGCTGTGAGTCAGAATCAACTTGACAACAACAGGTTTGATTTTTGGGGGTATATTTCCTTTTTATCTTCTCCATCCATATATTAGGAATCAGTCTTAGAAGCAACACAAAAAGGCTTAAGAAGCTCCAACAGAGCACTGAGATTCACTTGGCGGGCCCAGCATCTCACCTCACAGCAGAAAACTTAACGACGTGCAGGCAGTGAGCTTAAGAAAGTTAGGACTTAGAGTCTAAGCACTGGGCCACTGTGTATCTCAGTTCCACTAAAGAAGGGCTTGAGCTTGGTGTTGGACCTGGTTCCTAAAGAGTGGCCTGCATTTGTATCATCCCACCTCATAAATCCCAATTAACACAAAGTTCATCTCTGAACCCAGTAAAAAAGTTCTCCGCCAGGAAGATCCACAGGCAGACATAGATAATGACCCACCACACTCAGTAAGCCCTCTCCACCTCTCAATACTGACCACAAAAACCTTTATTTCTAATTACAAAACCTTCACTGACAATATGGGAAGAATCCACAGCAACAACAGGAATTTATATCTCCAGTGTAGCATTCAATGAAGTAGAATTCTCACAGGAAACAGAAGATAATTTTGGAAAAATCTTAACAGTATGTGTTGCGAGATATAAGAAAATACAGCATCCATGACACAAATCCAGGAGGCTGTGGAATCACTATGTTCTGAGAACAAGAAAGTGTTGGGAATAAAAATCACTAACACCAAGGTAAACCAATATTTTAATAGATACAGAAAAGAGTGGAAGGAATTCTGCCTGAGGACAGGATTCGTAATTTTGAAGAACAACATGGGAAATTATCCAAGACTGCAGAACAAAAAGTCAAAGAAGTAGAAGTATGAAAGAAAAAATTTTAAAGGAGATGGTAGTGCAAGTGATGGAGAAACAAGAATCAAATAAAAGAACAAAAGCTCTCTAATTAAAGAAAAAACTTCCTGAAAATCAAGAAAACCTTACCTGTCACCCAGATCTCAAGGCTATCACTGGGGTGTGAGGCCCAGAAAGGACTGCTTTTCTGGTAGTAGACACAGCTGTAGTTCCCAGTGTCCTTGACTGTCACATTCTGGAGGGAGAACCCTGCCATGTTCCCTAATGGCCTCCAGTCCCGTATGGGCTCTGACATTCCTTCCTTCAGTAGAGAAAACCTTACATAGTCCACAACATTGTATGGCTTCTGGCACCGCAGAGGCACTTTTTTTCCTGCAGTCACATTACGACTTGGGTAGGCTTGGAGGGAAGGTTTAGGGAAACCTCCTATAAAAGAAGGAAGCTCAGAGGTAATGAGAGAAACCTTGGGTTGCCCATCACCCTGGTTTTCATGCAGTGGGGCTAAATTAAAGATAACTGATCTCACCCTGCACTGATTCCAGGACAGAGTATCCCCTCCCAACAAGCCTGGATAAAACCAACATTCAAATTCTGTTCCTGTCTCTCTTCGCCATCACCCACACTTCGCTACACTGGGGACGCAACCCCTGGTCTCCCTCTCTCCCTCTCATTCCTCCCTCATCCCCTGTCCCAAGGAAAACCATATGTCATTCCAGAGCACCTCCTTCTCACCTGTAACCAGAAGTAGAAGGACATCACTGGGCTGTGAAGTTGTGTAGGGGGACAGAATGGTGTAGTATTCACAGGTGTACTCCCCAGCGTTACCTTGGTGTAGATCAGTGAGAAGGAATTCAGCCAGGTTCTCTGTAAGATTACATGGCTCTAAGGACCACATAGTAATTCTTCCCTTTTTGAGAGCAAAGTTTACATTCCTGGTTGGAGACCAGCACCTCAGAATCACATTGCTCTTGAGAGGGACCACCGAGCTGGGCCAGGCACTGAGGCTGGGCTTGGGAAGTGGCCCTGGAAGGGAAACAGAGCCCAGGGCTGGATTTGACTCCTCATCTTGCTCTCAGAAGCCCACATAAGGAAGAGGAAGGAAAAGTGGGGAATTTAGAGTGAAGAAACACTCACCATCTCCTGTCATGTCCCTTTGGCTAAGACACAGACCTGTAAAAGAACCCTCCATGAGTGATCCACCACCTGCCTGCAGCCCACATCATCTCCCTGCCCTGATCCCTGAGGGACCACCCCAGAGTCTCTTTCTGAGAATGCTGTCGTTGTTGTTAGGTGCTGTTGGGTCAGTTCCAACTCATAGAGACCCCATATGATAGAGTAGAAAAGCCCCATAGAGTTTCCTAGGCTGTAATCTTTATGGGAGCAGATTGCCGGGTCTTTTCACCGACAGAGCCACTGGGTGGGTTTGAACTGCCAACCATTTTGTTAGCAGCAGAGTGCTTACCCATTAAGCCATCAGGACTCCTTGTTGTTTATGTTAGTTGCCATCAAGTTGTTCCTGACTCATGGAAAACTGGGTGGCGCATATGGTTAAGCACTAGACTACTACCTAAAAGATTGGGGGTTCAAACCCACCCAGATGTGCCTCGGAAGACAGGCCTGGCAATCTGCTTCTGAAAAGCCACAGCCTTGAAAACACTATGGAGCACAGTTCTACTCTGCACACATGGGGTTGCCATGAGTTAGTGGAGAGAAGAGAGGCATAAATGATAGTTAGACACACAGGCATGCACATTTGGATGGTATTATGGATTGAGTTGTGTATCCCTAAAATATGTATTGGAATCCTGACCTCTATACCTGTGGATGTGATCCCATTTGGGAATAGGGTTTTCTTTGTTATGTTAATGAGACCATATTACTGTATGGTGTGTCCTAAACTTAATGACTTCTTTTTTTTTTTTTTTTAATTGTGCTTTAGGTGAAGGTTTACAGAGCAAATTAGTTTCTCATTAAACAATTGATACACATACTATTTTGTGACATTGTTTGCCCCAACCTTGTGACATGTCAACACTCTCCTCTTCTCGACCTTGGCTTCCCCATTTCTATTTGTCCAGTTTTCCTGTCCCCTCCTGCTTTCTCGTCCTTGCCCTGGGCTGGTGTGTCCATTTAGTCTCCTATTCATGGTTGAGCTGCATGTATTATTGTTTGTTTTATGGACCTGTCTAATCTTTGGCTGAAGGGTGAATCTCAGGAGTGACTTCAGTACCAAGTTAAAAGGGTGTCCAGGGGGCAAACTCTCCGGGTTTCTCCAGTCTCTATCAGGCCAGTAAGTCTGGTCTTTTTTGTGAGTTAAAATTTTGTGCTACATTTTTCTCCAGCTCTGTCCAGGACCCTTTATTGTGATCCCTGTCAGAGCAGTCAGTAGTGGTAGCTGGGCACCATCTAGTTGTGCTGGACTCAGTCTCATGGATGCTGTGACAATTGTTGTCCACTAATCCTTTGGACTAATCCTTCCCTTGTATCTATGGTTTTCTTCATTCTCCCTTGCTCCAGACAGGGTGGGAACAGTAGAAAACCAAAAACCAAACCCATTGCCATCGAGTCAATTCCGACTCATAGCAACTCTATAGACGTATCTTAAATGGCTGCTTACAAGCTTTTAAAACCCCAGACGCTACTCACCAAAGTAGGATGTAGAACATTTTCCTTATAAACTATGTTATGCCAGTTGAGCTAGATGTCCCCCAAGACCATGGTCCCCAGCCCTCAGTCCAGTAACTTGATCCCTATGGGAGTTTGGATGTGTCTATGAAGCTTCTCTGACTTTGCCTTGGTCAAGTTGTGCTGATTTCCCCAGTATTGTGTACTGTCTTACCCTTCACCAAAGTTACCACTTATCTATTTTCTTTTTAGTGTTTTTCCATCCCCACCCCTCCCCTCCTTTGTAACCATCAAAGATTGTTTCTTTCTGTGTGTAAACCTTTTCATGGGTTTTTATAATAGTGGCCTCTTTTGTATTTATCCTTTTGTGATTTACTTACGTCACTCAGCATAATGCCCTCCACATTCATCCATGTTGTGATGTCACACATTCATCATTGTTATTTATCATTGTATAGTGTTTGATTGTGTGTATGTACCATAGTTTGTTTATCCATTTATCTGTTGATGGGCACTTAGGTTGTTTCCATCTTTTTCTATTGTGAATAATGCTACAATGAACATGGGTGTGCATCTGTCTACTCATGCTATGAATGCTATAAAGAGAGGCATAGACACAGACACAAGCGCACGCAGAGGAAGACTGATGCCACGTGGAGATCACCAAGAAATCAAGGAGTGCTGTTCAGAGGCAATACCTCAAAGGAGTCAGGACTTCAGAGAGTGGCTATTAGGAATAGGCTCAGGAACACAGCTGGTCAGGCCTTCTCCAAGCAAGCTTAGCACAGTGAGACTAGAAACCCCAACTGAGCCACCAGCTTCTCATGGATCCCACTGGGTAGACAAGCATGACTACATTGCTGGGCCTCAGAGCAAGAGAAAGACCCGAGAGATAAGCAGAATCCAATGGATCCCAGGGTTTCTCAACCTCAGCACTATTGATGTCATGGGCTGCATATTTCTTTCCTGTGCATGGTAGGTGGAGCCCTGGCGGTTCAGTGGTTAAGCACTAGACTGCTAATGGAAAGGTTGTTGGTTCCAACCCACCAGCCACTCTTCGGGAGAAAGATGTGGCAATCTGCTTTTGTAAAGATTTACAGCCTTGCAAACCCTACGGGACAGTTCTACCTTGTCCTGCAGGGTCTCTATGAGTCGGAATCGACTAGTCGACAACAGGTTTGGTTTTGGTTTGGTGCGTTGTAGAATTTTTAGCAGCATCCTTGACCTCTACATACCAGATGCCAGTAGCAATCCCTCCAGCCAGTTGTGACAACGAAAAATGTCTTAAAAAAAAAAAATCAGGTGCTGTTGAGTCGATTCCAACTCATGGTGGCCCCAAATGGGTTAGAGCAGAACTGAGCTCCATAAGGTTTTCAGTGGCTGATTTTTCAGAAGTTGATCTGCAAGGTTTTCTTCCAAGGCACCTCTGGGTGGACTCAAATCTCCCACCTTTCAGTTAGCAGTGAACACGTTAACTGTTTGCACCACCAGGAACTCCAGATCTTGCCAAATGCCCCTTTGGAGGTTGAGAACCACTGTTCTGCAGGAGTTGTGGGCAGCCAGAAAGGAAGAAAATAAACCAGATGGGGCCGCTGAGTGAGTCCTCAGTGAGCAGTGGTGGACATCCCCCACTTTTCAGACCTGCCAGTTCACATCTCATCTTATCTCATGTCTGAATCTCATTTGCAAAGTTACAGAATATGAGTCTGCAGAGAACTGTTGTTCCACAGACTCTGGGGCAGAATGTGATGGAAAGGCTGATGGGACATTGAGGGCGTGAGGGGTGGCCTCCAGGAGAAATTTCAAGGGCTTCATCAAGATGATTATGATGATGGTGATAATAATAATAATAACCAAAACCACACCTGTTTCTGTCAAGTCAATTCTGACTCATAGTGATCCTATAGGATAGAGTAGAACTGCCCCATAGAGTTTCCAAGACTGTAATCTTTACGGAAGCAGACTGTCACATCTTTTTTCCTTGGAGTCGCTAGGTGGGTTCGAATGGCTGATCTTTCCATTAGCAGCCAAGTGCTTTAACCACTGCACCACTATGTCTCCTTAATAATAATAATATCTAACGATTATATGGGGAGTTCCTGGGTGGCACAAACAGTTAAGCGCTGGACTACTAACCAAAAAGTTGGTGGTTCAAACGCACCCAGAGGTGCCTCCGAAAACAGGCCTGGCAATCTCTTTCAGAAAGGTCACAGCCTTGAAAACCCTATGGAGTGCAATTCTACTCTGACACACATGGGGTTGCCATGAGTCAGAATCTCTTCGGCAAGTAACAACAATTATATAGCATTTATTATATGCCACCACCCGTCTGTCAGTTTGGCACAGTGTGGTGGTTTGCACGTTACTATGATACTGGAAACTATGCCACTGGTGTTTGGAATACCAACAAGGCCACCCATGATGAACAGGTTTCAGTGGAGCCTTCAGACTAAAACAGACTAGGAAGAAAGGCCTGGTGATTTACCTATGAAAATCAGCCCATGAAAACCTTATGGATCACAACAGAGCATTGTCTGACTCTCTTGTTTTGGGAATGTCATCAGGGGGGATTACTCACCAGAGAAGGACCTCATGTTTGGTGAAGTAAAGGGCCAACTATCCTATAGTACTCTATGAGCTTGGGAGCAGAAGACCTGAAGGCAGAAGTTTTCATGACTGGCAATGCCAAGTAAGAGCCACTACGTCTGTATTTTCTGGAATCTTTAGGCTTTATTTGTACATGAAACAGAAACCCCCATCAAACCACAACCTTATTATACCTAAGATCAGGGGTCCTCAAATTACAGCCCTTGGGACAAATCTGGCCCTCCACCTGTTTTGGTAAATAAAGTTTTACTGAAATACAGTTGTGATGGTTAATGTTATGTGTCATCTTGGCCTAGCTATGGTTCTCAGTGGTTTGGCAGATATTATGTACCTCCTTCAATTTTGTGATCTGATGTAGCAGCCAATCAGTTGGAAGAGGACGTTCTTTGGGTGTGTGGCCTGCATCCATGATATGAACAAATGTTTTGTAAAGCTGCTCTCTTTCCAATCCTGCAATCCTCTCAGAGTCTGACCCAGTTCCTGGGACATAAGCCAGCAGGGCCCTGCCTTTAGCTTGTTGCCTGACCTGCAGATTTTGGATTCCTCAGCCCCAGGAACCACACGAGCCAGTGGAAGTCCTCAACTTGTCGTCTGACCCACGCATTTGGGACTTGCCAGCCCCCACAATTGCATGAGCCATTTCCATGAAGTAAATTTCTCTCTATATATATATCTGTGTACATTTCACTGGTTTTTCTCCTCTAGAGAACCCAGACTAAGACAACAGTCATTCCCATTCAGTTATGTGTTGTCTACAACAGCCTTTGTGCTACAATGGCAGACTTGAATAGCTGCAATCTAGACTGTCTCTCCAACAAATCCTATCTGATTATCTGGCTGTTTACTCAAAAATTTTCTCAGCACCTACTTAAATCATTAGATTTACTGTTCATTTACATTCTCAAGGTTTTCCCAGATGTTGGTCCTATCACTCACTCTTCAATCATTTCCAACCCAAAGCTCCCAAATGATGACCTTTTTAATTTCCTATACATACCTATGATCATGAAGATGGCGCGGGGCTGGGCAACATTTTGTTCTGTTATACAAAAGGTCATCATGAGTTGGAACTCACTCAATGGCAAGAAACAACAACAATAACCTTCTAGTATGACCCAGTGGAAGATTGTGGTCTTTGGGGCTAGACAGAGCAGAATTTGAATTTGGCTTCTCCACTTACTAGCTGAGCGGTCTTAGCAAGTGACTTCAACTGCCAATCTCAGATTCCTTGTGTGCAATGTATGGGGATAAGTACTATTCTGCAGAACTTTTCTAAGGAATGTAAAATGATTTTAGGTTGTACAATGACACAGGATTAAACAACATTGAATCTAATCTGTAGGAGAAAGTTATGGAAGTTATTCACTTCTTAATTCTCTCTCAATCCTGATCACATAGAATACCTCAGCTGGGTGCTAGTCTTCAAACCATCTCTAACATTCACTCCCATTCAGAGGCGAATTAACCAGTAAGTAAGCTACCCACAGGCTTAATTGTGTTTACTTACTAATCTGTAGTTAACAACTTCACATGGGTTTCACCACGTCAACGATGTGAAAACCAGGTGAAATTTGTGCACCATGGATTGGAGAGTAAGTACAAGCAAGCCTGTGCATACCTTGCTTATTGGGTAATCTGTCCCTGCTCATATCCCTTAGAAACTGGGGATAAGTGTGGCTCAGAATCTACAAGCAGGCAAAGCCAGAAAACCAAAAGCAGTTGTGGTCATTTCAATTCTGACTCATGACGACCCCATGTGTGTCAGAGTAGAACTGTGCTCCATGGGATTTTCAAGGCTGTGACCTTTTGGAAGCAGATCACCAGGTCTTTCTTCCGAGATGTCTCTGGGTGGGTTCATACTGCCAACCTTCTGGTTAACAGCTGAGCACTTAACCAATTGCGCAACCCAGGGACTCCTACAAGCAGATTGCAGCACCTAATAAGAACTTAATTAAAAAAACAAAACAAAACCAGAAACCTGTTGCGTCGATTCCAACTCATAGCGACCATATAGGACAGAGTAGAACTGCCCCATACTGTTTCCAAGGAGCAGCTGGTGGATTCCAACTGCCGACCATTTTGGTCAGCAGCCGTAGCACACTGTAGCTCATAACCACCGTGCCACCAGGCCTCCAAGAACTTAATAGGATTGCCTTAATTTCCCGCTGACTATGGGTTGCTATAAGTTGAAATCAACTAGACGGCACCTAACAACAACCAAAAGAAAAAAGAAAAAAATCCCAAATCCATTGTCGTTGAGTCAGTTACGACCCATAGCAACTCTTTAGGACAGTGTAGAACTGCCCCATAGGGTTTCTAAGGAGGAGCTGGTGGATTCCAACTGCTGAACTTTTGGTTAGCAGCCAAATGCTTAACCACGGCGTCACCAGGGCCCCTGACAACAACAACACGCTCTAATAATCCTCTATTTTTCACGAGTGATATCGGTTTTCCATTTATAGAGGTGTTTTATAGATCTATTTTCTCATTTTTTAAAATTGTGATAAATATGTACGTATGTAACGAAACATTTGCCGTTTCAACATTTTTTACACGTACAATTCAGTGACATTATGTTCATCATGTTGTTCAACCATCACCATTATCCATTTCCAAATTTTCCATCACCCTTAACAAAAGCACCTAAGCTCCCTTAAGGGACACATCAGTGTCCCCTAAACAATGAGTTCCCCTTCCCCCCTCCCACTGCCCCTGGTAATCACTAATAAACTTTGTTCTCTATACATTTGCCTATTCCAGATATTTCAAATAAGTGGAGGACACGTATTTTTTAAACGGAGTGTAATATATATATAAAAAAAAAAAGCTTGAGCTGATTTGAAGAAAAATAACATTAAAAAAAATACAGGTGTCACATGCACATGGCAAAACGCCGTTGGGAATTTTAAGAATAGCTGAATTTTGAAAAACAAATAAATAGAAAAAAACGTGTAAAGCACCTAACATATTCCTGCCACGTAATACATATTCAGGAAATTGGAGTTTCTTTTGTTTATCCTACACATTACCTAAGGAGCCCTGGTGGTGCAGTGGTTAAGTGTTTGACTGCTAATTGAAAGACTGGAGGCTCGAACCCACCAGCCACCCCATGGGAGAAAGACCTGGCAATCTGCTTCTGTTAAGATTTACAGTCTAGAAAACCTTATGGGGCAGTTTTACTCTGTTTTATAGGGTCACTATGAGTCAGAATAGACTCAATGGCAACGGGTTTGGTTTTCGTTTGTTTACCCATTATCTACCCCTACAGACTTCTCCAACTCTGGCTGCCTCATAGCCCAACCCACCACCACTTATAATGACCCTGTTATTCCCCAAGACTTACCAAAGCAGAGCAGGAACAGAAATTGGGAGATCATAGCAGCCCCTTCAGCCTCTTCCACCGAAATTCCTTCAGTCTTACCGTTTGTGTTACTCAAAATGTCCTCCCGACTCCAGGATATGCAGTAACAGCCTTGCTCCAGGGTTTTAATTCTTTACACTTACATACCCACAGTTTCTCAGAGTCACAATCAGGAAATGGTAACTAGTTATTGCAACATCCTCCCAAGCTACCTCCCACAGGCTTAACTCACAGAATTGTCATCTAACACGGACTGCAGACCTTCTAACTGCAAGGCATATAGATGAAGCAGAACAAAGTATGTAAGAAACTGCTCATTGAATCCGATACCCACTGTCCCTTTGTAGCATAATGAAAGAATATAGCTGGCCCCATGGAAACTCAGAGTAACAGCTGCATTTCTCTTTCACAGGCAAGGCTTTCTGGTCAACAGGATGTGAGCCCAAGTGATGTGTACCACTTCTGGGATGTGCCTTAAGGAACATTTGAGAGCTGGAGCTGGGTCAGAGCTGATAACAAAGAGATTAGAAGTTTTAGGGGCATCAGGGAGGGAGTGGTGTAAAAATGGCTTGGGGGCAGCATCTGACCTTCTCTAACTTTACAAGGGGGAAGGAGAATCAAGATCAACAGCCCAGGGCTGATTCCTATGAGACGGAGATCAGACATGCCCCCTCACTCTGCCACCTTTACCAATTCTGACACCAACTGTCCCTCCCACGCCACTCCCTACTTCTCTGCTGGGTTTGATAATTCATTGCAATGGCCACACAGAACTCACAGACAATACTCACAATTATGGGGTTTATTAGGGAAATAATAGGTTACAATTCAGGTTCGGGAAGGCTCAGGATATAGTTCTTCCATCAGGACAGCCTCTTCTCCACTGTGCCCACAGGCACACCTCTCTCTGGTCCTCAGCCTCTGCCCTGCTCAGACAAGTGTAACAAAGCACTTTTAGCTCTGCTAGTAAGTGCCCGAAGGCATCCCACTCTGCCAATGAGCCTCGGAGAGAAGGTGTTCAGCTCTAGTTCTGTGAGTTGGCAAACATAGCTCCACCAAGTGCCCAGAAGCACCTTACTCCTCCAGCAAACCTCAGGCCCAAAGGCACTCAGCTTTCTAGCTCAGTAGGCTAGCTCAGTGGGGAAGCCCACTGCACTGTCTTTTGCCTGTCTCTCCTGCCAGTCTCTCCTGCCGCTGTTTCTCTGCCACTACTTCTCGCTTTCTACAGTGTTACAGCTCTCTGTCTCTTTCTGTCTCCTGGTTACAGGAGCTTCTCAGCCCAGGAATCCCGAGTCAAAAGGACACATTCTACTCTTGGCCCTTCTTCCTTGGTGGTGGTGGGATCCTCTCTCTGCTCTGGAATTGACCTTCTTTTTAAGCCTAGTGGAATGACAAAACTGACCAGTCCCCTTGGTGGGCCACAATTACCTTATTTGAACAGTCCTACCCAATCACTTGCCATGGCGAGAAAGACCACACAGAAGCGATCCATGGCACTGCAAGGGAACATTTAGGAGAGTGAGACAACAGGCGCTGTAAAGAAAAACAAAAACTCAAAGCCAGTTGCCATTGAATCAATTGCAGCTCACGGAGACACCATGTGTTACAGAGTAGAACTGTGCTCCATAGGGTTTCCAAGACTGTGACCTTTCCGAAGCAGATTGCCAGGCTTGTCTTCTGAGGCATCTCTGAGTGGGTTTGAAACACCAACCTGTCGGTTAGTAGACCAGTGCTGAACCATTTGCATCACCCAAGGACTCCTCCATAGAGAGAAACAGCAACAACAGCTTGTGGTATTTTTGTTATGGCACCACTAGTAACTAAGAAAGCCCTCAGTAAAAGAGAGCTGCTGTGGTATAAGAGGTCTGTACTTAAGTAGAAAGGAGCCCTGGTGGTGCAATGGTTAAGCGTTTGGCTGCTAACCAAAAGGTCGGCAGTTCAAACGCACCAGCGACTCCGCAAGAGAAAGATGTGGCAGTCTGCTTAGATAAAGATTGTTGTTGCTTTGTGCCATTGAGTCAGTTCCGACCCATAGCATCTTACGCACAACAGAACGAAACATCGCCCAGTCCTGCACCATCCTCACAGTTGTTAGGCTTGACCCCGTTGTTGCAGCCACTGTGTCAGTCCATCTCGTTGAGATCTTCCTCTTCTTCATTGACCCTCTACTTTATCAAGCACGATGTCCTTCTCCAGGGACTGATAACATATCCAAAGTATGTGAGATGTAGTCTCGCCATCTTTGCTTCTAAGGAGCATTCTGGCTGTACTTCTTCCAAGACAGATGTATTGGTTCTTCTGGAAGTCCATGGTATATTCAGTACTCCTTGCCAACACCATAATTCAAAGGCATCAATTCTTCTTTGGTCTTCCTTAGTCATTCTCCAGCTTTTGCATGCATATGAGGCGATTGAAAATAACATGGCTTGGGTCCTCAAAGGGACATCTTTTGTTTTTTTAACACTTTAAAGAGGTCTTTTGCAGCACATTTGCCCAATGCAGTGCATCTTTTGATTTTTTGACCGCTTCTTCCATGGGTGTTGCTTGTGGATTCAAGTAAAATCAAATCCTTGACAACTTCAATTTTTTCTCCCTTTGTCATGATGTTGCTTATTGGTCCAGTTGTGAGGATTTTTGTTTTATTTATGTTGAGGTGTAATCCATAATGAAGGCCTTGGTCTTGGATCTTCATCAGTAAGTGCTTCAAGTCCTCTTCACTTTCAGCAAGTAAGGTAGTGTCATCTGCATATCGCAGGTTGTTAATTTGGATTTCTTCAATCGTGATGACGTTCTTCATCATATTATTTGCTTCCCAGAATATTTGCTCAGCATACAGATTGAATAAACATGGTGAAATTGTACAAGCCCAATGCACACTTTTCCTGACTTTAAACCACACAGTATCCCCTTATTCTGTTCCAGTGACTGCCTCTTGGTCTATGTAGAGGGTCCTCATAAGGACAATTAAGTGTTCTGGAACTCCCATAATGTTATCCATAATTTGTTATGATCCACACACTCGAATGCCTTTGTATCATCAATAAAACGCAGGTAAACATCTTTCTGCTATTCTCTGCTTTCATCCAAGATCCATTTTATCACCAATGATATCCCTTGTTCCATGTCTTGAATCCAGCTTGAACTTCTAGCAGTTACCTGTCGAAGTACTGCTGTAACCGCTTTTGGATGATCTTCAGCAAAAATTGTACTTGTTTGTGATATTAATGACATTGTTTGATAATTTCCGCATTCTGTTGGATCGATTTCTCTGGAATAGGCACAAATATGGATCTCTTCCAGCTGGTTGACCAGGAAGCTCTCTTCCAAATTTCTTGACATAGACAAGTGAACCCCTCCAGAGGTGCATCCATTTATTGAAACATCTCAATTGATATTCCGTCAATTCCTGGAACCTTGCTTGTCATCATTCCTTTTAGTGCAGCTTGGACTTCTTCCTTCAAAACCATTGGTTCTTGATCATATGCTACCTCCTGAAATGGTTGAGTGTTGACCAATTCTTTTTGGTACAGTGACTCTGTGTATTCCTTCCATCTTCTTTTGATGCTTCTTGCATCATTCAGTAATTTCCCTGTAGAATCCTTCAATATTGCAACTCAAGGCTTGAACTTTTTCCTCAGTTCTCTCATCTTGAGAAATGCCGAGCCTATTCTTCCCTTTTGGTTTTCTAATTTCAGGTCTTTGCACATTTCATTATAATACAAGTAAAGATTACAGCCTTGGAAACCCTGTGGGGAAGTTCTACTCTGTCCCATAGAATTGTTATGAGTCAGAATCAACTCAGCAGCACACAACAACAACATTGCTGTGTAACAATATTGTTGTTTGTTATTTTTACGTGCCTTTGAGTCAGTTTTGACTCATAGTAACCCCATGTGTTACAGACTAGAACTGCCCATAGAGTGTTCTTGGCTGTAATCTTTACAGAAGCAGATTGCCAGGCCTTTCTCCCACAGAGGCACTGGGTGAGTTCAAACCCCTGATGTTTCAGTAGCAGTGAGCACTTAATTGTTGTGCCACCAGGGCTCCTTGTCACAATATTGCCACAAAGTTACGGACTTAAACAACATACATTTATTATAGTTTCCGTGGGCAAGAATTTGGGCATAATTTAGAAGAGTTCTCTGCTTCAAGATCTCTTATGGAGCTTCAATCAAGACGTCAGCCAGAAGTGGGGTCCGATCTGTAAGCGAGACAGGGGAAGGATCCATTTCCAATCCAGATGGTTGTTGGCAGAATCCAGTTCTTTGGAGGAACTGGACTGGGGTTCTCAGTTCCTTGCTGGCTGTTGGCTGGTGTCTTAGTTATCTAGTACTGCTATAAGAGAAATACTATAAATGGGTGGCTTTAATAAACAGAAATTTATTTTCTCAGAGTGCAGGAGGCTAGAAGTCCAAATTCAGTGTGCTATCTCTAGGGGAAGTCTTTCTCTCTCTGTTGGTTCTGGGGGAAGGTCCTTGTCTCTTCAGCTTCTATTTGCTGGATCCTTGGAGATCTCTATGTGGCTTAGCATCTAATTTCCCCTCTCTCTGCTTTGCTTAATCTGCTCCTTTTATATCTTGTAAGAGATTGGCTCCAGACACACCCTATGCTAATCTTTCCTCATTAACATAAAAAGCCAACGCATTCCCAAATGGGACTTTAACCACAGGCATAGAGGTTAGGATTTACAACACATATTTTAGGGGGACACAATTTAATCCATAAAAGCTGGAGACCAAACCCCGAGAGTATGGCCCCCAGACACCCTTTTGGCTCAGTGGTGAACTCATCTCCGAGTTCACCATTCAGCCTGGGAGGGGACAGCCCCTTAAAACCAAATGGGACTAATGATATACAGCAGTCCAGGGACAAGGGCCAGAAGAGAGAAGGGGACAAGGAAGCTGGTGATAGGGAACCCAAGGTTGAGTAAGGATAGTGTTGATGTGTTATGAGGTTGTTAACCATTGTCATAGGGCAACATGTGTACCTACTGTTAAATGAGAAACTATTTTGTTCTGTAA
>NW_004444023.1:9565070-9581514 GCF_000243295.1 Trichechus manatus latirostris
CTGGCACTGCTTTCTTGATGGTATGAGGTCCCCCTGTCTCACTGCTCACTTCTGTCTTTTATATCTCAAGAGATTGCCTCAGGACACAATCCAGTCCTGTAGCTCAGGTCCTGCCTTACTAACACAACTGCCACCCATCCTCCCTCATTAACATCATAGAGGCAGGATTTACAACATACAGGAAAATCACGCAGTACCAGGAATCATGGTCCAGCCAAACTGATACACACATTTTTGGGGGGACATAATTCAAACCATGACAAACAGCGTCCCCCTAAATATATGTGTTGTAAATCCTAACCCCTATACCCCGGCTGGCACAGTGTTAAGAGTTCAGCTGGTAACTGAAGGGTCGGCAGTTTGAACCCACCAAGCACCCTGAGGGAGAAAGATGCGGCAGTCTGATTCCAAAAAGATCACAGTCTTGGAAACCCTATGGAGCAGTTCTACTCTGTCCTATAAGGTTGCTGTGAGATGAAGTCAACTCAACAGCAACGGGTTGTACATGTGGCTATAATCCCATCTGGGAATAGAGTTTTCTTTGCTATGTTAATGAGGCTATATCAGTGTAGGATGGTTTTAAACCAATCACTTTTGAGATATAAAAGGAGCAGATTAAGCACAGAAGTAAGCAAACACAAATAGAGAACCATTGATGCCATGTGGCGATTGCCAAGGAACTGAGGAAGAGAAACTGAAAGAGACAAGGATTTTCCCCCAGAGCAGACAGAGAGAGGCTTCCCCTAGAGCCAGTACCCCGAATTAAGACATCTAGCCTCCAGAACTGTGAGAAAACAAATTTCAGTTTTTTAAACCATCCACTGTGGTACAGTTAGTCTCCAACATACAGCGGGGTTCCATTCCGACGACTAGTCCGTATTAGCTGGTTCTGGTGTAAATCAAATACCTCGTTTTTCTTTTAGTTTTCATTATTATTGCCTTTTATTATTAGTATCTTTATAAATCTGATCTTTATTTGTTTTGAGGGGTTGCAAACATTACACATAAACTTACAGGTATGATGACATCAGCAAATTATGCTCTGCAACACTGTATGTAGTACATATTACTAACCTGAAGATATACCAAAAAGAAAGAAACCCGGATGGTCATAAGTGCAGTTGTTATAATTCAAATATGTCATTAGTAGGGGACTACTTGCATTCTTTTAGGCAGAAGAATTTGCTTTCTGCTCCCCAAGATGCCTGTTCTTTGCTGAGTGACTACATTTAGTCCCTGACTTAAGACTGGGTTCCGTTCCAATAAATCCGTGGTAAGTTAGTTCTGACGTAAGTTGAATACTGCTTTTTTAGTTTTCATCATTATTGCCTCTTATTATCAATATCTTTATAAATCCTATCTTTGTTTGTTTTGGGGGGCTGGAAACATTACACCTGAGAATAAAAACATCAGCAAAGTATGCACTGCAACACGGTATGTAGAGCATTTTACAAGGATAAGATGCACACAAAAAGAAGGACTGTCATAAGTGCTGTTTGTTGTAACTTGAATATGTCATAAGTCGGAGACTACCTGTATTTCTGTTACAGCAGCACTAGAAACTAAGACACAAGCGAAGGAAGCAGTAAAGAGACCCTTCTAGCAAGATGGAAGTTGCAATCTTGTGTAACATCATCACTCAAGTGACGTCCCGTTTCCTTTGCCATATTCTATAGGCAAAGTCACATGTCCCACCAAACTCATGGGGAGCAGATTACACAGGAACATGAATATCAGGATTGAGAATCATTAAAGCCCATTTTGGAGTCTGTCTCCACAATGAGTGCTAATCCAGGTCCTCTCATCCCCAACACAGAAGCTTGTGTGAGGTTATGAGACAGTTTTATGGAGAGAAGAGAGTGGAAACAGAAGACTAGCTGACAAGAAAGGCACTGAACACACACCAAAAAGGAAGCAGGAAACGGTACGACCACTTTGAAACTGTTTGGAAGTTTCTAATAAAGTTTAACATACACTTTCCTATGACAAAGCAATTCCACTCCTAGGTAGAAATCCAAGAGAAAGGTTTACATATGTGCATATGCATAAAAAGAATGTTTACATGCATATAGGGATGTTAGTATGTGTATAAGAGTGTATGCATATAAGAATGTATGTGTGTAAGAATATTTGTGTTCATATAAGAATGTTTGTGACCAAAGACACAAGGGAAAGATTAGTCCAAAGGACTAATGGACCACAACTACCACGGCCTCCACCAGACTGAGTCCAGCACAACTAGGTGGTGCCCAGCTACCACCACCGACTGCTCTGACAGAGATCACAACAGAGGGTCCCGGACAGAGCTGGAAAAAAGTGTAGAACAAAACTCTAACTCACAAAAAAACACCAGACTTACTGGTCTGACAGAGACTGGAGAAACCCTGAGAGTATTGCCCCTGAACACCCTTTTAACTCAGTACTGAAGTCACTCCTGAGGTTCATCCTTCAGCCAAAGATTAGACAAGCCCATAAAACGAAAAGAGACTAAGTGGGCACACCAGCACACCAGCCCAGGGGCAAGGACGAGAATGCAGGAGGGGACAGGAAAGCTGGTAATGGGGAAGCTAAGGTCGAGAGGGGGAGAGTGTTGACATGTCATGGGATTGGCAACCAATGTCAAGAAACAATATGTGCACTAATTCTTTAATGAGAAACTAGTTTGCTCTGTAAACCTTCATCTAAAGGACAATTTTTAAAAATCTGTGCATATAAGAATGTTTGGGAGCCCTGGTGGCACAGTGGTTAAGCATTCGGCTGTAGTTCGAATCCACCAACTGCTGCTTGGAAACCCGATGGGAAAGTTCTACTCTATCCTATAGGGTCGCTATGAGTCAGAATCAGCTTGAAGTCATGGTTTTTGGCAAGAATGTTTGTGCATATATAAGAGTGTGTGCGTATAAAAATGCTTGTGTGCAAATAAAAATGCTTGTGTACATATAAGAATGTTTGTATGCATATAAGAACGCTGCCATGCATATAAGAATGTTTGTTTTAGTTATCTAGTGCTGCTATAACAGAAATACCACAAGTGGATAACTTAAAAAACAGAAATTTATTCTCTCACAGTTTAGGAGTCTAGAAGTCTAAATTCAGGGCACCATCTCCAGGGGAAGACTTTTTCTCTTTGTCAGCTCTGGGGAAAGGTCTTTGTCATTAATCTTCCCCTGGGTCTAGGAGCTTCTCAGTGCAGGGACCCTGGTTCCAAAGGACGCACTCTGCTCCTGGCATTTCTTTCTTGGTGGCAGTGAGGTCTCTCTCCTCTGCTCAATTCTCTTTTATATTTCATAAGAGATTGACTCAAAATACAGTCTAATCCTGTAGACTGAGTTCTGCCTCATTAACATCATAAAACTAAAAAATAAAAATAAAAACCCAAACCTGTTGCCATCCTATAGGACAGAGTAGAACTGCCTCATAGAGTTTTCAAGGAGTGGCTGGTAGACTCGAACTGCCGACATTTTGGTTAGCGGCTGAGTTCTTAACCACTGAGCCATCATGGTTCCATTAACATCACAGAAGTTAGGATTTACAACACATAGGATAATCACATCAGATCACAAAATGGTGGGCAATCACACAGTACTGGGAATCATGGCCTAGCCAAGTTGATACACATTTTGGGGGGGCACAATTCAATCCATAACATCCCACACTTTGGCCCCTCAAAATTCATGTCCTTGCCACTTGTAAAACACATTTATTTACCCTATCATATCATCCCAAAAGTCTTAAATCAACTTTAAGTCCAAATTCCAAAAATTCCTCTTCATCTGTGAAATCTAGAATGCAAGTTATCTGCTTCCAAAGTACAGTGGTGGAACAGGCACAGGCTAGACATTTCCATTACAAATAGGAGAAATCGGAGGGAAAGAAGGGATGACAAGCACCCTGTAAGTCAGCAGAATACATTACATTAGCTTTCAAGGCTTGAAAATACTCCTCTGTTCTCTGAGACCATTGAGGCAATGGCAACGCCCTGCAGACTCTGGATGTCAGTCACACGCTCCAGATTCTGGGGGGATGCCCTCTGCCCTGGGCTTCAGCTCTGCCTTCCAGGCCCACTGGGAAAGCAACTCTGCTCCCTCCGATCAAATTCTGTCTTAGTTATCTAGTGCTGCTATAACAGAAATACCACAAGTGGATGACTTTAACAAAGAAAAATTGATTCTCTCACAGTTTAAGAAGCTAGAAGTCCAAATTCAAGGCACCGGCTCCAGGGGAAGGTTTTCTCTCTCTGCTGGCTCTGGGGGAAGGTCCTTGTCATCAATCTTTCCCTGGGCCTAAGAATTTTTCAGTGCAGGGACTCCGGTCCAAAGGACACAGCCTGCTCTGGGCTCTTCATTCTTGGTGGTAGGAGGTCCTGGAAAGAGTTTGTAGTGCTGCCACTGTCCACTTTGGGCTGGCGCCCGCATATCACACAAAACCGCCTATAAACTAGGCACGAGTTTTCTCTTCCTCAGTCAACTGATCATGAGGAGCTCCCATGAGGCCAAGATGCAGACTGGGAGACAGACGGTAATGTGAAAGTCTTGGAGACCATGGGCATTTGGGCCACTTCCTCATGCCACTTAATTGTGCAGTCAGGTCCTTCTCCGGCCCCATCTTGTATATACCACTTCCATTTAATGATGGAGTTCTGCCGCGCACATCCAACTTTATGGCTCTATGGGTCAGACAACACCGAGTTCATGACTGGCAGCTCAGGCTGCACGGTGACTTGGTGGCCTGTGATTAAACATTCAGTCTCTACTAAGGTGAGTAAGAAGCCAAAAGCTGTTTCTCAAAAGGAGAGTAGTTACCTGCAGAGGTTGGCAGGGCTTTCCTCCAAAATTCTAAGGGTCTGTGCTGTGAGTCACCAGGAGGGGCCTGCCAAAGACTCCAAACAGCATCTCTATCTGCCACTGACACTTCAAGCACCACTGGATCAGCTGGATCATGTGGCCCAAGTGGCAGAGCAGCTTGCACGGCAGCCTGAACCTGTTGCAGAGCCTTCTGTTGGTCTGGGCCCCACACAAAACCAGCAGTTTTCAAGTCACTTGATAAATAGGCTAGAGTAGCACACCCAAAGGAGGGATATGTTGCCTCCAAAACCCAAAGTGGCGCACTGGGCATTGTGCCTCATTTTTAGTTGTGGGAGGGGCCAAATGCAATAACTTATCCTTCACTTTAGAAGGAATATCTCGACATGCCCCATGCCACCGGACCCCTAGAAATTTCACTGAGGTGGAAGGCACCTGAATTTTTGTCAGATTAATTTCCCACCCTCTAGCACACAAATGTTTTACCAATAAGTGCAGAGTCATTGTCACTTCTTCCTTACTAGGTCCAATCAGCATGTGATCAATGTAATGGGCCAGTGTGACATCTTGTGGAAAAGAAAGGCGACCAAGGTCCCTTCAGACTAAATTATGACATAGGGCTGGAGAGTTGATATACCCCTGAGGGTGGACTGTGATCGTTAAGGTTGTACTTCATCTTGGCTGGGCCATGACTCTCAGTGGTTTGGCAGTTAGGATGTATTTTGGCAGTTGTATAATGATGTGATCACCTCCATGATGGGATCTACCGTGAACAGTTAATTAGTTGAAAGAGAGTTTCTTTGGGGGTGTGGCTTGCATCCAAGATGGGTAAACTTTCAGGTAAGGCTTGGAGGCTTTTGCTGGCTCTGGATCCTGCAGCTGGCTCTTGTTCATCTGACTCCAGTTCTTGGGACTTGAGCTAAAGCTACCTGTCAGTCTTGGGATTCGTCAGCCTCCGCAGTCTGTGAGCCAGTGGCCTGCCAGATTACCTGCTGATCTTGGGATTCATCAGCTTCTACAGTCTGTGAGCCAGCAGCCTGACAGTTTACCTGGCAATCTTGGGATTTGTCAGCCTCCACAGCCTGTGAGCCAGAGGCCTGTTGTCTGATCTGCTCACCCTGGGTTCGCCAGTCCCTGCAGCTATGTGAGTCAGGAGAAGCCTCCAGCCTGACCCACAGACTTGGGACTTTCCAGCCTCTACAACCACATGAGCCATTCATATAGACAGACAAAAAGAGAGAGACGTTTCACTGCTTTTGTTTCTCTGGAGAACCCAGCCTAAGACATTTGCATATAAGCATGTTTGTGTGCATATAAGAATGTTTGTATGCATGTAAGAACTCTTTTGTATGCATATAAAAGTGTGTGTATATAAGAATGTTTGTATGCCTATAATAGTGTTTGAGTGCATATAAGAATGTTTGTATCTGTATAACTGTGCTTGTGTGCGTAGAAGAGTGCTTGTAGGTGTATAAGAATTTTGTGGCAGCTTTATTCATAAAGACCCAATACCAGAAACAACCCAAATGAGAGGATGGACTAATTGTGGTATAATCATCAATGGAACTGTACTCAGCAATGAAAAAGAGCCAAATGCTGGTACATGCAACATCATGGATAAATCTCAGGAACAACATCTTGAGTAAAAGAAGCCACACACAAAAGAATTCATACTGTATAATTCTACTCATATGAAGTTCAAGAACAGGCAAAACTCATCCATGGTGATAAAAGTCAGAAAAAAGAATTATCTCAGGGGACATGGCAATTGGCCAGAGAGGGTCACAAGGGAATTTCCAGAGTGCTGGAAATGTTCTGTAATTTTGATCCGGTGGTGGTTACACTAAGGGATAAACCAGTTGTTGTCGAGTCAATTGCAACTAATGGCGACCTCATGTGTGTCAGAGTAGAGCTGTGCTTCATAGGGAATTCAATGGCTGATTTTTGGAAGTAGATTGCCAAGCCTTTCTTCTGAGGCACCTCTGAGTGGACTCAAACCTCCAACCTTTCAGATAGCAGCATCAAGCACATTAACCATTTGCACCACCCAGGGATTCCTATACTAAGAAATAAAAAGTAACAAAAAAGCCCTGTTCCCATCGAGTCAATTCCAACTTATGGAGACCCCAATGTGTTACAGAGTAGAACTTCCTCATAGGATTTTGTTGGCTGTAATCTTTATAGAAGCAGGTCACCAAGCCTTTCTTCTGCAGCACCACTGGGTGGGTTTGAACTGCCAGGCTTTAGGTTAGTAGGTGAGATATGTATGTAAAAAGTTACTGAGCTGTGCACTTAAGATTGGTGCATTCTACTCTATGTAAATGAGATCTCTCTTTAGAAAATAAACAAGTCTTCATTGGAGATTTGAGGAAAGGGATCCCTATATGCCCAGTCCCCAAGGGGCTTCTGCCCCATCCCTCATTCCCTTGCTGGAAGTTCTTCCTTCCTGGGCTTCAGATCTTCTCCTGGTTATCTCTTCACAGCCGCATACACACAAGTCTCAAGAGGCTGCTTTGTAAGGTTTGAAGAGGCCTGTCTTAGGGCTCTGGTATGTATCTCAGCATATGTCACTCCCTGGGGTTCTTCAGCATTTGAGGCCTGGGATACTTCAGCCTGAAGTTAAGAGAAGAGAAAAAGATCAGGTCCAGGGAGGAGTATTTGGTATACCTATATGTAAACATTTACTAACATTTATGTGCCGTTGTCGTTGTTAGCTGCCATCAAGTCAATTCCAACTCGTGGTGACCCCATATATCTCAGACTAGAACTGCTCAATAGGATTTCCAAGGCTGTGACCTATCAGAAGCAGATTGCCAGGCCTTTCTTCTGAGGTGTCTCTGGGTGTGTTCGAACTGCCAAATTTTCAGCTAATCATCTAGCACTTAACTGTTGGTGCCATCCAGGGACTCCTAGGGAGGAGTATTTGATTGTGAAGATTTAACAGTCATAGTAACAACCTTAGAAGGTAGGCAGCCTTCTAAGAAGGGCCCCAATGACCCCCACCTTTTGGTGTTCAGGCCTGTTAGGGATTGAACTGTGTCCCCCAAAATATGTGTTAGAATCCTACTTGTTATACCTTTAGATATAATCCTCTTTGGAAAAAGGGTTTTCTTTGTTACATTAATTTAATCATACCTGAGTACGGGGAGTCCTAAACCTAATCACTTCTGAGTTATAAAAAGAGTAGAATGGTACAGGGTGCCCAGCTACCACTACCAACCATTCTCATCAGGGCCACTATCTTATCTATCTAGTGCTTCTATAATAGAAATATCACAAGTGGATGGCTTTCACAAACAGAAATTTATTTTCTGACAGTTTAGGAGGCTAGATGTCCAAATTCAGAGCACTGGCTCTACAAGAGGCTTTCTCTCTCTATCAACTCTGAAAGAAGGTCATTGTCTCTTCAGCTTCTGCTTCCTGGTTCCTTGGAGATCTCAACGTGTCTTGGCATCTGTCTTACCACATCCCTCCTCTGCTCGCTTGTTTAACCTCTTTTATCAAAAGAGACTGACTCAACACCCCTGAGGTTCACCCTTCAGCCAAAGATTAGACAGGCTCATAAAACAGAATGAGACTAAACGGGCACACCAGACAAGGGGCAAGGACGAGAAGGGAAGAGGGGACAGGAAAGCTGGTAACGGGGAACCCAAGATCGAGAAGGGGAGAGTATTGACATGTCGTGGGGTTGGCAACCAATGTCACAAAACAATATGTGTATACATTGTTTAATGAGAAACTAGTTTGCTCTGTAAACCTTCATCTAAAGTACAATTTCAAAAATTAATAAAAAAAAAAACAAAATAGAAAAGAGATTGACTCAAGACACACCCTACACTAATCCTGCCGCATTAACATAACAAAAACCACCCTTTCCCAAACGGGATTATAACCACAGGACAGAGGTTAGGATTTACAGCACATGTTTTGGGGGCATAATTTAATCTGTAACAGCCACAATAGGTGGATCCTGAAAAACAGGAGAGAAATGTGGAATGGAATTCAAATTCTTAAAAAGTCCAGCCTTACTGGACTGGTTGAGACTAGAGAACTCCCTGAGACTATCGCCCTGAGATGCGCTCTAAACTTTAAACCGGCATCTTCCCTTGAGGTCACTTTTTAGCTAAATAACAGATTGGTTCATAAAATAAAGAATATCACCCATGAGTAATGAGCTTCGTTAAGAGAAATCATCTATAGGAGACCAAATGGTCAAAAATTACTCTAAAGCAAAGATGAGAAGATAAGGGAGCAGGGAAACTAGAGTACTGGAAATGGCACAACAGAACAGAATGAATGAGAATGATGACATATTGTGAAAATTATAACCAATTTCACTGAATAATTTGTGTAGAAATTGTTAAAGGGAAACCTAAACTGCTGTATAAGCTTTCACCTTAAACATAATAAAATATCAGTAAAAAATAAATAAACAAAATTGCAGAGGAACTAATAAAACCTAATAATAACAATTTTTTTTTTTTAAATAAAATGGACACACAGACACACACAGGGGAAGACGGAGGCCATGTGGGGATTGCCAAAGTACCAAGGAACGCCTGGGGCTGCCGACAAGGAGGGAATCGACATGGTGGACACCCTGATGTGTACTTTTAGCTTCCAGAACTGTGAGAAAATACATTTTGGTTCTTTAAAGCCACCCGCTTGTGGTATTTGTGTTACAGCAGCACGAAGGAACTAAACCAGTTGCCACGGAGTCGACCCTGACTCATGGTGACCCCATGTGTGCCCGAGTAGAACTGTGCTCCATAGGGATTTCAGTGGCTGGTTTTTTGGAAGTAGATCACCAGGCCTTTCTTCTGAGGCACATCTGGGTGGACTCAAACCTCTAACCTTTCAGTTAGCAGTCAAATGCATTAATTGTTTATACCACCCAGGGGTTCCAGCTCATTAAACTATTCCATTAACTCATTAATTCTATGAGGAGGGTCATGCATGAGAAAGTGTACTCAGAAAGGAGAAGTCATGAGCTGAAGGTCCCATGGCCAGAAAATGGCATAGAATAATTCAGACAATGTTCTGAAATGTACAGGAAGGTTTAAGGATGGATGAAAGCAGAGGCCCAAACCACTGGCAAAACTAGAGGGGGAGAGAGGAGGGGGCTGAAGGGGAAATACCAAAGGGGAAACTCACCAAGGCAGACGAGCGAATCTTCATAATTACAGACGAATCTGGGAGGAAAGAGATTCTGTCATTGCTTCATCCCTGGGCTCCAGGAGTCAGGGACCCACACACACACACCACATACATGCACACATACACACTCACCATACACACACATTCACAAAACGCATGCACAAACATATGCCTACACGTGTATGCATACACAGACACACATACACACCCCACATATACACACATGTGTCCATTCAGGACACACTCACCATCCACATACCCACACCCACACATACCTACACATATGCATACACACACAAATACTCACATGCACACATACACACCCCACATACATATACACTTGCATCCGCTCAATATATATTCACCATTCATGCACACGTGTACACACACAGGTACATGTGTGCTCATACACAAACATATATGCACAAATGCCTACACACATATGTACACGTACTCACAATACACAAGTAAACAAACGTGTACACAATGTTAGTGCACACCACATGCATGCATGTATGTATACGCTCATTTGAACACACATACATGCATTTATAGGCACACATATGCATAAACACACAAACATGTACACGCACACAGCAAAAGCATGCATGCACAGTCATACGCACACTCTCCATACACACAAAAATATACACAACACACACAGACATATATGCATATGTAACCCCACCACTTTCTTCCCCAGTTTACTTACCTGTCACCACTTCTTCAGATTCCTTGGAAGAGAGGGAGCTGAGACAGAGAAACAAAGTGAAGCATTGGAGGAAAAAGCAATTAGAGAACCAAATCAAGACACTGTGAGTAGGTTGTGGCTGGGATGCAAAGCAAGATGACAGCACAAGTTTCTATAAACCAAAGCCCCTCTCCACTTGCTCCCAGCTTGAATGCCCCACCCTCAGGCCTCTGTGTAATTCAGAGTCCCAGGAAAGTCTCGAGAACTGAGAAGGAAAAAGTGTCTGGGGGTAAAGTGATCTGTAAGGAAAGAATCTAAGGAGAGGATATTGAGTGAGAAGTAGAGGGTGACTGAAAAAATATGGAACCAAGACAGAAACCTGAGGTGGCCATTGGGGCTGATCTGAGGCATAGGAAAGGTTGAGGTAAAATAAAAGGTTATCAGTGGTCAAGGAAATTATGGAGGAAGAGTTAATTACACTCTGAGGGTATTCTCTGAGTAGCTCTACCTTTTGGTCATCTTGTCAGGAGCTGCCCCTGAGGAGAAAAAAAGGAAGAGAAAGGATTAACCCCATGACGTCAGCCTCTATCTTCTATTTCTCTCATTTCCCCCAAAATATTGGCACTTGCTTCCCTGAACTCACCACGTCGGGTGTATTTGTAGATGAGCAGGGCTGAGAGGAGGAGGAGGAGGAAAAGTAAGGTGAAGATGATAATAAGGATGATTCCATTTGTCCCTGGTGGAAGGAGAACATGAGACATGTTCTTATGCTTAAATATGGAATATGGCTGCCACTGCTTAAGTTCCTACTATGTGCTAGATTCCTTGATACAGTTTTCTTATCACTTACAAGTATCCTGGGAGAGAGATAAAACAATTTTACGGAGGAGGAAGCTGAGATTCAGAGCACTGAAGGAAGATTTCTAAAGTCACATGGCTAATGAATAGGCAGAGCTGTGACTCTAACCCTGTTGTTGGCTGCCGTCAAGTCGGCCCCAACTCATGGTGACCCCATACACAAGGAAACAAAATGCTGCCTAGTCCCGCACTGTCACCATGATTGGTTGTAAATTGGACAGATGTGATCCATAGGATTTTCACTGGCTGATTATCAGAAGTAGACCACCAGGCCTTTCTTCCTAGTCTGTCTTAGTCTGGAATCTCCACTAAAATCTGTTAGCATCATAGCAACACACAAGCCTCCACTGACAGATTGGTGGAGGTACACTGGCTGGGAATCGAACCCAGGTCTCCCACATGGAAGGCGAGAATTCTACCACTGAACCAACACTGCCTTATGACTCTAATCAACCCTAAACCAAAAAACTCATTGCCATCAAGTTGATTCTGACTCCTATATGACAGAGTAGAACTGCCCTATAGGGCTTCCAAGGCTGTAATCTTTACAGAAGCAGACAGCCACATCTTTCTCCCACGAAGTGGTTGGTGGGTTCAAACCATCGACCATTCAGTTAGCAGCCGAGTGCTTAACCACTGCACCACCAGGGCCCTACCCATCTCTACAGACCTTGCTTTTAACCACAATCTTTAGGCATCACCAAAATCTATACGTCCTCGGGAACTTTCCCAGTGATGGGGAGTCCACTGCTCCACAAGGAAGCCTCATCCCATGTTTGAATGACTCTATGTCTTGGGAAAAGGAGCCCTGGTGGCACAATGGTTAAGCACTGGGCTGCGAATCAGAAGGTTGGTGGTTCTAACTCACCTGGCGGCTTCATGGGAGAAAGACCTGGTGATCTACTGCGGTAAACATTACAGCCTTGGAAGCCCTATGGGGAAGTCCCATTTTGTCACATGGGGTTGCTATGAGTCAGAATCGACTTGACGGCACCCAACAACAACAACATGTCTTGAGAAGTTCTATTTTTCACCTAGTTCTATTCCTGCTATTGGAGGAGACCATGTTCCTTCAGTTCCATCTAGAAGACAGAATTGTTGAGCAAAAAAATTAAGTTGCAAAGCAACCATCATGTTATACTACTTACATAGAATTTTTAAAACTCTGTGTATTGTTCAAAAAGCATACCTATATAGTGAAAGTATAAAAACACGCACAAAAATGACAAAAACCAACTTCGGTATAGAAGATTCTACTGAGGAGAGACCCAAAAAGAAAAAATGGAAAGAAAAGAAAACTTTCATTTTATCTTTATTTGTGGAAAGGAAAACACTTGGAGCAAACATGATTAAATGTTAACAACTCCAGTGAAACCTGAGAGAACCAGAACTCGCCAGGACTACTTTGTCTTTCTGGGTCTCGAAAGTTTTCCGCCTTTGACAGAGTACAGTCTTACAACTTTTCTATTGCAGGTTTAGTGGAAAATACTTGAGTTTTCCTTCTCTGACAGGTTTCCTCCTTGCACAGGTTCCGACTTACACAGGTTTGCTGTATAAATCTGAGTGATGGGTGCATAACTGTCTGTTATTTTATATCTACTTGGCAGTGTTTTTTAAAATTTCACGAAAGAAAGGAAATTCTTACCAATTTTCTTACTGGTTTGTGGAGGAGTAGTTCTCTGACTTTGAATTCCCTCTAGGAAACAAAACAAAATAACATGGGAGACAGAGAAAAGACATAAGAATACCAAAACATTTTTCTGGTCCCACTCACGGGCACCGAAATCTCCAGCATAGGGTGCACAGAAATATTCTCTTAATTATGACCATGTGTTATGGATTGAAATGTGTCCCCCAAAATTATGTGTTGGAATCTTAACTCCTAATCTTGTGGATGTAATCCTGTTTGGGAAGAGGATTTTCCTTATGTTAATGAGGCCATATCAGTATAGGGTGTGTCCTAAACCTGATCACTTTTGAGTTATATGAAGAGCAGATTAGACACAGAATCCAGCACAAACAGGGGAAGATAGATGCCACGTAGAGATTGCCAAGGAACCAAGTGATGAACAGAAGCTGAAAGAGACAAGACCTTACCCCAGAGCTGACAGAGAGAGAAAACCTTCCACTAAAGCTGGTGCCCTGAATTTGGATCTCTAGCCTCCTAAACCCCCTATGTGCCTGTCAGTTTGTCATACTCTGGGGGCTTGCTTGTTGCTGTGATGCTGGAAGCTATGCCACCAATATTAAAATACCAGCAGGGTCACCCACAGTGGACAGGTTTCAGCTGTGCTTCCAGACTAAGATAGACTAGGAAGAAGGACCCGGTGGTCTACTTATGAAAAGAATAAGCCAGTGAAAACCTTATGAATAGCAGGGGAACACTGTCTGATATAATGCCAGAAGATGAGCACCTCAGGTTGGAAGGCACTCAAAAGACCACTAGGGGAGAGCTGTCTCATCAAAGTAGAGTTGACCTTAATGACCTGGATGAGTCAAAGTTTCAAAACCTTCATTTGCTGATGTGGTGTGACGCAAAATGAGAAGAAACAGCTGCAAACATCCATTAAGAATCAGAACATCGAATGTTCCAAGTATGAATCTAGGAAAATTGGAAATGGTCAAAAATGAAATGGAACACATAAACATTGATATCCTAGGCAATAGTGAGCTGCAATGGACTGGTAGTGGCCATTTTGAATCAGAAAATCACATGGTCTACTATGCCAGGAATGACAACTTGAAAAGGAATGGTGTTGCATTCATCATCAAAAAGAACATTTCAATATATATCCTGGAGTACAACGCTGTCAGTGATAAGATGATATCCATATGTCTACAAGGAAAACCCGTTAATACGACTATTATTCAAATGTATCCATCAACCACTAAGGCAAAAGATGAAGAAATTGAAGATTTTTACCAACTTCTGCAGTCTGAAATTGATCAACCATGCAATCAAGATGCATTGCTAATTACTGATGATTGGAATTCGAAAGTTGGAAACCAAGAAGGATTGGTAGTTGGACAATATGGCCTTGGTGATAGAAATGATGCCGGAGATCGCATGTTAGAATTTTGCAAGACCAAGGACTTCTTCATTGCAATTACCTTTTTTTAACAACATAAATGATGACTATACACGTGGACCTCACCAGATGGAATACACAGGAATCAAATTGACTACATCTGTGGAAAGAGACAATGGAAAAGCTCAGTATCATCAGTCAGAATAAGGCCAGGGGCTGACTGCAGAACAGATCATCAATTGTTCATATGCAAGTTCAAGTTGAAGCTGAAGAAAATTACAGTAAGTCCACAAAAGCTAAAGTACAACCTTGAGTATATCCCACCTGAATTTACAGACTATCTCAAGAATAGATTTGACGCGTTGAATACTAATGACCAAAGACCAGACAAGTTGTGGAATGACATCAAGGACGTCATACATGAAGAAAGCAAGAGGTCATTCAAGAAACAGGAAAGAAAGAAAAGACCAAAATGGATGTCAGAAGAGACTCTGAAACTTGCTCTTGAATGTTGAGTAGCTAAAGCAAATGGAAGAAACGATGAAGTAAAAGAGCTGAACAGAAGATTTCAAAGAGTGGCTCAAGAAGACAAAGTAAAGTATTATAAAGACATGTGAAAAGACCTGGAGATAGAAAACCAAAAGGGTGAACATGCTCGGCATTTCTCAGGCTGAAACAACTGAAGAAAAAATTCAAGCCTGGAGTTGCTATATTGAAGGATTCTATAGGGAAAATGTTAAACGACACAGGAAGCATCAAAAGAAGATGGAAGGAATACACAGAAGCACCATACCAAAAAGAATTGGTCGATGTTCATCTATTTCAGGAGGTAGCATTTGATCAGGAACCGATGGTACTGATGGAAGAAGTCCAAGCTGCACTGAAGACATTGGTGAAAAACAAGGCTCCAGGAAGAGATGGAATACCAACTGAGATGTTTCAACAAAACGATGCAGCACTGAAAGTGCTCACTCATTTATGCCAAGAAATTTGGAAGACAGTTACCTGGCCAACTGACTAGAAGAGATTCATATTTATGCCTATTCCCAAGAAAGGTGATCCAACAGAACGTGAAAATTATCGAACAATATCATTAATATCACACGCAAGTAAAATTTTGCTGAAGATCGTTCAAAAGCAGCTGCAGCAATATATCGACAGGGAACTGCCAGAAATTCATGCCGAATTCAGAAGAGGATGTGGAACCAGGGATATCATAGCTGATGTCAGATGGATCCTGGCTGAAAGCAGAGAATACCAGAAAGGTGTTTACCTGTGTTTTATTGACTATGCAAAGGCATTCGACTGTGTGGATCATAACAAATTATGGATAACGTTGCAAAGAACGGGAATTCCAGAACACTTAATTGTGCTCATGAGGAACCTGTACATAGACCAAGAGGCAGTTGTTGGAACAGAACAAGGGGATACCTCATGGTTTAAAGTCAGGAAAGGTGTGTGTCAGGGTTGTATCCTTTCACCATACCTATTCAATCTGTATGCTGAGCAAATAACCCGAGAAATAACTAGACTAAAGGAAGAACAGGGCATCAGGATTGGAGGAAGATTAATTAACAACCTGCATTATGCAGATGACACAGCCTTCCCTGCTGAAAGTAAAGAGGTCTTGAAGCACTTGCTGATGAAGATCAAAGACCACAGCCTTCAGTATGGATTACATCTCAATGTAAAGAAAACAAAAATCCTCACAACTGAACCAATAAGCAACATCATGATAAACGGAGAAACACTGAAGTTGTCAAGGATTTCATTTTACTTGGATCCACAATCAACACCCGTGGAAGCAGCAATCAAAAAATCAAAAGACACATTGCATTGGGCAAATCTGCTGCAAAAAGACCTCTTTAAAGTGTTGAAAAGCAAAGATGTCACCTTGAAGACTAAGG